>NC_072385.2:47821654-48124684 GCF_028885625.2 Pongo pygmaeus | reverse complement strand
CAAGAAGATCGAGGAGTCAAGAGGAGCTTTTGAGCCAGATGCTGTGGCTTGTGCCTGTAATCCCAGCTACTCAGGAGGCTGTGGCAGAAAGATATTTTGAGGCCAGAAGTTCAAGACCAGCCTGAGCAACATTACAAGACCCAATCTCTATCAAAATTTGAAAAATTGACCAGGCAGGGTGGTAGCTCGGGAGTTCAAGGCTACAGTGAGATATGATTGTGCCACTGCACCCCAGCCTGGGTGACAGACAGAGTGAGACCCTGTCTCTAAGAAATAAATAAAAAGTAAGAGGAGCTTTTGGAATTCAGCTATTAGGAAGTTACTGGTGCCCACGGAGAGAAGTGTTCCAGGCAAGTGGTGGTGATAAAGGTAGAGAGAAGAGACATTAGCTCAGTGCTTCCCAAATAGGATAGCCAAGGCGCCAAGCTGCAGACTGGTCTCAGGTGTGGCCCAGTGCCTCCCCCTCAGCTGGAACCCCAGACCAGACTCCTGCAGTTTCAAGCAGCCTTCTCCTTCTATCCCGGTGTACCTTCCATATCTCAGTACCACCACGGGGAACCTCAAAGACTCGACAACCCATTTCAAAAGCCTGGCTATGGAAAGAAGAGGGAAGGGAGGAGCCGCAAGTTTGGGAGAAAGTGTATTTGGGATGCTGGAGTGGGAGCCTGTTTGTAGGAGCCATAGGGCAGGCTTGAAGATGAATGAGAAAGAAGATGAGAGGAAGAGGAGGTGAGACTGAGAGCTTCAAAAGCAGGTAGGCTTCTTCCTTCATCCATGGAGGGTGCTGTATAGTAGGTCTCCCCCCAGTTTTAAAGACGAGCCCAAGACTTGAAGATGAGGTTGTAGGGGAATGCAGAGGTGAGTTGGCAGAAATGGATAGTGTGCACTGGAGAACCAGATGGCTTCTTGGTATTCTCAGGAAAACCAAGAGCAAGTTGGCTAGAGTGGGGGCCTTGGAATTTTGTTGGCAGCAGGGAGACTGCGGGAACTTCCTCTCCATCCTCTCATAAAGCCCAAAATGTTGGGAACCTTTTAGCTACATGTTAGATAATGAAATGTTTGTGTATTGATTGAAAGGAAGGCATGGCACACCTGGGAAATTTTTCCTCCTTTTATTGTCTAGAGCTGGCTGATGTTGAAGAGGGGTAGAGGATCAAAATACACTTTGTGTCCCGGTGTGGTGGCTCACGCCCATAATCACAACACTTTGGGAGGCCAAGGCAGGCAGATTGCTTAAGCTCACGAGTTCGAGAGCAGCCTGGGCAATATGGCGAAACCCCATCGCTACAAAACATACAAAAACTTAGCTGGGCATGGTGGTGGGCACCCGCTTCTTGGAAGGCTGAGGTGGGAGGATCACTTGAGCCTGGGCATGGAGGTTGTAGTGAGCCATGATCACGCCACTGCACTCCAGCCTGAATGACAGAGTGAGACCCTGTTTCCAAAAAAAGAAAAAAAAAGTGTGTGTGTGTTGTGTGTATATATATATATATATATATACACACAACACAGACACAATTTGTGTGTAGCTAGGGGCAGATATTGAGATATTGAAGTAATAAGTAACTGGGGATGGGGAAGGACTGGTCGCTTAAGAGCATATAGAAAACTGTCCCAGATTGTCTATTCTAATCTATTTTTGGAGGAGGTTTTTATATATCCCATGTTTTATATTATTTCTCCCAAACCGGATTAGATTTAGTGAACAATAAAATAAATGCGGTTTCCAAAACCTTGGTGTTCAGAAATGAAGGGAACCATGAGGGGAGTGAAGGGGACTTGCCCTTTCCTCTGTGCTGTATGCGCTGCCCAGGGAACAGCCCCAGGACACTTCTGCAGTTTCTTTCTGAGACTCACAAGGTGTTAGCAATGCTCTGAGCTCACTCAATTGACAGATACATTTAAGGTTCTCAAATAAATTTCAAACTTCTAAATCTTTCCTTTTCATTGTGTGCATAATGTACAGATCAGGAAAATGATCTTCTAATTGAGAAGTATACTTCAAAGTTTGGAAATAAAATCATAAAAATGTTTTCCTAAACATAGCCTTTTTCAGGAGTTTTTGTGGATATGGTCAAGGGCATTAACTCTAATTACCTGGGGTCCTCAGGACAGGAAATAAGCTCACACTCATGCTCTGAAACTGTGTCATAGCATTTTTGGAAATCTTTTCATTTCTGTTCAAGAGGAGGAACAAGGCCCCAAGTGTTCACCCTAATTGTAGAAAATAAACATAAACATGAAATTCACAAAAGAACAACTATAAATGGCTGCAAATATGTGAAACTATGTTTAACTTCCCAGGCAGTCAAAAAATACTAATTAATACAAGAATCATCTTTGGCCCACCACATTGTGATTTTCTCTGAATAAGCCTCTTCAATGCTGGCGAATGTGAGGTAAAATGGCTGCTCTGGCTGCTCTTTTTGGCTGGTCTTAAGGGGCGTAAATAGCTCCACCCCATTTGGAAAGCACTTGGCAATGACTGCTAAGACTTTAGTATTTTTCATAGCTTCTAACCTGCTAAGTAGTAGATACTTGTTCCCATTTTGCTGCTGTGCAAACAGACTTGTAGAAGTCAAGTATCTCGTACAAGGTTACATTGCTGGTAATTGATGGCGCCAAGATTTGAACTTGGTTGTGAGTCCAAAGTCTAGGTCTCCCATTCCTACCCATGTGATTTTACACACATGCCTGATAGAACTAGCTCCTCCTCCTCTCCAGAGAAGAGCAGCTGACCTTTGTTTCCCAGTTCAGAAATCCTGGTATGAGTTATCAGCTGGGGTTGAGGGTGGATAGATTTGTTCCAGCTTTACACACTGGACCTGAGAATGTACTTTCCTGAATAAACAGTTGTAGAAGCGAGTGACAGTTGTGGTTGAAGTTGTTCCCCCAGTGCAGTGCCCCAGAGGGGTTAATGACCTTTCGTGGGCTGCCCCAGGAACTTCATCCGAGGAAAAGGTGCTTACCTGCTAGCATTTGACCTGTTTGGAAATTGGGGATTGTTTTTCCTCATTGAAATTGGTGAGGGTTGGAAGAATACGCAAACGAGTCTTTGGTGTGGAAGAACGCTGGAGGAGTAAACTTACTATACTCACAATCTGGATTACAACATAGTTTGGTTAACCCAGCTCTGGTGAACCAAATGTACAAGTATTATTTCCTTATGGTTCATCTTATAAAATATTTTATAAATTGGTTGCTTTATTTAAGCTCTCCACAAATGAAAAATCAGTCCCAAAAATCTATAAAAGACTATTTCAGCGTTAATTGACCATTAAGGAAATACATACTAGGCTGCATGTGGTAGCTCACGCCTGTAATCCCCACACTTTGGGAGGCTGAGGCGGACAGATAGCCTGAGCTCAGGAGTTCGAGACCAGCCTGAGTAACTTGGCAAAACCCTGTCTCTACAAAAAAAAAATTAGCCAGGAGTGGTAGCGTGTGCCTGTAATCCCAGCTACTCAGGAAGCTGAGGTGGGAGGATTGCTTGAGCCCAGGCTGTTGAGGCTGCAGTAAGCCAAGATCACCCCACTGTACTCCAGCCTGGGTGACAGAGTAAGATCCTGTCTCAAAAAAAAATTTGTTTTAAACAATAAAGAAATACATACTAAACATTTACACAGTTATTTGGAGAGGGGGTATTTGTCTTCTTTCCCATCCCCCTTTCTCTCTCTCTGTGTGTGTGTGTGTGTGTGTGTGTGTGTGTGTGTGTGTTTAAGATGGTTAGAAATCATGAAATTCCACCAGGCGCAGTGGCTCCCTCCTGTAATCCCAGCACTTTGGGAGGCCGAGGCGGGAGGATCACTTGAGGTCATGATTTCAAGACTAGCTTGGCCACCATGGTGAAACCCCATCTCTACTAAAAATACAAAAAATTAGCTGGGTGTGGTAGCACACACCTATAATCCTAGCTACTCGGGAGGCTAAGGCAGGAGAATTGCTTGGACCCGAGAGGCAGAGGCTGCGGTGAGCCGAGACTGGGCGAAAAAGCGAGACTTCATTTCAAAAAAAAAAAAAGAAATCATGACATTCCATACTTTTTCCTTTACTTCCCAAATTACTTTCCAATAATAGCATGGTGGAAAGATTAACAAAGGGGGCTTATGATATGGTTGACAGAAGTTGGGAGGCTTTTGGGGTCCTACCTAAGCCATCCTAGAGACCTGGGTATTGCAAGGCACTAAATCTTAGATAAATATCTTAGACCTCATTAAAGTGAATGGGACTATTATATGTAGGAATGTCCATAGACAATGTGTGGAGAAAGCAGAAAGGTGTAAGTTTGAGAGATGGCAACTGTGATTAAAGAACAGATGGATCTCATTGATAATGAGGAAGAAAAATGAAGTAGGAATGAGTGGTATGAAAAGCGGATCAATTTACAAGTCCAGATTTGTTGGCAGTAGTGCTTTCTGATGTTTGGGACTACACTCCCCTCTAAATTCCAAAAAAGGATATGTCAGGGTCATTAAACTCAGCCGGATTTGCAAGGCATACCTTCTAGAGGTGGTTGGGTGTTAGTCCCTGAGATTCTTATCAAGGACCCTGCGGGAGTGTCCTCTAGCCCTCTGAGCTAGCCCTCTGAGCTAGAGTGTCCTCTAGCCCTCTGAGCTAGGTGGAACCATCCCACCCACCCAACAGGTGAGGAGCACAAGCTCAGGGCAGTTGTTGACCTGCCCAAGGGCAAACAATTAGGAGTGATGGAAACAGGACTAGGGTGCAGCTGCACTCTACAGTGGTAAAGCTTCATCTTCTGCCACTCAGGGAAGTACACAGCCAGCAGTGCTCCAGAGATGATGCACCTCTTTTTGCTATGTTTTTATTTTATTTTATTTTTTGTTTATTTAAAAAAAAAATAGAGACAGGGTCTCACTATGTTGCCCAGGCTGGTCTCGAATGCCTGGGCTCAAGTGATCCTTCCACCTCAACCTCCCAAAGTGCTGGGATTACAGGTGTGAGCCACCGAGCCCAGCTGAGATGATGCACCTTGAAATACTTCTTTATCTAAAACCTAACACCTGACTCATAATAAGTGATTCACTTGTTGATTGTTGACAACATGAATATTTAAACATCAATATTAAAAAACAGCCCCATAAGCACCTTTAATGTTCCAGGGCACTATATCACGCTGTTCTAACTCTTCCTACACTGAATTCTTGTGCATCTGATATTATCATCTCTATTTTATCCTTGAGGAAGCCAAGACTTTGACAGTAAACCAGAGGCCCAAAGTCACCTCCCCAGAAGGTGATAGAGCCAGCATTCCAGCTGTGGGGGGTTCTGGTTCCATTGGGCTGCAATTTCCCTCCTCTGAAAATTGAGAGCCAAATTGACATGACAATGCATGAAAATGCCATTTGGGGCAAGATTGAAAGAAATGGTGTGTAGAAGTAAAAGATGAGTAACATCCCTCGGCATATATTCTTTTCAGTGGCATTTCTTTCTTTCTTTTCTTTTCTTTTCTTTCTTTTTCTTTTTTTTTTTTTTTTTTTTTTTTTGAGATGGAGTTTTGCTCTTGTTGCCTAGGCTGGAGTGCAATGACACGATCTCGGCTCACTGCAACCTCCGTCTCCTGGGTTCAAGCGATTCTTCTGCCTCAGCCTCCCGAGTAGCTGGGACTACAGGCGCCTGCCACCACGCCTGGCTAATTTTTTTGTATTTTTAGTAGAGACGGGGTTTCACTGTGTTAGCCAGGATGGTCTTGATGTTCTGACCTCAGGTGATCTGCCTGCGTCGGTCTCCCAAAGTCCTGGGATTATAGGCATGAGCCACTGTGCCCGGCTTCAGTGGCATTTCTATCCCTTTCACTTAGGAGGCATTTTTAGTGCCTGATGTAGAATCAGAGCCTTAATAGCTGGTTGATTTACAGTCTCAGGGGTGGTGTTAATTGTTATCTTAATCTTTCTTTGCTTTTCTGCACTGTGCAGCTCCATTGATTCTGTTTTTCCCAATCTCCAAATTCCCTTTTGTTTTTCTTATGATATTTTGAGGTGGTACACTTGGTTCCTTAAATATCATATGTCAGATGTTTACAGTTCTAGGTGGAGGTACACGGGCAATCAGTCCATTCACCCAACTTCTCTGTATGTTTGAAAAAGTTAGGAATTAAAAACCCAGGATAAATAAACTAAGGCCTATTTCTTCAGCCACATTCAAAGTCCCTGTAGTCTCACATCTGGAAACCCTGGATTCTGCCTAGGCGGTGTTCTCCACCTCAGGCCAAGGTTGCAGCAGATCCTTATTCTCTTGTCTATGATGAAGCTTTTTGTGGGGGGGTCACAAAATACCCTCACCCTGTCCTCACTCTGTGGAATCTTCCGTACAACGTGAATTGGTGATTGCTTGTGTGTCCCCCTCCCACCTGTCACTCTTTCCCTGCCCCTCCCCACGTGATGCTGTGGGAACCCAAACCCCAGCACCTCCTAGATGAGGGCAGTGGTAGGGCGCTAGCTGGAGATGGGGAGAGGAGGAAAGACAGGGAGGGGACTCCTGGCTCTTGGGGTCCAAGGGGATTCCAGAGAAAGTGAGGGATGGGAGCCCCAGTCCCAGAGATTGAGGAGGACAGGATGTTGGTGGTCCCAGCTGGGCCGGGGGGCCCAGGACCCTAGCATTAAGGTATAGCCCCTGTGCCACTTGTGGATGAAGCTGCCCTTGGGGATCCACTCAGTGGCAGACGTGGTGGTGCCTGGGTATTAAATCTATACACCATATGTAATAATGGTGGGCATCTGTTTGGTGCCTTAGTTTGTTGCCTTGCTCATACTCCTGACCAGCCCCACATCCTCATGCATGTGTGGGTGTAACTTTACATTGGATATACAGATGTGACTGGACTTTAAATGGGCTTACATCCGGATAAACCCATCGTAAAGTCAAAAAAATGTTAAGTTGGACCATCATAGGTTAGGGACTGTCTGTAGTTTTTACTTATTAATTATGTTATTGACTTAAACTGTGTTCTGGGTGGGATACATAGAGGAGAGATACCGTGGAAGGGTAAGAGTATAGTAGGGGTATTAGAGTGCATGAGCTGAAAACACTTTGCTTTCTACTTTACAACATAAGCTTTTTTTGTTATAAAATCCTTGTTAGGGAGAGTGAGACACTGGTGCTGAAGCCTTGGAGTGGAAAATGGGTCATCTTCACAAGGGTGTTCCCAGATGATGCAAAGGAGAGTTAATGCAGTAAGGGGCTGGGATGGGGAGAGTCTGTGGAGTCTGGGACAGCCCTTTAATAAGCAGTTCCTTGGACCTTGCATGGAAAGAGAGGAGAGGAACTTGCGTGGAGAAAAAGAAGCCCAAGGCTTGAGGGATGGAGAATATTCTAACAGGCCACCCCTTGTCCCTCCAGGTGGCAGTGTGTCTGGGGGGGGTCTGGAACTTGGGTTTTGGCCAGGGTTTGCAGGGCACTGAATCCCAGCCGCATTGTGAGTTGGCTGTGTCCCTATGCCCCAGGGCCCCCCTCAGGGAGAATGGGGATAATGATAGTCACAATGATAAATGGGGACAGATAATGCTTTGAGAAGCACTGACGTAACATTTTGTCTGAATGGACTGTGTTTTAAAATCAGGAGTTGTCCGAGGCCGAAATGAAATATCAGCATCATAGAATCTCCAGGATATAAAAAGAAATTAGAAATGTTACCAAAATAATGTACAGTATTATCACAACTTTATTAAGATGTTTAGTAGCCAAATATTTTAACCAACATCTTAACAAGTGGATATTTTCTTACAGTATTTAATTTTTTTTTTTTTTTGAGACGGAGTTTCGCTCTTTCGCCCGGGCTGGAGTGAAGTGGCGCGATCTTGGCTCACTGCAACCTCTGCCCCCCCGGGTTCAAGCGATTCTCTCTCCTGCCTCAGCTTCCCGAGTAGCTGAGATTATAGGCGCCTGCTACCACACCCAGCTAATTTTTGTATTTTTAGTAGAGACGGGGTTTCATCATGTTGGCCAGGCTGGTCGCGAACTCCTGACCTCAGGTGATCCACCCGCCTTGGCCTCCCAAAGTGCTAGGATTACAGGTGTGAGCCACTGCGCCCAGCCCTTAAAAATTTTTTTATAGGAAATGACTAAATGGAGTCAGGGGAGAAGCCAGAAATGCATAAGCAAAAGTAATTAGTACATCAACATCAGTATTTAGTGCAGGTTTTGAATTTACATCGTTGTCAATTCCCTTTGCAAAAATTTAACGTACCACTTTAACGTAATTGCCAGTTTGTGTGAGTTCTTGATCAAATAGCTGTCAACAAGATGGTGTGTGTATATATGTGTGTGTGTATACACATATACACACACACACTAACTTTATAAATAAGTTAAAATTTATATGTAGGATATATATAAGCAGTATAGTATATAAATATAAATTACATTTTAACTTTTAATTTTAGAATAATTTCAGTCACAGAAAATATATAAAAATAGCACAAATAATTCCCTTGTACTTTCCCCTAGATTTGCCTTCTTTCTGTAACTTTTTTTTTTTGAGATGGAGTCTGGTTGCAACACCCAGGCTGCAACCTGGCGTTGCATGAGTCAGTGGCGCCATCTCAGCTCACTGCAGCCTCCGCCTCCTGGGTTCAAGCTATTCTCCTGCCTCAGCCTCCCAAGTAGCTGGGATTACAGGCACCTGCCATTACACCTGGCTAATTTTTGTGTTTTTAGTAGAGACAGGGTTTCACTATGTTGGCCAGGCTGGTCTCAAACTCCTGACCTCAAATGATCTGCCTGCTTCGGCCTCCCAAAGTGCTGGGATTACAGGCGTGAGCCACTGTGCCCGGCTCTGTAACTTTTTTTCTGAGCCATTTGCAAGTAAGTTGCAGGCGTAATGTCCCTTTACTTAAGGGGGCATAATTTGCTAGATTGCATCTCTGATAACTATAGAGCATATTTGTGACTCTAAATAAGATAAAGGGACAAGATACATTCTAAAAACAAGGACATTCGCCAAAGTGTAATTACTGAAATCAGGAAATTAACATAGAGACAGTATTTATTTTTTTGGCTTTAGGATGAGTCCAAGATCACATCTTACACTTAATTGTCTCTTAGTCTCCTTTAGTCTAGAAGTTCTTTGGCCCCTGTCTCATGTTCTTGACTCTTTTTTTTGGTGGGGGGGACGGAGTCTCACTCTGTCGCCCGGGCTGGAGTGCAATGGCGCGATCTCGGCTCACTGCAACCTCCGCCTCCCGGGTTCACGCCATTCTCCTGCCTCAGCCTCCTGAGTAGCTAGGACTACAGGCACCCGCCACCACGCCTGGCTAATTATTTGTATTTTAGTAGAGATGGGGTTTCACCGTGTTACACAGGATGGTCTCGATCTCCTGAACTTGTGATCCACCTGCCTTGGCCTCCCAAAGTGCTGGGATTACAGGCGTGAGCTACCGCGCCTGGCCATGTTCTTGACTCTTTAAAGATTACAGGCCATTTATTTTGCAGAAGAACCTTGACTTTTCTTTTTTTTTTTTTTTTCTGGTGTTTCTTCATGGATAACTTTAGGTTGTACATTTTAGGCAGGAAAGATATGATGTTCTTCTTATTGTATCTCCTCAGGAACATTATCTATTTTTCCCATTATAGGTGATACTAATTTTGTTTTCTTGGTTAAAATCATGTGTTCCAGCTTTCTCCAAGAAAGTTACTACTTTTCTTCTTTGTAATTAATCAGTACTTTATGGGAGATACTTTGAAACTATGTAAATATCCCATTTCTCATCAAACCTTTACCCAGTGGTTTTAGTGGCCATTGATGATTCTTGCCAGAAACAATTTCCACTGTGACAGTTGCCAAATTGATGATCAGTTTTTAAAAATTGACAGTGTAGGGCAGGAGCAATAACTTTTTCAGTTGCTAGATTGTTTCTGTGACACTATAGAACATATTTGTGCATACTAAATAAGGTGAAGGTATGAGATATCTTGGGGTCTCTCATTTTTAAAAAATAACAGGTTTATTTTCTCTGAAGCTTTTATAGTCTTTATTATGTCTGGACCAAAGATGATTTATCAAGAAACTATACTGCAAGATTTTGGAGTTTTTTCCTTATGAAATGTTGAGATAGCAAAGTTGACATTCTGCTCAGCATTTTTCATAGGATGTGAGTAACTTCCTAATTAGGTTTTTATCTTGATGATTCCTGTGGAGTTTTTCACAGTCTGTATTTTGCTAAATGCAACCTCATGATATCTTTTAACATGTTTCTCTGTCCCCTGAAGTTCTTGAAAATTGTTAGATTTAGATTTTTGGTCAAGATTCAGAGTGCTTCTCTCTCTCTCTCCCCCCCATTCCCTCTCTTCTTTTTAACTTATTTTTGCAAGACTGCTTCATACAATGGATGTTGTTTTCCATCAGAGACACTGATTATCTCTCTGTGATGTCAGCAGCTACTGATTATCAGCACCCACATCCTTTACCTCATTTGCAGTTTCAAAATGATGATAGTCTATTTGTATCATTCCCTTGTCTATCAGTTATAATATTTTTAAAAAGAGAAACTACCCCTCACCAACTCTTTAGTTAACCTCAGATCAGAGGTCAGCAAACTAGAGTCTACAGGCTAAGACCAGTTTGCCACTTAGTTTGATAAATAAAGTTTTATTAGAACACAGCTATATTCATGCATTTGCATATTGTTTAGGGCAGCTTTGGGGCACTACAAGGTGCCCAGTTAATTAGCTGTGATTGAAGCCATATGTGGCCCACAGAGCTGGAAAGATTTTCTGTCAGGCCCTTTGCAGTAAAAATTTGCTGACCCTTGTTTTAGATCATATGGGGAAAGCAATTTAAATGCCTCATTCTTTCCCTTTATATACCAGTTTCCTCCTGGTTTCATGGCACCCTGTAAAGGTGACCAATGAAGCTTAAAAATATTATGAAATAGATTTAAACCTACTTAGTGTCTTTCAATCCATTTGCAATTATTATCCTTATTGATACCCAAACTATCCCGTCTTTAGCCAGGGGGAGCCTCTTCAGGCTGGCTCCTGAGTCCTTGTGACACAATCCTGGTGGTCTTGGATGCTTCTCTGCTTACTGGTCTGGCAGGATACTCCGGGCATACCTTGTACATTTCTTGTCCCAGGCCAGGAGCTGGCCATTTCTAGAAGGAGCTCTGTCTTCTTTTAGTGGAAAATGTTACGTACAGACCACTGTCTGAAACCTAGGGTTGCATATATAGCTACTAAAGGTTATTGTATTTAATGTTATGAGTGCACTAAGCAGTTCTGTAGCGACTAGAGGTAGAATATAATACGCCTATTGTAATTTTAAAACAATAAGCATTTATTTGCTCTAAAAGGATATACCATTCTCTCTCTCTCTCTGTTTTTTTTTTTTTTTTTTTTTGAGACAGAGTCTCGCTCTGTCACCAAGGCTGGAGTGCAGTGGCACGATCTTGGCTTACTACAACCCTGGCCTCCCAAGTTCAAGCAATTCTCCTGCTTCAGCCTCCCAAGTAGCTGAGATTACAGGCACATGCCACCATGCCCGGCTAATTTTTGTAGTTTTAGTAGAGACAGGGTTTCACCATGTTGGCCAGGCTGGTCTTAAACTCTAGACCTCAGGTTATCTGCCCACCTCGGCCTCCCAAAGTGCTGGGATTACAGGTGTGAGCCACCACGTCCAGCCTAGTCTCTTTTTTTAAATGGACTCTTAATATTGGTGATTCTGTTCATCAATCCCCCTACTTAATAATTGTATAATTTTACATGATAATTGCTTTCTACATAAAATTAATATTTTTCATGCTTATATTTTACTCTTTCAACAAAAAATAAGCATATATATATATCTACCAACTGATACATTTCAACAGATAAGGGTCACAAGGAGATTTTCCACTCAAGTTACACGTGGAATGTTTACCTATTTTTGAAAGGGCATGCTCAGATAATGACAGCAGATTCGAACAATGCTTTGTTTCCTTAGTTCTCACATTGCTACACGGATGAGATATATTGGTCATCTGTGTGATCACATCATCATCAATCAGGCAGAAGTTCAGTCCTTCTGAAGATTCATGCTAAAGTTGGATAACAGATTTCCATTGACTAGTGTAGGCTGAAGCCATATTTTGATGTATTCCCAGGATCTACCTCATAGTTGCAAAGATTAAATAAGGTTGCATATAAGCATGTAGAACAGTGCCTGGCACACACAGCAAGGTTTTTGTTAAGATAAACTCATTATCTGTTTTAGTGGTCCTGGGTTTCAGGATCTTGCTAGCCTTTATAAATTTTTTTTTTTTTTTTTTTTTTTTTTTGAGATGGAGTCTCGCTCTGTCACACAGGCTGGAGTACAGTGGCACGATCTTGGCTCATTGCAAGCTCCGCCTCCCGGGTTCACGCCATTCTCCTGCCTCAGCCTCCCAAGTAGCTGGGACTATAGGTGCCCACCACCACGCCCGGCTAATTTTTTGTATTTTTAGTAAAGATGGGATTTCACCGTGTTAGCCAGGATGGTCTCGATATCCTGACCTTGTGATCCACCCACCTCAGCCTCCCAAAGTGCTGGGATTACAGGCGTGAGCCACTGCGCCCGGCTAGCCTCTATAAAATTTAATCTCTACACTGCAGTATTCCTAGGACACTTACTTATGTTTAATTTTGGATTGCTAGTTTTCTAGAATACATATTCTTAAGTATGCTGGCTGTCATATTTCTCTTTTGATGATCATTGTCGCTAACACCATTCTTTGCACACAAAGTCTGCCTTCTTTCTGCATATGTGTGAATATCTGTTATTGTTGATTTACATTTCCCTCTTTTTTATGCACAGTGTGTAATAAAATAAACAGCAAAAAACTGTCTTCCTCTTAGACATTTTAGGTTAACAAGGGAAATCATTGTTCACTTCGGGTATCTTTCCATATGTAATTTTTGATAAGTTGATTACTGGTGGTTGTTCATTTTTATTTTGCTTTTTATGGAAGTTTTCTCAATTCATCCCAGAATTGAGGCTGTACGTCCTTTAAAAATAAATAAAGCCGAGGTCTGTGCTAGAGTTAGAACATTGAATCTGGCTCGCTGGTTTGTGCTATGGACTTTCCTTCATCTGTGTTACTGGGAGTATGTGAGCAGTTGTAGAGGCCATATCGTTTTATAGTCCTGTGCCAAGGAAAATACTTGAGAATTACATTAGCAACTCCAAGGTATTTTGGCTGCTCTGAGGGGACACATGATAGTTTTCCAGTTATATGAACAAGAGCTTTTGTTTTATACTAAAGTTTCTTATAGGCTATGAGAACAATAGTGCCTCTTTAAGTACTTCCCAGAGTAACATCCTTGGGATGTTAATAGGTAGAACGTGCTGGGCTTCATTTCTGCAGGACTTCTCAGGCCTTTAACATGCCAGTGAATCTCACAGAAGGGAGTGTGTTATGCAGGATTCCTTGGGTTTGTTTGACCAAGGCTTTCCTTGTGTTTGGAATACTACCCCTCCACCTACTCCCCGTCACCCCATGCGTAAGTCTCACCTCATGCTTCCCTGCCTCCCAGCCTTAGATGTGGTTCCCTGCTGTAAGTTCTCAGCTCTCTGTACTTGAGCACATTTCACTGTCGGTAAATATGTGGCCTAATAATGATCTGATCCTCTGGATCTTAAACTCACTGAAGAAGGCAGGCAGTGGATTTGTTTTGTTCCTTCCCTCCTGTGTTCTCAGCACCAGACATAAGAAAGGCCGTCAAACAAGTATTTGCCGCCCAGGTGAGTGAAGCACCCATAGAACTTTTTTTTTTTTTTTTCGAGACAGTTTTGTTCTGTTGCTTAGGCCAGAGTGCGGTAGCACAATTTCAGCTCACTGCAACCTCTGCCACCCGGGTTCAAGCAACTCTCCTGCCTCAGCCTTCTGAGTAGCTGGGATTACAGGTGCGTGCCACCATGCCTGGTTAATTTTTGTATTTTTAGTGGAGACGGGGTTTCACCATGTTGGCCAGGCTAGTCTCAAACTCCTGACCTTGTGATCCTCCTGCCCTGGCCTCCCAAAGTACTGGGATTACAGGCCTGAGGCACCACACCCAGCAGAACATTTTTTCTCCAAGTAGCATCTCATGGTGAGAGGTGAAGCCAGCTGGACTTCCTTGGTCGAATGGGGACTTGGAGAACTTTTCTGTCTTATGAGAGGTTTGTAAAATGCACCAATCAGTGCTCTGTGAAAATGCACCAATCAGCATTCTGTAGCTAGCTAGAGGTTTGTAAAATGGACCAATCAGCACTCTGTAAAATGGACCAATCAGCACTCTGTAAAATGGACCAATCAGCAGGACATGGGCAGAGACAAATAAGGGAATAAAAGCTGGCCACCCCAGCCAGCAGCAGCAGCAACCCTCTGTGGAAGCTTTATTCTTTTGCTCTTCACAATAAATCTTGCTGCTGTTCACTCTTTGGGTCCGTGCTACCTTTAAGAGCTGTAACGCTCACTGCGAAGGTCTGCGGCTTCATTCTTGAAGTCAGCAAGACCATGAACCTACCAGAAGGAACCAACTCTGGACACAACGGGACTTGTGCTCTACAGAACCCACTTTGAGAACCATAGATTGGTCTATGGAACTGCTCTAGTCTTGGTACTTCATTTTCAAGTACAAATAACTAGAATACTATAGATCTTCATAATTCTAGTTAATTTACTTCATGTTTTCAGCTAACAGGGAACTGTTAACTAATTTAAAGATGAGGCTCAGCACTTGAAATAGCGTGTCTTAGTGGCACACAGAGAATCAGCCAGGATTAGGACATTAATTTCCTGATACCTGTCCTAGGGCCAGTTAACCCACCAGGCCCACCTGCACCCCACTCTAACGTTCTTGGTTACATAAATAGGAACCAGTGTTTTAGACTGTTGGGGGAGGGGGGAAATCAGATGCCCCTTTGTACACTAATTAACGCAGGCAGAACAAAAGGCCCAGCTTGGTTTTCAAGTTCAAGTTTGGCTCATATGTGGTCCTCAGTGAAGATTATGATCTTGAATAAATTAAAAACAAATGTTAAAGAAGTCATAATGAGGTAAAAAAAAAAAAAAGAAGTTCAGGATTCTGGCCTTTAAAGACTCAGGGTAAACAGACTTCTCTTTAAAGCTGATGTTCACCTCCCCTCCTCCACTTTACCAGTCCCTCTTTGGAACTTCTGTGTTCCGTCTTCGTGATAATTGTTCATTTTTACTTCAGTGAGCCAAGTGGGTAGGTATGTACGTCTATGGTCTCATGTCGGTGAGCACAAGCCTCATTCACCAAGCTCTGCTGAACTAGGAAAATAGTACATTGAGAAGTCTGGTCAAATCCACTAAGTCAAAGGGATTTGCACATTTGGCAAAATGCCCTCTTCCTCAGGAATGACCACCGCAGCCTGCTGCCCCAGTCCAGCTTCAGCTTCCTTTTCCTCCAGGGTGCTCAAGGCGAGTGTTCAGGAAGGGAGCACACAGAATCCCCCTGTGTTCATCTCCCCCAGGCCAAGTTCCCAGTACATTCTTGACCAGGGCAGACCAGATGTGGGGAGCTCTGGGGCCCAGTGCGTTTATGCACTAAATGGGACTCTGTATGTATATGCCAAATTAAGTCTGCAGGCAGTCTTTACGAGCACAGTAACTGTTTTACAGATGTAAAGAAGCTCAAAAGTCCTGTGTATGTTTGTAGTCTCATTCCCTGTAGAGTTTCCATGAGCACATTTCAAGGCCTCTGTACACAGAAATTGAGTTCCTCTGCTCTCACCAGCTTACCTCTTCACTGTATCAAAGTTCACATCTTATTATTCTGTGTGTGTATGTGTGTACACGCATGCATGCACATGTGTGCATGACAAGTAAGTTCTCAGCTTGGGGCAGCATTGCTGCCCAGGAGACATTTGGCAATGCCTGGAGATATTTTGGTTAGAAATATTTTGGTTAGAAATATTTTGGTTAGACTTGGGTGGGGCTGGGGGCACATTCTACTAGCATCTAGAGGGTTAAAGGTCAGGGATGTTGCTAACCATCTTACAATGCATAGGATGGTTCCTCACAACAAAGAATTATCTGGCCCCAAATGTCCATAGCCGAGGCTGAGAATCCCTGGTGTACATATACACATATTATATATACACATAAATAAAAACATATTCAGTATATATTTATTTACTAGAAGAGGCCTTAGAGACCCATTTGAATTTTATAGTTGAGGAAACTGAGGCTCAGAGAGGTGAACAGAGTTCCTAATGTCACAAAGCTCTTGAGAAGCATAGCAGGCCCAGAAACTGGGCTTCTGGCTTCTCTGAACAGTACTTTTTGCAGTGATAACTGCAAACTACTCCAAACTACTCCGAGTACTACTCTGAGTACTACTCCGAACTACTGCTAGATTGAGAACCCTCATTCTTTGGGTGTTCTCTGTGTCCCAGAGGAATATTGCATGCATTACTTTGTTTAGTCCTCAGAATGACCCTGCAAGTAGGAACTGGTTATTCATCCTTTACTCGAGAGGAAATCAAGGCCCAGAGAGGTCAAGATCCTTGCCTGAGGCCATTCAGCAAGCCCGGGGCAGGGACTGGCTTGGAAACCAGATTCACCCAGCCCCTACCATGTGGCATCACCTCCCCCAGGGCCATGCTGACAGCTTGTGTAAGCCTGAGGGACAAGGCAGTGTAGATGCTGAACTGGGGACCCATGGGGTTCCTTCCAATAGTTGCATTCTTAAGCTCCAGTTTGGAAATGGTTAATAATGCCTGAACCTTGTCCCTAAGAGGCCCTGAGCTATTGAACCCATGGGGTTTTCGGGTCTGCAGCCCTTGCTTAGGAGGCCTCTGGGTGAAGAGCAGGAATGATGGTGGCCAATTTACCTGCAAGGACCAGGGGAGCTGGGTAGGGGCAGGATGGAGGGGCCCTGACTGGCTCTCCTGCCTTCCCCTCCCCTCCTCTCCCTCCTCCCCTCCTTAAGGGAGGTCTCAGGGTTAATGCGAGGTGAGGGGCAGTTAGTGGTAATTGTTCATCATTTGTGCAGATGGGGACATGGCTTTTAGAGGTGCCTTCTGGAATGGAGAGAACCTGGGAACTCAGAATGCTGCATGGCGGACAGAGGAAAGCAGGCATTTCCAGGGAAGGAGGAAGGAGTGCAGTTGCTCCTGGGAAGGTCAGCTTCACAAACTCCCAGCCATAGTGGTGTAAGGTGCTGGCTGAGTGGGCAGAAGGCGGGGCAGGGGCTAGGAGAGCTGACAGCAAGTGTGGTGCATGGCCCTCAACGTCCACCCCAGTCTAGTCCAGGACTCCTGCTCTGGCTTCTGCAGCCAAACCCAAACGGACTGGTAAATGACTTCATTTAACTTCCTGTGCCCACCAGCATGGCACTTTAGGACACAGGAGACCCAGTCCCCTCTGGGAGTCCTCTCTTTCCCCTCTCCTTTTGGGTCTGGTGTCCAGGAGACCATGCACATGACTCCGTGTGAAGCTGAAGCCAGTCCAGAACTCTGAGGCCCAAACCCCTGCAGGCTGTTTTAGTGGTTATTCAATGTATTTTGTCTTGGGGTGATATGAGCCTGTTTAAAAATAATGTCTGCCCAAACTCTTGCCTGAGAGAGGTTGGGGGCAGAAAGAAAGCTCACATTTGAGTCCTAAGAAAAATCATCGTGTCTTTATTGCCAAAATCATGATAGCTCAGGCCAGGTTAGTTTCGGGGGTGTGATAAAGTTTTTATCTCTTTTGGAAAAAAACTCCCGGGATTTTCTATCATGGATATATCTTTCATCTACATGTCCAGCTTTAAGAAAATGTGATTATGCCTCTCTGTAAGTGGATAATTGAGCAGAACAGCATGCTAATTTCTCTCTGTCAGGCCTCAGTTGAAGGCCGGCCCTTTGGAGGTGGTCCAGGCCCTGTGGCCACAGCTCATCTACTGAAGGGCCTCCTGGTACTGCCACAAGCTGGGACCCAGCCACACTTCCTGTTTGTCCTTGGAAGGTTTGCTCCACCCTAAGGTAGATCTCTGTTACCGAAGAATGTGTCTTTAAATCTGCCTGCATTTCCATCTCTGGTTACAAATTTTCTTAACCCCAGGCAAGTTGCTGTCTCAGAGTTGGCTGCGAGGATGTTGAAGCATAATCTGGCTTTGTGGTAGAGGAGGGCTTCGTAGCACCCTGGACGGTGCAGTTCGGCCTTCGATCAAAAATAGAAGCAGGCTCCAGCTTCAGGAAAAGGGGAGTCCTGGACCGAGAGAGATTGGCGTTTGAGACAGGAAACACTTCCTAGTGTTCCTGCAGTGTCTGCGGCTTCTTCCCAGCCTTTTAGGCCTTTCCTGGGGTTTACAGGCCACCCTCTCGAGCCTGCGTTCTCCTCCTGATGGTGCCCAGGCGCCCGGGCCTCCCTGGGCAGACCATTCACCTTGGGAACCTGGTCTCCTGCTCAGCCTGCAGCTTCTGTAGGTTTAGCTGTCTGTTGGTTGCTCTGGGCTACTCAGGGACCAGTTGTGCAGGCACTGTCCTCTTCTGGCCTTTCTTCCGGCCTTACCGAGTTGTGGTGGTTGTCTGCATGCCCAGTGAAACCTTCTGCAGAAAGGACCAGGGAGGGCAGGCACACATTGGCTGCCTGCACTTGGGAAGATCTGACGGAATGTGAAGGGAAACAGGTTGGCAGTTCCTGGTGCCTTCCAGACCAGTGCCTGCCCTCTCCTCTGCTTGTGGTACTGGCCCTTTGACCTGTTGGAGATGGGAGAAGCCCCAGAGAAATTCAAGATCGTTTTCAGGCTTCCGTGACCCAAGGCCTGTGGGAAGGCTTGCGCCCTGGGATGCTTAGGGTGAGGTGTGACATCTGGCCTTCTCCGAGTCCCTCTCACAGCAGGCCTGGCCTGACATCCTGCCAGCTTTGCTGGTTTCCTTCTGCCCTCACAAAGTCCCTCCTTGCTGGCTTTCTTGTGTGCCAAGGGGGCCCAGCTTCCTCCACAAGCATCTCTGTTGCTTCCCCCTTTGTCTGACTCCCTCCTCTCCCCAGGCTCCCTGACCGATGGCCACTGGCTCTGTAGGTTTCACAGGCACCTGGGACACTGTCACATGGTGGGGGAGTTCTTGCCATGTCCCATCTCCAGCAAATGCTTTTCTCCCTCTACCTAAAGGCTTTTTTCCTTTCAAAAATTTTAAATTAGCATACAGAAAGATTGAGTCTTTGGGTATACAGTTTACGAGTTTTAACACATGTACAGATTCATGTAACCACCACTATAGTTCCAAATTCCTAAAAATCTCCTGTGCCATCCCTTTGTAGTCATGCCCCCTTCCCCCTGGCAGCCACTGCTCTGTTCTCCAACACCCCAACAAAGATTTGTTGGCCACATTGTGTGCATCTTCTGAGAAATGTCCTTGGTACCTTCTCATGTAGGATAAAGACATGCAAATCATCTCCACTCTCCTGAAGCCTCCCATCTTCCTTGGGATCACAGGCATGTGTCACCACGCCCAGCAAATTTTTGTATTTTTAGTAGAGATGGGGTTTCACCATGTTGGCCAGGCTGGTCTCAAACTCCTGACCTCAGGTGATCAGCCCACCTCAGCCTCCCAAAGTGCTGGGATTGCAGGTGTGAGCTACTGCGCCCAGCCTTATTTTTTGAAGTCTTGGTACACCTTTTTAAAAAAAAGAAGCAGCAGGCTGGGTGCAGTGGCTCACACCTGTAATCCTAGCACTTTCGGAGGCCGAGGTGGGAGGCTCCTTGCTTGAGCCCAGGAGTTCCAGACCATTCTGAGCAACAGGGCGAAACCCCATCTCTACAAAAAATACAAAAATTAGCTGGGTGTGGTAGCAAGCCCCTGTCGCAGCTACTCAGGAGGCTGAGGTGGGAGGATCACTTTAGCTTAGGAAGCAGAGGTTGCAGTGAGCCTAGATGCACCACTGCACTCCAGCCTGGGGGACAGAGCAGGACTCTGTCTCAAAAAGAAAAAAAAAGAAGCTGCTTAGTTTTGTTCCAGAAGATCATTTGCAAATGTCAGTGAGAACCCACACATCATTCCTGTTTAATTGGTGTAAAACAGGGGTGGCTGTCGGGGTCTCTCCGTGTGGAGGAATGAGGACCACAGTCCGCTGGCCCACTGGTGCATGCATGCCCTTAGTGGGCCGACTTCTGGGAATACACCAGCGTCTGTAGAGCTAAGGATTTACCATATGCCTTGTCCTCAGAAAAATCTGCTTCCCCTGCCCATGTCGCCCTGATTACTGTAACAGCTTCAACGCATGAACCAGATTGTTCTCATTTAATGAAGTGTTGACTCTGGAGTCTCCAGGATAACTTGCAGTTGCCCAATTTCCTGGTGAATTTTCAGGTTCTCTAGTGGTTTGAAGACATGAATGAACTCAGGAATTTTTTAAGGTAAATAAAGTCTATGAAGTGTGATTTACTTTCTTGGTTTTTGGCGGCAGAACTTGAAGTGATGGGCCCTAGCTAGAGGGGTACGGAAGTCAGTCTGAAGGCTGCAGTTCTCTTTGCAGCAGGGAGAAGCTGGGCTCTGAGCTGTGAGCAAGGGAGGCGCTTCGGGGCCGGTGGGGCTGCTTCACTGAGCCGGGAGCTGTCCCGCCCGCCCCGGGCTTGCTTCCCCTGCCTCCTGGGATGGGGATGGCTGGCCTCAGAGGAAGGGAAAGATTGCTGTTGGCAGAGGATGAACTCACCCCTGCGGTGTTGGTCTTTGGTCTGGGGAGCCAGGTTAACACGTGAAGCTCGAGCACAGAAGTCCCTGTTTCTATCTTTGTGCAGATTTGGTCCAGAGTAAAAGGATGAGAGTGCCTTTCCACACTGTGGCTTGCGGGTTTGTGGTGATTAACTTGTGGTGGGGCCTGCACTCTAGGGTCATCCACTTGGTCAGGTTGGTGCCAGGATGCTGGCCTGAGAGCAGGAGCCAGGGCTGGAAGCAGGGCTGGGCGTGGCTGGGTCTTTCGAGGCAGAGCTCAGAGGCTTGTGGTGATCAAACAGAGCCGGAGGGGAAGCCAGGGGAACAGTCCCACATGGGAAACAGAGGCTGAGGGTCTAGCGAGGCAGGCCCAGCAAGGCAAGCCAGGTGTTGGGCCACAGGCCTGGTTTTCTGCCCTCAAGATAGAGGTTTGGAGAGCAGTGCCCTGAAGTTCCCCCAAAAGTTGAGATTAAAAAAAAAAAAAATTAGAATACACATGCCTAGCTGGGTGTGGTGATGCATGCCTATAGTCCCAGCTACTCTGGAGGCTGAGGCAGGAGGGTTGCTTGAGCCCAGGAGTTTGAGGCTGCAGTGAAGTATGATTACGCCACTGCACCCCACCCTGAGCAACAGAGGGAGACCCTCTCTCTCAAAAAAAAATAAGTAAATAATTTTAAAAAAAGGAAGTCCACATGCCTGACTTCTGTGCCCACAATCTCTGGACATGGGGCCCTGGAACATACATTTATTCAAAGCTCGCTTTTAAAAGTTGGTACACAGGTAGGGTGGCCACAGTGGGATCCCAGGCTGCTCTGTGGATCCAGGTAGAAGGCAGCCCCTGCTGGAAGGTCAGGCACTACTTTACCCAAGCCAGGCCACCCCTTATTAAACACCAGCTTCCCTCGAACAATGGTTCTCAAATTTTTTTGGTCTCTGAAGACATATTTTCTCTATTTTTAGCCAAACAGAATGATTTTAGCCCATCATGGGTCAAACCTTCTGATATTCTTTAGTCCCCATGAAAGACATTCTTGTTTCTGCTTTAAGACCATCTCTGGGGTCACCTTCGGTTGCCTTGGGGGTGTTTGAGCCTCTGCCGCAGGGACACTGATAAGGACATGAGTTGTGGTATGCCCTGTTTTGTGTAGCAGCTGTCAGTTTGTTTCTGGAGTGAGACTGAGCTTCTAGAAGTCTGGGCATTTGGTTCTGGTTCACCTTTGAGCTGCTGGCACGGAGGAGCTTTGTAACACAAGCTTACTGAATTGATGTTTTAGTGAAAGGGAGAAAAGTCCTTTTCAGCTCCCTTTTTCCCACCATTCCCCGCTGTTCATCAGAATTACTCATCCACACATAGCCAGTAAAGGGCGCCGTAGACTGAACCTGTAGGAAACCAGACTCCAGGCAGCCCCAGAGCACACTCCCCAGAACCACTAAAATAAACACAAAATGCACTCTCGCCGGATTCTGAGAAGGAAAGGCCCTCCAAGGTCATAGGGTCCAGTGGCTCTCAACCCTGGCTGCACATTTGAATCATCTGGGGAGCTTTTTAGAAATGGTCATGCCCAGCCTCCACCCACAAAGATTTTGATTCAACTGGTCTGGGGTGGGGCTCAGGCTTTGCTGGAATTTTCTAAAAGCTCCCCAGGGGCTTCTAATATGCAGCCAAGTTTGCAAACCACTGCTCTAGTTGAAAGCTCCTCACTGAATATCTGAATGAAAGGATTAAACAGATCCCTGCCTAGTGAGGTATTGGGCCCCCTCCCCCATAAGACCATAGGCTGGTGGTAGAGTTGCCAGCAGTTCATTCCTGGATTCCCTATGCCCCTCCATCACCCAGTCACATCATCCAACAGACCTACCTCGGACCATCCCTCCTGCCCTACCAGAAGCAGACTCCGAACAGAATCTAATTTCAGATCTATCAGTGGGCAAACATAAAGGATGTGATAAGCTCCAAAGTAAGATTTCCTTGTTTCAGGCCATACGTTTGATTTTGAATGTTGTATTTTTGTATTAATTTGTTAGGGCTGCCATAACAAAGTACCCCATGCCACGTGGCTTAAACAACAGAAAGAGTCATTGTCTCACAGCTCTGGAGGCTGGAAGTCCGAGATCAAGGTGTCGGCAGGGTTGATTCCCTCTGAGGCTGTGCGGGAGGGATCTGCTCCAGGCCTCTCTCCTTGGCTTGTAGGGGGCTGCCTTCTCCCTGTGTATTCAAACAGTCTTCCCTCTGTGGGTGTCTGTCTCTGTTCCTGCTTTTTATAAGGACAGCAGTCCTATTGGATTAGGGCTTACTCTAATGACCTCATTTAACTTGATTATCTCCTTATGTGGAGACAGGGTCTCCACATAGTACACGTACATAGTACACCCTGTCTCCACATAAGGTCACTGTCTGAGGTGTACTGGGGGGTTAAGACTCCAACATGACTTTTTTTGTTGGGGGTGTGTGAGGGGGATTCAATTCAACCCATAACAAATACCTTCCAAGCCGGCCACTTTGACTGTAGCCTTTAACGGGTAGCTGCATATTTTTTTTTCTTTACACCCACTCTCACCCTCAAATTGCTCGAAACACCAGAGCCCAGGGCTGGTTGCCTATCAGCGTTCAGCATGAACCTGCCCACTGACTGGCGTCTGCTCCCTGGCTTCTGGGTACACTCGGAGGATGATTGTTTGCATTCAGGCTCCTCCAGAGATGAATATAATTCCCCTAATTTCCTCACAGTGGCAGCAGTGGCTGAAGGGAGAGGTGAACTGTGAGAGGTGGGCCCCTCTTGCCTAAGATGAAGGCTGGGGTCAGGGGCTAGTGTTAAACATCAGCTGGAGAGGATTGTGAAAACTCTTTGGACAAGAGGGATTTGCTTTAAAGCGAGGCTACTTTGGAATGGACATCTCATTAGTGAACAGGTTGGGGAGTGGCAGAGTTATGGAGAGAAGGAGGCATTCCGTTCCCGTGGCTATTCTGTATCAACCGCTGGGGTCAGAGGCTCTCAGCCGGAGTCCGCCCACAGACAGAATTCAGGGAAGCTCCAAAAACCTGAATGGAAAGAAATTACATTTTATTTTCACTAACTGAAAATTGACATTTTCTTCAATTATGAATGTAGGCTATAAACCACAGTGACATTAACAGTATCCGTGACTGTCACCAATAGCAATTGCAAAGTGAATTTTTAAAAAATGTTTGTGGGTACATAGTACACCGATGTAATTATGGGTACATGAAAGCAAAGTGAATTTTTTACAGCGTGGTAGAGTCATTGTAGATGTCTTGATATACTGTTATCCTTAGCAATTCTTAATACTTCAGAATTAAGGTTGTTACGAAATTTGCTGCTAGGTCTTATTTAATATGTTAATTAAATATTACCATGGTGGAAAATTTAAAATATTTTGATAACTGCATTTTACTGTAATTGGTTTCCTTTGCAATGCTGTGTATTTAATTTGTGCATTTAGCATCATTCTGTGGAGGCCTCTGTGGGCTTCCCTGGCCTACCGAGGAGGGGTCTGTGGCATTGAAGAGGATAGGGATCCTTGGTTTGCATTTATAATAACTGTTTCCTGTTCCCAGTCAGTGAATAAATCCTGTAAGTGGAGATAACTCTAGATTACAGTCTTGACCATTGCTTGATTTATTAATAGTTAAATTTACAGCTCCTCTTTTTGGCTCCTTGAGGCTGCTGTGTGTATGCACACGTGTGCGCCTATATAGACTACGGCTTGCCTTCTTTTCAAAGACATCAGAGATTAGGTGATTAGGCAGAAGCTTTTGAACAAGCCCAGCCTTAAATCTGCCCTCCAGTCCTGTTGGATCCTTCTTGGGAAGCTGGTCCCTGTCCCTGGCCAGTCAGTCTCAAGTGAGTGGGGCTGAGAGGAGCTGCAGGCAAAATAAATACCCACTCCTTCCAGAGTTACTTGCCTTGAGATGTGATCTTCTGGGTCACTCTGGAAATGTGCAAACCCTGTTCCAGTGCCCAAGTGGCTGTGTTGGAGACGCTGAGGCTGGTTGGCTGACAACGCTAAAGCTGGGGTTGGAAGACCTGTTTGGGGCGGCCTGGAAAAACATGTATGGTGCCAGATCATGGGCCCTGGTTGATGTGAAAATAATCTGCTATAGATCATTAGGTTTATGGAACTTGGTTTGTTTTTTGTTTTAAGTCTTATTTTTAAATAATGGTAGACTTAGGTTGCAAAAATAGGACATAAGATTCGGGAGAACTCCTTCCTCCAGCTTCCCCAGTGGTGTCATCTTATGTAGCTGAAGTTCAATATCAAAACTAGAACATCAACACTGACACATTACTGTTAACTAGACTACAGACCTTCAGCCCTCACCATTCTTCATGTTTTGTGTGTGTATGTGTGTGTGTGTGTAGTTTGTGTGGACAGGTCTATGCAGTTTTATCCCATGTATAAATTTGTGTAACTAACACCACAATCAGATACAGAGCTGTTTTATGGAACTTATTTTAAAACTTGATTGGGAGGCAAATGGCAGTGAGTTTGTATCAGTTCTGTTAAATTGTCCTTTAGCCTCAGGTCACAGTGGTGGTTGTAACATCTGCCTCCTGAGTCACCTGTCTGGTCAGCCTTGGGGCTGGAGGTAGTGACTTGACTGTAGGGCTGAGCCCCAGAGCATTTGGAGTCCAGTGCTAGGTGGGCTATCATTTACAGGGCTCAGCCTGGATCTGGAGCACTGCAGCAGGAGTCTTGGGTGCCAGTGGCCTCTTGCTTCACAGGCACAAGCACTCTGGGGCTAGACCTTGGGAGCAGAGTATGTTTCTCTGGGCTGGAGAGCAGGAATAATGTGAGTGAGGGGCAGGGCACAAGGGCACCAGCTGAGTCCTCAGGGGTGCAAAGAAGAGCTCCAGGCCTCATAGGCAATGAGGGGACAGGTCAGGAATAAATAGAGATGCCCTGACTAGACCTGGGTGGCGTGGTGAGGGTTGTAGGTTAAGGTCTTAGCCTGGCGGGCATGGGGGTACCCAGGAGCCCTGTCCCATCCTTCCCATGCACACTGGAACTGACTGTGCTGAGTACAGTCAGATCAAACATCACTGCTGGGCATGGCTTCCTGCAGCCTATAATGTGAGATCCGATTACCACAGTAGATGGGAAGGCATTTGATACAAATCTCAGAGCACACTCAAAAACTAAGGTGGTGGTTTTGTCCCAAAGCCAGTCATGTGTTGATTGTCTCTTTATCACCTCTCAGTTAACCAAGGACATCTGATTAAGTGGAAAGCTACATTCTCCAACCACAAAAGATAATAATATTCATACTGTGTCTGGGTTTTATGGGTTTAGATATCTGGCAATGCTGGTGCGTGTATTTTTTTCTTTTTTCAGAGGGAGTCTTGCTCTGTCGCCCAGGCTGGAGTGCAGTGACGCGATCTTGGCTTACTGCAAGCTCCGCCTCCCGGGTTCACGCCATTCTCCCACCTCAGCCTCTGAGTAGCTGGGACTACAGGCGCCCGCCACCACACCCGGCTAATTTTGGTGCATGCATTTCTATTTGTATTTCTTGTTTGCCGTTTTTTCCAGTGTCCTTGGTTAAAGTTTTCAGCTAAGTACTTACCTTTATAGTCAGAGATAACGCCTACTCTACACCTGCAAGTATCATTCTCCCACCGTACCTTTTCTCCTGGCTGATTCCAGCAATGTGGGACTGGCTGGGGGGTAAGGGGCTAGCACATGGTACAAGACCAGCTCCCAAGAGCAAGTGTTGGGTGCAACCACTATGGAAAACAGTATAGAGGTTCCTCAAAAAACAAAAAATTAATTAAAAATTAAAGAATTATATGATTCAGCAATCTCATTACTGGGTATATATCCAAAAAAATTGTGAAATCACTGTCAAAGAGACGATCTGTACCCCCACATTCACTGCAGCACTATTCACAATAGCCAAGTTACAGAAACAACCTGAGTGTCCGTCAACAGATGGATGGCTAAGGGAAATGTGGGCTCTGTGCACAATGGAATATCATTCAGCTTTTTAAAAGGAGCCAGGCATGGTGGTTCATGCCTGTATTCCCCAGCACTTTGGGAGGCCAAGGCAGGAAGATCACTTGAGCCTAGAAGTTCGAGACCAGCCTGGCCAACACAGTGAGACCCCGTGTCTAAGAAAAATACAAAAATAAGCTGAGCATGGTGGCGCATGCCCGTAGTTCCAGCTACTCAGGAGACTGAGGTGGGAGGATCGCTTGAGCCCAGGAGGTCGAGGCTGCAGTGAGCCAAGATCCCACCACTGTACTCCAGCTTGGGCAACAGAACAAGACCCTATTTCAAAAAAATAAATAAGGAGAAGGAAATCCTGCGGTTTGTAACAACAAATGGATGGACCTGGAGGACATTATGCTAAGTGAAATAAGCTAGTCACAGGACAAATATTGTATGATTCTGCTTATATGTGGAATCGAAAATAGTCAAACTTAAAGAACGTTGGTTGCCAGGGAATGGGGGAAGAAGGAAATGTGTCGTTCAGTGGGTGTAAAGTTACAGATATGAGATGAGTAAGCTCTACAGTTCCGCTGTACAACATAGTGCCTATAGTTTAGAGTTGGGCACTCACAACTTTGTTAAGAGGGTTGAACTCATGTTAAGTGTTCTTACCAAACACACACACACACACACAAAGGGACACGTGGAAGCTTTTGGAGGTGATGATGTGTTTATTACCCTGACCATGGTAATGGTGTTATGGGTGTATGCACATGTTCAAACTCATGAAATTATCTATGTTAAATAAGTGCAGTTTTTTGGTATATCAATCATACCTCAACAAAATTGTAAAAAACAAAAAAAAAAAGAGTAAGTGTGGGAACAGTGAAGATGGAGAAGGAGGCGTAGGGGTGGTTTAACCAGGCAGGCCCTTCACTGTCCCTGAGGGGGACACCTCAGGTGGTGTGGGGGTGTCGGGGAGTCATGGAGCTGGGTGCTGCCGAGTCTGAGCACCATCCACCGCCTGGTAGAGCTGCGCGGACCGAACCTGGGAGCTGCACCCCCGGGCAGGCTATCAGAGGAGGGCCACAGGTCCATCTGTAAATATGACTTTTTTTTTTTTTTTTTTTGAGACAGAGCCTCACTCTGTCACCCAGGCTGGAGTGCAGTGGTGCGATCTTGGCTCACTGCAACCTCTGCCTCCCGGGATCAAGTGATTCTCATGCCTCAGCCTTCTGCGTAGCTGGGACTACAGGCACCCGCTACCACAGCCAGCTAATTTTTGTATTTTTAGTAGAGACGGAGTTTCACCATGTTGGCCAGGCTGGTCTCCAACTCCTGACCTCATGTGATCCACCCACCTCGGCCTCCCAAAGTGCTGGGATTACAAGTATGAAACACCGCACCCAGTCTAAATATGATTTTTGAAACTAAACTTGTGGCAGGAGGACAGGGTTGCTGCAATCCCAGGACAGAATAAATCTGATTGAGAACCTCCTGCCTCTATTTCCTCCATTCAACTTCCCTTGCCCATTAGTGTCAGTTTCATCTTCCAAAAAACACCATCATTTCATAACTTCATTTCTAGGAAAGCCACAATTGCTCCTTTTCACTTTACACACCAAGTCTAAACTTCCCTGTGTAACTCTCAAGGCTTTCCCCGTCTGACCTCACTCCGTCAGGTCAGCCTTCCTTCTCATCCGTCCTTCATTCAGCAGTCTCTGAACCTTCCCCACTGAACACACCTAGTGCGCTTCTACCTCCTTCCAGACTACCCCCCAGCACGCTGGCCTAACAACATTGGCTTTGATGACCTGAACTCCAGATTTGCCTGCTGTCCACAGTTTCTTTCTTTCTTTTTTTTTTTTTTTTTAAATGAGATGGAGTTTCGCTCTGTTGCCCAGGCTGGAGGACAAGGGTGCAGTCATAGCTCACTGCAACCTCGAACTCCTGGGCTCAAGTGATCCTCCCACCTCAGCCTCCCAAAGTGCACATTTTCTCATATGTACCTCACAATCGAACACAATTGCCTTTTTATAGGATGTATTATCTGAGAACTTCTGTCATTTATCTATGTGTGATTGGTGAACAAGACAAAGCATATTGTGTTGTTCCCTAATTGTTTCAGTGCAGAGGCCTTGTCTCCCTAGCCAACGGGAGGGGAGGGATTTTTAACGAAGGCTGTATTTTTTGGTCTGCTGTGGGCACCCGTGCTGCCATGTACCTGCATCTGTGCTTGCTGGGTGACAGTACAACCAGCTCCCATGATGCAGGGCCACACAGCCCTGGTCTGGGTTCTTCCTTGGCAGACTCATCCAGCACAGACTGGAATTTATAATTACAGTAGTCATTAGCCTGGAATGCAAGGGGCTGGCAATCAGGATTTTTTAAGCTAATGTTTAGGTTTTACTTGGGCACAAGATAGTTAAACTCATTTTGAGATAACTGTGAAAGATCCAAATTGAAAAAGAAGAGCCAACAATACTTTCTTGTTACTAGAAGTTGATATTGCATAAACCTGCTTTCTGCAAACTTGGATCTAGAGCATGACAAGATAGCCTTGAAAGATGAATATTTCAGAGAGAGGAGGATGAGATCCCAAGGGCCAGCAGTGTGCTCACTCTCTGGAACAGCTCCTGCAGCCCAGTGAATAGAGTTGTGTACCCCGCCTTCCCTTCATTGTGGAGACTGGAGCTGACTTTGCTCTGCTGGGTCATCTTAGGGTTGGGGCAGAGACTGTATCTTCCATAGGTGGATTTCATTTTCAGAAGCATCAAGCCTGGCATTTTCAACAAAGTGAGCAATCTCACTTTGTAAAATCAAGTCAATTTTGGAGGAATAAAAGTCATACATATTCATCAAAAGAAAATTGAGCAATATAGAAAATTGAGATATAAAAAAATTTAAGGAGCAAATAGCTATGCTCAGGGTTTGGAGTGCCAAATCATGGGTTTGTTCCTGGTGCCATGCCACTGTGTTCTAAAACAAGCCAGAGCCTCCAATTATAATCAGAAGCTCTTCCTTGGTTCCTTTTGCCACTGCCTTCCTGCTGCTATCCAAAGACTTCTTCCCTTATTGTAAAGGGAGAGCGTTCTCTCTGATTCTTCCTCTCTCTTTCTCTCTCTCTCGCTGTCGTTCTCTCTCTCTTCTAATTGGAGAAACTTCTGTCTCATAAAGATCTTAGTACCCGGACATCCCAGGAAAGAAAAATGGTGCCCAGGAAACCCACTCAGAGTGGAGTTTTGAAAGTGAGCTTTTCCCATCTGCCCAGGAAGCCAGCACATAGTAGGTGTGATGTAGTCTTCCTTGCTGCAGCCATTCCCCGAATGGAACCACAACAGGAGGACAACAGATGGGCTGTGAACAAAATAATTTCCTTGGATTTTCCTGCCTAGGGACATCTTGGAAAATGCACATCTTGAGATTAGTTCTGTAGCTACTTGTCAAAGGAATAATGAGGCTATTGGTTTTTTAGACTTTGGGAAGGTGCCTGTTCTCATGCTGCTAATAAAGCCATACCTGAGACTGGGTAATTTATAAAGAAAAAAAGGTTAATGAACTCACAGTTCCAAATGGCTGGGGAGGCCTCACAGTCATAGCAGAAGGGAAAGGAGAAGCAGAGGCACGTCTTACATGGTGGCAGGCAAGAGAGCATGTGCAGGGGAACTCCCCTTTATAAAACCATCAGATCTCGTGAGACTTATTCACTGTCATGAGAATAGCACAGGAAAGACCTGCCATCATGATTCAGTTACTTCCCACCGGGTCCCTTCCATGACTCGTGGGAATTATGGGAGCTACAGTTCGAGATTTAGGTAGGGTCAGAGCCAAACCACATGAGAAGGATTATGTCAGAATGATTTGGGGGTGCTGTTTTAAAATGCACATACTGGGCTTCACCCCTGTAATTTCTGCTCCAGATAGGACAGGACTGGGAATCCACAACAAATTCTAGGGTGATTCTGACCACAGCCAGGCTTGAGAGCTTTGTGGTGTGTACTGCTACTCACAGGACTGGGCAGTAGATATGAATGAGATGATCTGCCTTTGTCAGAGACCTTCAGAGCTTCTGTTGTGGGTAAATATTGGGAAAGCCAGTCCTCTTCATAGGGTTCATATGAAATTTTATAAGTAATTTCATATGAAATTTTATAAGCCATTTTTATAAGTCAGAAATAGTTGATGGTTAGCAATTCTATGCAGTTTCACTGATAGAGCCAGGAAGTGAGGCTGGCTGGGGCTTGGAGTTGACCATCTCTTGCCTGTGAGCTTTGCAGCCTTGGCCAAATAATTTGGACTCTCCTAGCCTCCATCTTGCATCTCCAGAATGGGGATTGTGACATCTCCTTTGCCAGATTCTTGTGTACATGTCAAGCATCCCTGGTACCTCAGTAGCTACTGTTTTTATCCTATTGGGATAACCATTCCCATCTTCCCCCTCTCACACTGCCCTAAACATATCCCGGGTTACTGCCTGAGTCCTCGTGGACCTTGGGGAGACCAGTTTCTCAGTCTTCACTGCTCCTGGGTGTTCTCCCACACCACCGTCCAATGAGATGGGCAGTGTCCTCCCCAAGGCCTGTTTGAAATGTGTCCTTGACATTGCCTCCAGAAGGCCCTGATTGCAGCCATGTGTCCACCAGGGGAGCCCCGCAGTGCTTCCCACCTCACATCCCACTCAGCCATGTCCAGCTTGGTATGCCAACAAGCATCAGACAATGATGTTAGGGCCATGGGGTGCCATTGAGGTAATGGTCGGCCCTCCTCTCCCTCGGAGAGAAGGCAGAATTCTTCCCACTGAGCTGACCTTCCCGTGGCCCCTGTGGCCACCACCCCCACACCAACTTTGTTTGATTCATACTTCTTATTCCCAAACCCACTTGGCACACTCTTGTCACACGGCCTTTCACTTGTTCTGTGCCTTCTTCACCTAGAACATTCTTGTTTGTTTGATTGTTTGAGACAGAGTCTTGCTCTGTCGCCCAGGCTGGAGTGCAGTGGCGCGATCTCAGCTCACGGCAACCTCTGCCTCCCAGGTTCAAGCGATTCTCCTGCCTCAGCCTCCTGAGTAGCTGGGATTATAGGCAGGTGCCACCATGCCCGGCTAATTTTGTATTTTTAGTAGAGATGGGGTTTCACTATGCTGGTCAGGCTGGTCTCGAACTCCTGACCTCAGGTGATCCACCCACCTCGGCCTCCCAAAGTGCTAGATTTACAGGCATGAGCCACCACGCCCAGCCACCTAGAACATTCTTTATCCTTTCACAACTGCAGGCTTGCTCCCCACTTCTTCCCTCCTTTAGTTTAACTGTCACCTCCTCGGTGAGGCCTCCCCTGACTACCCTATTTACAATTGCAGCATCTGCCTCACCCTCAGCCCTCTTCACCCCTCTCCCAGATTTATTTGACTCCAGAGCACTCCTGCCATCATTGGTCATTGCCCGTCTCCACTCGCTACCACGGCAGCGCCACAAGGGCTTGTTCACTGTTCTACCCCAGCACCTGGACAGTGCCAGCACACTGGAGGTGCTCAAGAAACATTTCTAAAAGAATGAATAAATGAGTGGCAGCAGTATTTTAAAAGATCAAAATTTCCCTCCTTTGCCCACACACACCTTATTTCCTGAGAAAAGTTAAACTTGCCAAATAAATATTCCTTTCAAAAGGAAAATGAAGATAACAAGCTTGTCTTCTCCCCACCTTTTTCTGCTCTGTCTGAGCAGAGGGGCCTCACCGGGTGACTGATTGAAACTATTCATTCTGAGCATTGGCACAAGCACAGACCTGCCTTGCACAGTTGAGCCGCAGGGGTGTGGAGGAGCAGGGGAGTGGGTACGGCAGGGGCGGGGAGCTCCAAACAGCAGATAGGTGTTGGCCCACAGCCTGACAGGGGGCACTGGAGACAGGCAGGAGGCAGAAAAACAGAAACAGCACCATGGGGGGGATATATAGAAGCACTCTGCGGCGAGGAGGGGCACATGATTTTGATTACAGCACAGGGTACCTATTGATTGAATTATTAATAAAGATTAAATTGAATCACACATGTCCTATATATGAAGGCAGGGGAATCGCAAATACGTTTATGCTAGTTTTTGTTTTTCAAGAGACAGGAATCTCGAAGTCTCCTAAACTCAAGGGGTCCTCTAGCCTCAGCCTCCTGAGTAGTTGGAACTATAGGCACATACTACGGTGCCTGGTTTAAGCCAATTTTTAAACAACAACTTTACTGAGATTTGCATTCCATAGAATTCATTCTTTTTTTTTTTCTTTCTTTCTTTTTTTTTTTTTTTTTTCCGAGATGGAGTCTCTGTCTGTCGCCTAGGCTGGAGTGCAGTGGCGTGATCTCGGCTCACTGCAACCTCTGCCTCTTGGGTTCAAACGATTCTCCTGCCTCAGCCTCCTGAGTAGCTAGGATTACAGACGCGCACCACCATGCCTGGCTCATTTTTTTATTTTTAGTAGAGACAAGGTTTCACCATGTTGGTCAGACTGGTCTCAAACTCCTGACCTTGTGATCCGCCCGTCTCAGCCTCCCAAAGTGCTGGGATTACAGGCGTGAGCCACCATGCCCGGCCAGAATTCATTCTTATAAAGGGTACAATTCAGCAGTTTTCAGTGTGTTCATTGGATTGTGCAACCATCACCACTATCTAAATTTAGAATATTTTCATCACTGCATTAGCAGTCACTTTGTTCTCCTCTCCCCCAACCTTTGGCAGCCACTGGCCTTCTTTTTCTATGTTCTGGACCTGTCATATAGAGGGAATCGTGCAGTGTGTGGTCTTTGTGATTGGTGTCTTTCACTTAGCCTAGTGTTTTCAAGGTTCCTCTCTGTCATGGTGTGTATCAGCACTTCCTCTGTTTTTGTTGCCAAATACCATACTGCGTTATATGGATATACCACATTTTGTTTATCCATTCATCACTTGGGTTCATTCTACTTCGTGGCTACCGCTGAGTCATTTGGAAATGTGATGCAAGGCTCAAGGCTAATGGAGTTTCCTCGCTTCCAAAAAAGAGGTGATGTTGCCCACCTGGCAGGTGGGTGTGAGGCTCAGCAATGGTACATGCATCTCATTTAGCTGGTCACTGTCAACTCCGAAAATGGGCCTTCCCCCATTTCTGTGGCTGTTCTGTGCTGGTGTGCAGTGTGTAAGATGGTCAGCGTTCCTGTGTTTTGACCGGTGAGTCAAGTCTGAACTCATTAGCCTAGCACCTGAGAGCCTCCTCATAGGATAGCATCCCCCTGACTCCGCCTGACAACCATCATTTCTCTTCAGTTTTCACTCCTGCCCAACTAGTTTCTTCACAGTCTATGCCCAGGGCCTCCAGCTTTCTCACACTTGGGCCCTGCTGGGGCATTCAGCCTCTGCTCTTACATCCTCAGGTCACTGCAGGTCCCTGCCCGATCCTACCTTTCTTCCTCCGGACCTCATATTAGACTAGCTCCTCAGGCCTTTTTGGACATGACTGTCTCAAAGTGTTACTATGTTTAAGTGTGTGGTTTTTTGTTTATGTGTGTGATTTTGTGTCTTTGATATCGTTGATTTGCCTTATGGCCTCAACCAAACCCTCACTGTAACATGGCACAGGCAGTGCCATGTGACATCCTTGTCCCTGGCCCACCCGGCGCAGCTCACAGTGGGCTCTCTGTGAATGCTGGCTGGCTCAGTGTCTGGGAGTTGTGAGCCCTTTGCCATGTAACTGGAGAGGGTGGAAGTGTGAATGGAGACACCTGCTCAGTTGTACAATGCTCTTTGGACAGGGGATCAGGTTTAAATCAGTTTGAAGCCTGCTTTACCACCCCCTGCCCCCACAGTTGTTATTTCCTGAAAGCATATGGATGGCTGAGCTAGCTGAAAAATTACCCGAATTTTGATAAAAATTTGAACCATGGATTTCCTTTCTGACCATGCCTAGCTGTGTAAATTCCACAGGATAGTAACAGGTGCCCGGCCACCATCCAGCAAGACCTCTGATAACGTCCGAGCAGTGGGGAGCCACGGGGGCAAGTGCTTCCCCTCCCTCCTGGTCATAGGCTTGAGCATGGGTAGCCAGGATGGGGGGTGGGTGCAACTTGAGATAAGCAAATCGACAACAATGAGGTACACCCTGTTCTTTGTCCTCTTGTCAACTTGTGATTTCCCGATGGATCAGGTAATCCCCAGTAGCAGATAACTCAGTTGAATTTTTTCACTGTCGCTCTGTTATCTGTATTCATTGTCTGCCTAGATAGTAGTGAACAGAGAAAAAAAGAACATTAAAATAGGAAGCTGGGAATGACAGGAAGAGGGACTGTAGGCCTGGTAAACAAAAGTTGGCTGTAACATGAACCAGGATATGGAAGCGTGACCAATACTTTGGACTCTTTCAATGCTGGCCCTCTGCGGTTCCTGGCTCTCCTCCCTTTCTTGCTGTCACCAGCCATGTTTAGGTCAGTCTTTGTTTTTGGCTGTTGTTCCTGAAGACGCATTTATCAGGTGGATCTCTTAAAATCAGGGTTAGGGATTGGAAGTCTAGCTGGGACAATTCCTGGGAAGACAGACTTCCTTCTGATGAAATACTTACTAGCTTTTGTAGGAAGCCATCTCCTCCTCTTTGCTGTGATAAGGGGTACTCCCCACCTTTCTGTCTCATGGCAAGGGTGGAAAATGATGATATTTGTAGGGCATACTGGGGTGAGCCAACAGGCTGGAGGCAGCCAACCCTGGGCATGCAAAGAAGCACCGGTTGGAAGCTCTGGTGTAGCTCTCGTGCAGCAGCAGTCCAGGCCCTGGGACATCTGAGTTTGAGGTTTCAGTCCTCCGCTGACTGACCACATGTTTACACTGCAGCCTGTTGTGGTATGAAATGAGATCTGGAAGCACCTGAGCTCCCCAGTGTCTGCAGGTAGATGATTATTTAATACCCTCTTCCCATACATCTTCATGGTCAGGAGACTGGACCTTGGCAATTCTGTTATTAGACAGCTCCACTTGTAGGGAATTTCTCCCTTATATTTAGCTGTTGTTTTCTCCTCCATTCCACTGTCTGGACTTCCCATGGCAAGTTCGCATCCTCTTTCATGTCCCTAGCTCCAAAGGCTTTGGTGTCTCCAGGTAAGTAGTTCTCACATGGGCGCTATGACCCTCTCATCCTTCATTATCCTAGAAAAATAATGCTTTTCTGAAAATTGTATATTTCATGGGAAAATCAGTAGATTTTGGAAGCCTGACATCTTAGTCTGTTCAGGCTGCTATAACAAAGTGCTGGCCAGGTGCAGTGGTTCACGCCTGTAATCCCAGGACTTTGGGAGGCCGAGGCAGGTGGATCAGTTGAAGTCAGGAGTTCAAGACCAGCCCGGCCAATATGGTGAAACCTTGTCTCTACTAAAAATACAAAAATTAGCCTGGTGTGGTGGCGGGCACCTGTAATCCAAGCTACTCAGAAGGCTGAGGCAGGAGAATTGCTTAAACCTAGGAGGTGGAGGTTTCAGTGAGCCGAGATCGCACCACTGCACTCCAGCCTGGGTGACAGAGCGAGACTCTGTCTCACAAAAAAAAAAAAAAAAAAAAAAAAAATCCAACCACAAAGTGCCAGAGGGTGAGTGGACTATAAACTGCAGATGTTTATTCTCGTAGTTTGGGAGGATAGAGGGTGAGATCAGGGTGGTGGCATTGTCGGGTTTTGTTGAGGACCCTCTTCCAAGTTGCAGACTGCTGACTTCTTGCTTTCCTCATACGGTGGAAAGAGAACAAGCCAGCTCTCTGGCCTCTTCTTATAAGGGCACTAATCCCATTCATCAGGGCTCCACCCTCATGACCTAATTACCACCCAAAGGCCCCACCTCCAAATACCATCGCATTGGGGATTGGATTTCAACATAGGAATTTGGTGGCAGGGGTGTGGGGCACAAACACCTTATAATATTTGTCATATGTTTTTAAAAATTTTTAAGTATAAAGTCAACATCCACCACATTATATAAAAGAGAGACCTGGAGTGGTGGCTCATGCCTGTATTCCCAGCACTTTGGGAGGTTGAGGAAGAAGGATCACTTGAGCCCAGGAGTTTGAAAGTGGCTTGGGGAAGAAGACAAGACCCCATCTCTACAAAGTAATAAAAAACTAGCCAGGTGTGGTGGTGCATGCCTGTAGTCCCAGCTACTCGGGAGTCTGAGGCAGTAGGATTGCTCGAGCCCAGGAGTTTGAGGCTGCAGTGAGCCATGATTGCACCACTGCACTCCAGCCTGGGCAACAGAGCAAGTCCCTGTCTCTAAAAAATAGAAATAAAAAAATGAAAAAAGGGAAAAGACAATTATAATCCTACCACCTAACAAACTGTTTTCATTTGAGTCTTATTTTTGTCTTTATTCTGATGAATTCATATTTTATATAGTTACAATCAAAGCATAGGTACATAGTTTCGGTGGTTTCTTCATTCCGCTGTATAATGATTTCCCTCAAAGTTCTAGGCATTGTAAGGTGAAGATGACAGAACACATATATCACGTAGCTGCAGTAAGCATTGGGATGGCTGCACACCATTCTGTGGAATGGATATAGAGTCATTTGTTAACCAGTGATACTGACAGAGAGCAAGCAGATCAGTGAAGACAGGAGCAGGGCCCCCAAGCCCTGAGAAAAAGCAGGGACCTTGCCAGGTGAGGAAAAAAAATGGTGTGAGGTAGGGCTACACTACACTCCCAGAGATGTCTTCGTGGACAGTGAGCTCTTCAGAGGGGAAAGGAATAAGCTTTTGAACCATTTGAATTATTTAGAAGAAAAAAACACAGTGCCTTTCTTACACACTTTTCAGAATTTCCTGTGTTTTCACCTGCCATTAGCTGGTTACTGTTTGGGCTTCCTTTCATGGTGGTAAACACAGTTTGTTTTGTTTAGCCATTTCCTTCCCCCTCAAATACCAACACGGATCGATTCAGTCTTTGCCTGAGTCATACATGGTTCATGTGTCTCTTTCCTTCCATCTGTCTCCCCTTAATTCACACTATTTACTGAACTCCTCCTGTGCACCTAAGGCTCCAGAAGGAGCTGGAGAAGGAGCAGGGTGGCAGGGGTGGGAAGGGGACAGCTGTGTGGAAGGCAGTGGGGCTGGAATCCTGGCATCTAGGCCCTTTCATGCTCCTGCTCAGAGGGCTCACTCTCTTCAGGCCAGCAATGCTGATATTTAATGAGCACTTACTAGATGGTTATTTGTCCATTTTATAGACAGAGAAATTGAGGCCTGCCAGTGTTAATTGACCTTTCTGCGGCCTAGAATCTGAGGTTGGTGCAGCCTCACTGAAGCCCTGGCTCAGCCATGGTTGCCACGCATCCTGTCTGAGCTTTGAGAACCATGGAGACAAGACAGGCAGGGCTGTGATTTTAGACACTCTTGTCTTAGGTGTCTCAAGGTGGGGGTCACTTTGGAGCCTCAGCCAACCCCACTGTAGTTGGATCTCCTGCCTACAGCCTATTTCAAAGGGAAGTGGAGTTTGGGGAGACAGTCAAGAGGATGGTTGGAAGAAAGGGGCTGGTTAACCTGAGAGGAGAGAAAGTAACTACCCACCTGTCAGAGCCTGGGGCTGATAAGGGAGGGCTCCTGGAAGACAGAGCTGATGCTTCTCTCCACCTCTGAGCTGCTTTCCCTCCAGAGCCACTGGCTTCTGCAGGTGTTGTTGTCTTTTGCTCCTTAACAGCAAAAAGAGACTAATTGCCTTTATTGCCATGTTAAAATCAATAGAGCCACTCACCCTGAGTTCAAAATGATATGACCTAGGGAATGAAATTGGGACCACCTGTGGTTTGTTTCCTACTAGCCAGGCACAGAACAGTTTCTTGTTTCCCTTGGAATGAAACACAACCTGAGTCCTGGAAGAATAGTTCTCAAATGCACCCGGATCACCTGGAGAGCCTGTTAACACACAAGCTGAGCTCCATTCCCAGAGTGTTTGATTCAGGGATTCTGGGGTGGGGCCCTGAGAATTTGTATTTCTAAGTTCTCAGGTGATGCAGATGCTGCTGGTCCCAGATGGGACTCTGAGAACCTCTATACTAGGTCATCTCTCAGACTTGGGCCTTTGTTCTTATCTTCCCCCTCCAAAACCTAATGTAATCCACTACATGTGGTAGAGAGCCATCAAAAAGAGAGTTTCAGTCAAGGAGCTCTGGCTAAGTCCTGGAGCTGAACTGCCCCCTCCCTTGCTCTGCTCACACCCTTCGCCCCTCAGGCTGAAATCCTCCATTACCTGCTGCTATGCAGGGATTAGGATTAGAACAGGGCTAAGTGGGCTGGTACGGGGAGGGCCCTGCTGTGGTGTTGGTTTAGCTCCTTTTAGCACAAGGAATTTGATGAGCTAAGCATTTTCCATGGCAAGTGCATAAAAAAGATTTCTTACCGTTTTTTGAAAGAAAGAAATATATCCTTTCTCTTGAGTCATCACTATTGTTAGTTGCTGAATGAAAAAAAGAGGCTTAAAGCTCTGTTCTTTGAACACTTTTCTCTGGGTGCCTTTCTGTAGCTGTAGAAGATCTCTCGGGTTAATTTTTAATAATTGTTAATGGCTTCACACATAGGGGGTGTCTTGCCCTCCTGTGTAGGGTGTCACTGCCCAGGACATGGCTTAGCTGGGTCCTGGGAACAGCTGCAAGGACTGATGGAGAAAGGGGCAGGGGGCACCAGCTGGGGAGAGGGCCGAGAAAATCTCCTTTGAGAGATGGGGAGGGAGATGTGAGGCTGAGAATCTAGTATTGAGTTTCTAAACTTCTGATCTGCAAAGTGTTTTTTTTTTTCCTAATTAATTTTTTTTTTTTTTTGGTAAAGACAGGGTCTTGCTATGTTGTATGTTACCCAGGCTGGTCTTGAACTCCTGGCCTCAAGTGATTGTCCCGCCTTGGCCTCCCATAATGTTGGGATTACAGATGTGAGCTATGGTGCCCCAAAGTGCTCTTTTTGTTGAACAGTGTGAGCCCAGCTACCTGGAGGGTGTGTCTACCTGCCTGACCCTCAGCCATCGCAGCCTCATGACGGCTACACCCCACACATTATCATACCCCTCAAATGTGCCTTCCAACGCCACACAGATTTCTTGTGGTTCCCATCCTGGTGAATCTTCTCAGTTATCCACATTACAGACCTCAGTGGAATCTTCCACACCACCTGGCTCACGATGGTCTCTGCTCCTTGCCTTTCACGTTCTTCAGAGGCTAGTGACCTCCTAAAGTGAGGACTGAGGAAATAACCACCACGATAAGAGTTACAGCTGACCCTGGAGTGTTTCCTGTGCACCAGGAGCCTGTTCCAAGTATCTGTATTTATTCATTCATGTCATCTGTAGCAGCCCCAACACATAGGTTAGGACCTGTCACTAGCTCCATTTATAGGTAAGGAAGCTGAGGTGCTGGGAGGTTGCATGATGTGCCAAGCATCTCACAGCCAGCAAATAGCAAGTAGCTAGACTGCTTCCTCCCTGGCAGGTCTGAAGCACATGATTCCTAGCCCCAGCCTTGCTAAGGGCCCCTAATAGACGGTGGCCTTCCCCTGGCATCCAGAGTGGCTCTGCTGACTGGAGCAGTCAACTGTTTCTCCTCTGCAGTTCCTGAGGGAAGGAGAAAAGGGGGACACTGGTGGGTTCAGGTTTCATAGACCTAAGAGGCCAGCTGCCCTGTGACCCCTCCTGAGTCGGGGCTTCTTTTGGGGGATTAGGGAGGAGAGTTATAAAAGAAAGAGGTGCAGAGAGCAGGGAGCACCTGAGAGAGGGCTGGGAGAAGTGGTAAATAGATAGACCCGCCCAATGACAGTAGCCAGAGTGTGCATGTGAGGGGCAGGCAGCACAGAGGGAATGTATTCCTTGTCTAATTTGGCATATAGCCAAAAGCTAGGTGTAAGTGAGTAAACTACAGCCTTCAAAACGGCTCCGGGGAAAGGCCCTGCTTTGGAGGGTAGAAGGAGGTATAGGAGGCTCCCAGAGGTATGGGTGTGCCTCCCTGCTGGGCATGGGCCCGCCTGCTGGGGGCAGCAGCAAAAGGAAGCAAGTAGCCCGGAGGAAAAAAAGAACTATGTGTGTGACTGTGTGGTGGCCAGGAGAGAGGGAGAGGGTTCAGCACACACGGGGAACCCCAGGCAGCTCCCAGAGCCAAGGGGAAGCATTCCTTTTTGTAGTTGAATGATCCCAGGGGAGCAAAAGGCTGGCTGGAGGAGAGGGAGAGGAATTCTGCTTGGAGGAGAAGGTCTAGGGCCAAACTGTCCCCAGCTAAGGTGACTGGTCCGTGTGTCTGCATCTTAAATCTGAGACCATTGGTTCCTTTGTGCCTGTGTAGTATCCTCAGGGAGGGTTCCCAGGGTGCTCATCTGGTGTTGCCCCTCTTCGAGGCACCTCACTCATTGACCATTAAGCAAGCATTGAGTGGGTGTCAATTTAACAAGTGTCTTGTGTTCGGTGCCAAGGCCAGGGGTGTGTACAAGGCATGCTGAATGCAGCCTCTGCCACAAGATCCATATTTCAATAGGGAGGGAGATGCAGAACTTTGTGTAAAACTGAAACCTTATAGGGCGGGCCCTGTGGTGTCTAAGGCCACACCAGGAGTCTCAGATCCTGCCAAAGGACAGGGGAAAAGGGAGCAGCTGGTGGACATGAGGAGGAGGCAGGATGGACGGGGCGCCTGAAGGAGTTAAGTGGGATTTTGGTTGGAGAGGAAAAGCAAAGATGGCAGGGAGAGACGAGGCCCTCAAAACTGAGCTTGCTCGTCAGATGGGAGATGGACATCCAAGCCTCTCCATGAGGTCTGGCATGTGATCTGGGGCACGGTCTGTTCTGCAGTCATAGCTGCTGGCCTGCGGGACCTGCAGGCAGAGTCCCTGATACTCTCTGTGAGTTAAGGCCAGACGCAGGCTTCAGACACCTTTAACTGAGAAGCAGGTGGGTGCTGGCCTGGGGTGCCAGAGAGCTGAGGGTAGAAGGAATGTATTAATGCCAGCAGCTGCTATCTGATCCTGGCCCTCTGTGACTTCCTCTTCACCCATTGTAGCATACCAGCCAGACTGTGAAGGAATGAATGAAGTGAGTAGAGAGGTTCCCAGTCAGGCTGTTCCAGGCAGGATAAGATAACCCTGGTTCTCTGCACTCCAGAGAGCTTGTGCTACCAGCTTTTGATGCTAGAAAACCCCAGGTGGGAAATGGCCCTCTGAGTAGACTGGACATGAAGCTGGTGATGATTACTGCTTCAGTAGGGACAGAATAACCACTTTCAAAGTAACACCCCAAATGGCTTAGCACAATACAAGTTGATTTCTCTTCCCGTCACGGTCCAATGCAAGTCTGCATCAGCACTGCCTGTGCATTCAGGAACCCAGATCTTCCTGTCTAAGAGCTCTGCTGTCTTCCTGAGTGGTGGCTCCCACTTGGAGTGTCAGCATCACCTAAGGACTTGTGAAAATACATTGCTGGGTCCCCACCTCCAGAGGAAAGGTCCTGAGAATCTGCATTGCCAGCAAGTTCTCAGAGGATGCCGATGCTGCTGGTCCAGGGAGCACACTCTAGGGCTTCGTGGTTCCCCACTAGAGCTTCTGCTTCAAGGGGTGAGAGAGAGCAGAAGTCAGACACAATGGCCCCACTTCACTCCAAGGAAGCCTGAGAAATGTAGTCCTTTTGTGCGCCCAGGAGGAAAATCAAATGGTATTGTCTGTGCCACAGTGAAAAGGGGCAGCACAGAGCCTGGTTTAACCTGGTCTCTGCCTGAAATACTAGATATCAAAATGCATTTCAAATGGATGGGCAAGTCAGCCAAGAGTGTCACTGACTCATAGGCATACATGCCTTTCAAGAAGGCAGATCATGAATGAAGGTCATTACTGAATGTATAACTTGTCCTATTGTGCTAGCACCAAGGGGAGTCACCTAGGACTTGGATTCCTAGGACAGATGGCCCGTGGTATCCCCAGTCCAAGCTTTATATCCTAGGCCTAGGGAAGAATGCGTCAGACAGTAGTCAGATCATTGTTGGACCTCATGGACTTTGCTTCTGACATTTCCATGATTTCAACATGTCTTTTTTGGTGTTTTTGTTGCCTGGTGTTTCTCAGAGCCCATAACCCTGCTGGCTTGAATAAGGCAGTAGGTGTTTTATATTCAGAATCTTAGCCATGGTGAATAAGCATGTCATATATAGTTCAGCCCTGATTTTGGGGAAAATCATCGGGTGAGTCAGCAGGTTTAAGCCTGTGCCTAGCATTCTGGAGGATGTAAGAGAACATGACTCCAGGCTGTTTGGAGAGGAAAAAGCAACCCAAATAAAGTAAGCGAGGACTTAGTGCAGACTGCAAGTGTATTAGCCAGAGGTGGCATTACAGAGCCCAGCTCAGGATATGGAATGGCTCCAGCAGTTCCATACTGTTCAACCCACTTCTGGAGCTTCAGGCTTAGTTCTAGGAGCTGCAGTTTCACCAGGACTTAGACAGATGATAGCAAGGGTCTGGGAGGCCTCCGCCTGGAGAAGAGGGAAAGTCAAGGGGCATTTCAGCCATTGAAATCTGTGTAAAGTTGGGTTGTGGTTGTGGGAAAAGAGGTGATATAAGGTGTCATTCCAGGAAGGAGAGCTAGGCCTAAGTTCTCTTCTCCTCAGTGGAGTGAGGTTGTTTTTTGTCTTGGGGTATGTAGGCACCAGAACTGTTCACACAGTTCGGCAGATTTCATGTTAAGGAAATGACTTTGGGAAGAAAAGGAGGTGTCCATGTGGGTTAGAAATCTGGAAGGGCATTTTCCATGGAGCGAGCCTTTAGCCAATCTCTAAAGGCCAGTCAGGATTTAGGTGAGCAGAAGGAGAGGACGCTCCAGTCAGCAGATGGGCAGTGAGGCGGGGAAGAAAGGCAGGACCAGGCCTGGTATCAGAGCTGGGGCTGGCAGGGGAGAGGCAGTGTTCGGGAAAGTGGAGTCCGCCTGAAGATTGTGGGACCTTCCGTGGGGAAGGGAACCCGGAAGCTGTTTCAGATTTGGTATTGGAGGAGAATGAGCGGACAAGGAGCAAATTTAAGAGCCAGCTTTCAGGAAATAGGTCTATAGTCCTTGGTGGTTCTGGTGTCTAGATGATGCTGGTGATTATGAAGTCTCTTTGCAGCCCCAGCCCTTGGAGCATGCAGGTGGGAGGCTAGATTCCTCACCTGGAGAGCCCCACAGAAGATGATCTCATCAACCTACCCTTTTCTTGGCCCATCTTCATGGTGTGTAAGGACAAGGCTGCAGCACTTGGACCCTCTTTCAGGGGATGCTGCTGTGCTTAGACTGAGGTGGCCCTGCTGATGTTCCCTGCCCTTGGTATAGGGGTGGGACAAGGCTAGGGAAACTAACGGCTGTGCTCCCCTCTCTTCTACCTGGGCTAGGTCTTTGCTGTTCAGTTTGGCCAGGCAGGCTGGGCTGTCACATGAGTAATCCCTTCTGGTCCTCACAGCACCCTTACAAGGCAAAGACTTAGCAGCCGATCTGTTTTGTTTCTGACTGAAACAAGCTCAGAGAGTCAAGGGCCTGGCCCAGGGTGTCGCAGCAAAGTTCAGTGACAGGTTCTACCTGTGTCTTAGTTCTCTGACTCCACTTCTAGAGCTTGTTCTCTTCCACCATTCAAGATCTTTTATAGCCCCAGATGAAGAATTTCATGTTTTTTAGGAAAGTGACTACCTGGGCAAGGACTTAGCGATGCCTGAGAAATTAGCTTCAGGAGAGTATGCCCTAGTAACAATAAGTGACGTAATAACCAGCCTGTATTGAGGGTCTGCTCTGTGCCAGGCCAGCGTTTGAACTCATGAATCTGCATCACAGCATTTTTTTTTTTTTTTTTTTTTTAAGAGATGGTGTCTTGCTCTGTCACCCAGGCTGGAGTGCAGTGGTGCTATCATAGCTCACTGTAGCCTCAAACTCCTAGGCTAAAGCGATCCCCCTGCCTCAGCCACCCCATTAGCTGGGACTACAAGCAAGTGTCACCACACTCAGCAACATCACGTCTTACAGAAGAGGAAATGGGAGGCACAGAGAACAGAGAGGTTAAATGAGCTGTCTGGGGTCACGCAGGTAGAGCCAGTCTCAAGCAGGAGCCAGCTGATAGAGTCTCACACTGAACCACAGGGCAGCCAGAGCTCCTTATGGAAGCTTGCTTGTTTACGTGGCCCAGCTCCAGAGAGGGCTGTCCTGTCTATCTCTGCTTGTGGGTTTTCTGGGGAGGCTGCATTGGAGAGAGAGGATGTGTCTTAGTCTGACACACCACACTCTGCTGAGGTTGTGGCAGCCCCTGGCTTGGGGTTAGGATGTCTTAGGAAGTGGCAGCTCACGCCTGTGGCAGGTTTTTGTGATGGTCTGATAGAGAGGAAGGTGGTCAGAACTGGGAGGGCCCTCACTGTGCGGGTAGCCCCATGTTGGTGGAGGCCTCCTACTCTGTTTGTATGCACTGCTGCCTCATTTAACTTGAGACTTAGATCCTCGGAGCAGCCTGCCAGGAGATACGAGTTTACCTCCCAGTCAGGAGACAACACAGGGGAATTTTTTTTTTTTTTTTTTTTTTTTTTTTTGAGACAAGAGTCTCGCTCTGTCGCCCAGGCTGGAGTGCAGTGGTGCAATCTCGGCTCACTGCAAGCTCCGCCTCCCAGGTTCACTCCATTCTCCTGCCTCAGCCTCCCGAGTAGCTGGGACTACAGGTGCCTGCCACCACGCCCGGCTAGTTTTTTGTATTTTTTAGTAGAGACGGGGTTTCATCGTGTTAGCCAGGATGGTCTCAATCTCCTGACCTCGTGATCCGCCTGCCTCGGCCTCCCAGAGTGCTAGGATTACAAGCATGAGCCACCGCGCCCGGCCACAGCGGACTTTCTTTTAGAGCCCGATCAGAGTTAACATGGAAAAGCTAAAGGTTCTCTGAGCTGCAGTGGCTCCTCCTTGCCATGAGGGGGCGCCATCCAGAGTCATCGCTTCCTCTGAACACATCCCACTTGAATGGGACAGGCAGCCATGGTAGCCATAGAGCACATGGGCCCAAACTGCTGGCATTTAAATTTTCATTCCTGTTGTTTCCATGATAAGCATTCCTCAGGTTCTATGCCATAAATTTATAATTTGGGAAATATGATCACCACTACCATATGGCTCCCATTGTGTCTTCTAATTTAGCAAAGATGATAAATTTGTTTCCTGAAAGTTTTAGGGTTAAAAGCATTCAACTGGATTTGATTCGTTGGGAGTTGGTGATGTGCCCGATGTATCTGTAACAGGAATATCCCATTCTTCAACCATGCTGCACACAGAGTTAGGAGTCCCAAAGAAGGCATTTGCCTGAATAATTCCGTAAAACATGTATGTAAAAGAAGTCATAAATGGAGGAAGGAAAATACTAGGTAGGTAATAAAGACATTTTTTGTACTTTTATCCTGTTTGGAATATAAATTCTTTGTTCTCAGCTAGATTTGTACTTTACTAATGAGGAAAGGTCAACAACAACGAACTGCCACCCTTTGACGTGTATATACACTCCTTTTCTTTGCATGTGAGTTGGTGGATACCATGTATAAATGTCTGCACATGTTGGCTGAGTGTAGTTTGGTGAACATACTCCATCCCCTGCCCCCAGCCCTAAGATGCAGCACCAGATACACATTTTGGAAGAACTGACCTTATTGTTGTCAAGTAGGTGGAACTTGTCAGAACGTCGTCTTTTTTCTCTTACCCCTCCCATCCTCATTCATTCTCCAAGTGCCCTTTTCATTTCATTTCCTTTTAGAGCCTCCTCTCAGCTGTCAGCTAAAGAAGACCTGATACTCCTATTCACCCCAAGATTCAAAGCTCCCATTTCTTATCTCTCCCAAAAGAATTTTCTGGATGAGCCTTTAAGCCAAAGGTGTGACTGTCTAATAGTGGAATTTCAGTCATCTGGGACAGACTAGATGGGGAGATGTTAAGGAAAGAGACTCTTCCTGGTGTACCCAGAATTATAGAACTCAGATGTCCTCATGTGCCCTATGTTTCTTGCTAAAAGTTGTATAGTTTTGTGTTTTACATTGAAGTCTTAAGTCTTACATTTAAGATCCATTTTGAGTTACTTTTCATATAAGGTGTAATGATTAGGTTGAAGTTGATTTTTTTCCCCCTCCTGTGGATGTCCGCTTGCTGTAGCACACTTTGTTGAAAGGACTACCTCTTACCATTGAATTGTTTTGTAAAAAAGCAAGTGGGCAATTTGTGTTCTCTGTTGTGTTCTATTGATCTCCATGTCTAGCCCTCTACTAAGTCCATGCTGTCACAGTTACTGGAGCTATATAGTAAGCCTTAACACTGGGAAGAGAGATTCCTTTATTCTTTTTCAAAATAGTTTTGGCTCTTCTAGGGCCTTTCTCTTATGTTCACAAAGAAACTTATACATGTGAATGTTCATAGCACCTTCATTCAAAATAGCCTCAATCTGGAAACTATCCAGATGCTCTTCAGTGGTGTATGGTTGACCAAACTGTGGTATATCTATACCATGGAATACAGCAATAAAAAAGAAAAAATTATTGATCACATGCAACAATATAGGTGAGCCTCAGGGAAATGATGCTGAATGAAAAAGTCGGTCTCCAAAGGTTATATACTGCATTTGCCATTTATATAACATTCGTGAAATGACAAAATTATAGCAAGGAGGAACAGATGAGTGGTTGCCAGGGGCTAGGGATGAGGGGAATAAGGGATAGGTGTTGCTCAAAAGGGGTAGCATGAGAGAATCTGGTGGTAATGGTACAGTTTAGTATTTTGATTGTGGTTGTTACACAAAGCTACACATGTGACAAAATTGCATAGGGCTACACATACACACACACACACACACACACACGAGTGTTTGTAAAACTGGTGAAATCTGAGTAAGTTCTGTGGAGTGTGCCAATGTCAATATCCTAGTTTTGATAGCATGCTAGTTAGCTATGCAAGACGTTAACATCGGGGGAGGCTAGGCTGGATGCTTGGAACCTCCCTGTACACTTTTTTTCCAACTTCCTGTGAATCTATAATCATTTTGAAATAAAAAGTTAAAACAATATTACATTCTGTTTATGTCACATCAAGAATGGCAAACCTGTAAAAATATGGACATACAGTTGCCTCTGCAAAAGGAGGCTTCATCTGATTTCATAACATTTTATTTGTTTAGAAAAACCTGGTCTTGAAGCAAACATAACAAAATGTTAACATTTGTGAATTTAGGATGATGGATTTTATTTGTTGTGTTTTTCCCTGTCCTTTATTATGTGTTTGAATCATTCCATTATTTAAAAAATAAAATAAATGTAAACAAAAGCAATAATTATGCCAGGGTATGTATCTCCCTGGTACCTTGGTCCACTCACAAAAGTGGTCTGAATGTTTAATATTTCTTTAGTAAAACTGCTGCTTGGTCACAGGCTTCTCTCCATGAATTACTAACTCTGGGTTGGGAAGCTTAAGAACATAATCCATCTTTTTTATTATGACAAGCTAATTTAATTTTAATTGCTCCTTATAGTATTGCATTATGAGGAGGAACTATCTTTAATTATCTTTTTGGGGGGATGTTTCTAAAGTAATGTGATCTCAGAAGCAGAGCATCGTCCCTTCCAAAGTAGCCACCTGACTGTGAACTTAAAATATTTGTGTGCAACAGTGTAAATAGACTTCTCTGCTCCTCCAACTGGTGGAGGCTGCCCTTCCCCCTGAAGCAATTAAAAGAATTCCAGATGGGTGATTCTCCCCTTCCTGGTCCTATTTAAAAATACAAATGTCGCTTCGGGGATTTTTTTTTTTTCCTGGAATATACCAAGTGAGTGACACAAGAATTGGGACTCTCCATTCCTGATTTAAATATTGGCTGTGTCCTTTCGAGATCATTTTTCTTGGTGACATGTTAAACAATCTCAGGTCAGTCTGCGTCCTTAAAGATCACTGTGGGTGTCAGGAATGCTGCTAACAGATGTACGTGATGAGCACACGGAGGCGCCCTTCAGCGCCTTTGGCTCAGATCCCCATCCTGCTCTTAAAGAAAAGGGCATTCTGTTATTTATTTGTTGGATTTTAATTTCTGTCTCTAGCCCTCTAAGGCTTTCTCCATGTAGTGCCATCCTCTACTGCTGTTACCACCATCAGGGGTGGGGGTGGGGGTGCTGTACAGTTGGCGGCCAGAGGATGCCATTGAAAAGTGGAGAAGTCTTCACACTGTTCTTTGTGGAAGGACGGCCTCCCTTCCCGTGGGCAAACCCCGGGGCTGAAGCCCTCCCGGCTGCCCAGTGGCTTTTGTGTGTGTGCAGCTTTCAGCTCCTGTCCATCAGGCTGAAAGAGCCCATTCAGGGGCATTCATGCGCCTCCGAGACCCCGGCCGCCTGGACACAATCAGCTGAGAGGGGCGCTGCGAGCCCTGCACATGAGAATGCGTCCACTCGGCCTGCCTCCTATTGTTTGAAGGAGCCCAGGGCCCGGGAGTGAGCCCAGAGGAATGACACTGGACAGCCACTTGGGGTTCATTCATTCCATGCACTTGGAGCCTCTGGAAGGGAGGGGTGGGAATACCTTGCAGTGAGCTGGGAATGAGCAAGTTCAGGGCTGCTAGGGCTTATCTTTGGTCCTGACCTTCAGCTTTTATCTTTGTGTACACCTCTTGGAGCCCCTGCTTAAGGGTAGAGACCTTGTCTTCTTTATCTTTATAGTCCCACATACCTGAGGCACTCGTTAAGTCCTTGTTGAAGGAGTGAACTACATTGCTGCTCCTTTCATGTAGCCCCAGGCACACTGATGTACTTTACTGTCCTTTGAAGAGGCCACAGGATATTTTGCCTCTTGGGCTGTGATCACCTTACTGAAAAGACTGGGATCACCTCTTAGGTCAAGGAGAGTAGACTTTGAGATCTTGGAGGGACGAAGGACATTTTCAGGGTGGGAAGTTGCCATAGAACAGGGTGCTGATGGCCAGGGATCTGCATTTGGAATTTGAGAGGCTGAGTAAGGAGCGCCATAGGCCTCTTCAGAGGCCAGCCTTAGGTGGCTGGTTTGCAGGAAAGAGCAAGACCTGGTGCTGACTTGGAACCGGTTGGTGGTAGATGTGGAGATGGGAGAATGGACTTCATGGACACTTACCATATAGCAGCCAACACCCTGGGAACCTCTGGCACCTGATGACTGACCTAGGAACATGGGGGAATGAAAAGCACAGGCCAAGATGCTAAGGAGCCTTTGTGTTTCCTAGTTTTACAAAATTGTGTTTAAGGATCACAACAGCAGCAGTCACAGTAGTAGCCAAAGAGATAGTAGAATCTTCTATTTATTGAGCACTTACTGGACTAAGAGCTTTGTACATAATACTTCACTGACTTAAGCTGTTCTGTTGTTATATACACCCACGTATGAGTGGTAAGTGCTGCAGGCATTTTAAGGTAGGAAAGGTTATTATTCCCATTTATGGACGCAATACCTGAGGCTCAGAAATATTAAGTGGCTTCCCAAGGTGAGTGGCAGAGCTTCAGTGGAAACAGGGGCTTAGGCTCTTAGCAACTGAGGTGAGGGCTGCTGCCAGCACTAATGACTCTGGTGCATTGAACTGAGTTATCTTTATAATTTCTCCATCAGTTTTAAGTGTTAAGAAAGAAGGAAGAAAAGGAAACATACCTCTACTAGTCTTTAAGGGCCTTATAACTTAGTTGGAGAAACGTAGCACACAATATAGAAACACTTTCCAAGCTGCCAGTGCCGAGTGGCGGTATCCATGCTGAGGACAGATAGGGAAAAGCTTTCCTACTTGTCACATACCCTGGGGAGGTGATCACAAACCCACTGCATGGCCTTCCTTCCAAGGAAGGAGTTAGGTTGCCCCATGGCTAAGGGAGGGATGTAGAACCACTTAACATGACATTGGTTTCAAACCGTCTGGTCCCGCCAGCTTCTTCTGTTAGGCACAGGTGCTAACTGACATCTCACAGACCCTGATCTGGTGCCAGCCCAGGCCAGATCACCAAACCCTGCCTGGCCTCAGCTCCCTGCACTATGCAATGGTATAGAAATGGGATGGCACCTCTCATAGGGTTAGTTAGTATTTGCATGCTGTGTGCTCTGTACTATTCTGTTGAGTGCGTTTAGAAGTTGATTTCCTCGGCTGGACACGTGACTCATGCCTGTAATCCCAGCACTTTCAGAGACTGAGGAGGGCAGATCATGAGGTCAGGAGTTCGAGACCAGCCTGATCAACATGGTGAAACTCTGTCTCTACTAAAAATACAAAAATTAGGTGGGTGTGGTGGCAGGTGCCTGTAATCCCAGCTACTCAGAAGACTGAGGCAGGAGAATCGCTTGCAACTGGAAGGCAGAGGTTGCAGTGAGCTGAGACTGTGCCACTGCACTCCAGCCTGGGCAACAAGAGTGAAACTCCGTCTCAAAAAAAAAAGAAGTTTATTTCCTCATTGGACGTGACCAACTTCCTACAAAGGGAAGAAACTTCATCTTCAGGTCCCTAGGATAAAGCTTTTCATAGGGAGAGGACAAAAATTTAACTCCAGGTCACCAAGAGAAGTCATTTTGCAGCATGGAACTTGGTGCACTTTTGTTTTCACTATGGTCCCAGAATCCATTTGTCCTCTGACAAGGGGACTCTGTGCTGCATAGAGCTGGGTGTTCCAGCTATGTAGCCCTGTGCCTGATGGCAGGTGCAGCCACAGTTAGCTGAGGGGCAGTGGTCTCCATTCAGAGGTCTGCTTCCTTCTACCCTATTTCACCCTAATGAAGATATGTCATCTTGCAAATGACTACATGTTTTCTATCCTCCTCATTTCTAATCCTGAATTTAAGCATTGGAAAGAGCTTGAGCAAATCAGTCAGCTACCACCCCTCTCCCCCAAACTCAGTCTAGTCATCTGCAAAATGGAGCTAGCAGTGAAAACTGTATGTATTAAATGAGATGATACATGTGAAACATGTAGAGCTCTAATTTTATTTTTTATTTATTTATTGTTTTTGAGACAGAGTCCCGATCTGTTGCCCAGGCAGTGGTGTGATGTTGGCTCACTGCAACCTCCGCCTCCCGGGTTCAAGTGATTCTCATGCCTCAGCCTCCTGGGTAGTTGGGATTATAGGCATGTATGCCCAACTAATTTTTGTGTTTTTAGTAGATATGGGGTTTTCAGCATGTTGTTCAGGCTGGTCTCGAACTCCTGGCCTCAGGTAATCCATCTGCCTCGGCCTCCAAGAGTGCTGGGATTACACGTGTGAGCCGTGGCACCTGGCCTGACTAATCTTTTTTTTTTTTTTTAAAGAAACAATGTCTAGCTCTGTTGCCCAGGCTGAAGTGCAGTGGTGTGATCACAGCTCATGGCAACCTTGAACTCCTGGGCTCAAGCAATCCTCCTGCCTCAGCCTCCCAAGTAAGTGGGATGCAGGCATGCACTACCATCCTTGGCTAATTTTTAAAAAATTTTTTGTAGAGAAATTTTTGTTTCTCTGCCAAGTTTTTGTTGCCCAGGCTGGTCTTGAACTCATGGCCTCAAGCAATCCTCCCACCTCAGCCTCATAAAGCACCAGGATTACAGGCATAAGCCACTGTGCCCGCTCTGTCTTATCTAATTGGGTAATCACTCAATAAAATTAAGCTCTTATTTTTTCTTGTTTTTTTTTTTTTTTTTTTTTTTTTTGAGATGGAGTCTCGCTGTTGCCCAGGCTGGAGTGCAGTGGCGCGATCTCGGCTCACTGCAGGCTCCGCCGCCCGGTTCTTGCCATTCTCCTGCCTCAGCCTCCCGAGTAGCTGGGACTACAGGCGCCCGCCACCACGCCCGGCTAAATTTTTTTGTATTTTTAGTAGAGATGGGGTTTCACCGTGTTAGCCAGGATGGTCTTGATCTCCTGACCTCGTGATCCGCCCACCTCGGCCTCCCAAAGTGCTGGGATTACAGGCGTGAGCCGCCACACCCGGCCAGCTCTTATTTTTTCATTTGAATGAATTGTACCGATACCTGGGAGAAGCCAAAGGTTGCTTTGGTAGTTGTGACTCCATTGACTGACCACCTTTGCTGTGCTTGATATTTATGTAGAGCACGCAGGTTAAATGCCCATGGCTTCCCTGTCCTTTTATTCTCATGGGTGATGGCGAGTAGAGCACAGAGGGCCAAGTGACTTGTCCAATCTGCGTAGACAGTGACAGTTCCCCATCCATGGCTCTTTCCACAGCTGAGGAGCCAAAGTCTCAGGCAGGTCTCAAAGCTGGCAAGTTTAAACTAAGTGATATTTAGTCTGGGTGGGATTCTGATCGTGCATTTTTCTTTCTTTTTTCTTGCTCTAAAGGACATTATTAGGGCCAGGTGCAGTGGCTCATGCCTGTAATCTTAGTACTTTGGGAGGCCAAGGTGGCAGGATTGCTTGAGCCCAGGAGTTCAAGACCAGCCTAGGCAACAAAGCGAGACCTCATGTCTATATTTAAAAATAAATAAGTAAATAAATAGAGGGCATTATGAGGACAACTGGCAGCATTTGAATAAAGTCTGTGGATTGAGTGATAGTATTCTACCAGCGGTAATTTTCTGTTCTTTGTTCCTTCTCCACTACCACTGCTCCACTTGACTAGCCTTAAAAAATAAAAAGCAATTAAAATAAATAAGATGGCAATTTTATGACTAGGTAAACTGGTATTGTAAGAAAATGTCTTTTTTGGGAAATACACACAGAAGTATTTAGACAAAAGGGGACATCATGTGTGCATCTTACCCTAAAATGGTTTGGGGAAAAATGCATATATATATAGAGAGAAAGAGATAAAGTAAGTGTAGTTAAATGTTAACATTTGGGGTATGTAGGTGAGGGGTATGTGGAAGTTCATTTTACTATTCTTGCAACTTTTGTATAAGTCTGAAATTATTTTAGTATTTAAAAGTTTTTTAAAAAAAGCCCTCCTGTGGCTGAGGTGGTAGGAGGGTTAATGTGAAAAGATGGGAGAGGGGCTGTGGGATGGAGAGGGGTGGGGCAGAACTCTGGAAGGTGACCCCCTGGGAGTGGAGGGCTGAAGACATGTGAATGAAGAGAGGAGAAGAGGGGGAATAAACTGAATAAGAAAAGTCCCCCAAACAGGGCACCTTCCCACCGAAACAGGAGGGATTACCTTCAGGAAATGATGTGGGCAGACTCTAAGGCATTGCCAAGTTGGAATTACAGAATTCAGGAGTGGTGGCTCACACCTGTAATCCCAGCACTTTGGGGAGGCCAAGGCGGGTGGATTACTTGAGGCCAGGAGTTCAAGACCAGCCTGGTCAACATGGCAAAACCCCATCTCTACTAAAAATACAAAAATTAGCCAGGTGTGGTGGTGCACGCCTGTAATCTCAGCTACTTGGGAGGCTAAGGCAGGATCAGGCTGATAATGAGCCAAGAGAAGAGGAGAAACCGAGTCTGCCGGGAGAAATATCATGAATTTGGACCTTGGAGAATGAACATTGTAGGAAAAGTAGGCAGGGTAGATGGGCAAGGAAACCCAAAGTATGGTCAGGGGATCTTCTGAGGATGATGGGGATCCTGCAACTAAGCCAGCCAAACTTGAGTCTAGAATTGTGTGCCCCCAGATGCCCTTGAGCCCAGGGTAAATAGCTGGTGTGATTACAGCAACCAGCAGTGTGTGCCGTATCACAGTAAACACTCCAGGAGTGGGTTCTCACAGAAGAATCAGGAGGAAACCGCTGGCATGAGATTCAGGGCGGAATCCCCCTCAAGATCTTGGATGGTGGCGGCAGCTGCTGTGGAGTCTGTTGCAAGCCTTTGGTTTGCAGGCACACTGGTTCAAGTTTAATCACCACAAAAATGCTGCTTTGTGTGAAAATAATACGTGAGTAGTCCTTATTGCAAAAGGTTCAAAGCAAACAGAAGGAATACATCAGCGGCCTCTTTCAGCTCCACCCCCTAGTCCCACCCCCAAGGTAACAGGTGTGGACAGTTCATCTCCCTACAGTCCTTTTTCACAGCGTTTGCCCTATGGCGTAGTGCCTGGGACTGTGGGCTTTGGAGCAAGATCATCTGGGTTCACCAACTACCTCCACTACTTACAAACCTTGTAACCTTGAGCAAGTTACCTACCCTTTTCTCTGCCTACATTTTCTCATCTGTAAAGTCAGGATAATAACAGTCTAGACCTAATAGGGTTGTCATGGAGACTGAATGAGTTGGTAGGTGAAAAGAACCGGCACCTAGCACAGTCAGTGCTCAAGAAATGTTAGCGTGCACGGGACGTGGTGGCTTATGCCTGTAATTGCAACACTTTGGGAGGCTGAGGCGAGAGGATCACTGGAGCGCAAGAGGTCAAGGGTGCAGTAAGTTGTGATTGCGCCACTGCACTTCATGCTGGGTGACAGAGCGAGGAGACACTGTCTCAAAAATAAATCAATAAATAAGATCTCATTACATATGAAGACCGATTTTCTTGCTTGCTTGCTTGTTTGCTTGCTTTTCTGCTTTCCTTTCTTTTTTTCCTTCTTTCTTTTTTTGAGACAGGGTCTCACTCTGTTGCCCAAGCTAGAGTGTAGTGATGGGATCATGGCTCACCGCAGCCTCAACCTCCCAGGCTCAGGAGATCCTCTCACTGCAGCCTCCCAAGTAGCTGGGACTACAGGGGCACGCCACCACCCCCGGCCAATTTTTGTATTTTTTTAAGAGATGGGGTCTCGCCATGTTGCCCAGACAGGTCTCATAATCCTGGGCTCAAGCCATTCTCCTGCCTCGGCCTCCCAAAGTGCTGGGATTACAGGTGTGAGCCACCATGCCTGGCCCTATTTTCTTTCTTAAAAACCATAAAAAGAGTCCTACTCTGAATATTTTTATCAGTAGCATTCTTAGTTTTGAGCAGTAGGTATCAGCTGACTGAGATCAGAAAAAGGATTGCTTTAAAGGACATTGGGGTGGTTCCCAGTCTCACTGGGACGGCTGTGGACTCAAACCATGGAGACCAGGCAGCAGCCCAGTCTGCACCCACAATAGTCACAAAACCAGAGTGGTGAGGCCACTGTGCTGTTGATGTTGCTGGCATTTTCAGCTTCCAGAGTGGGAGGTGAACCCTGCGTCCTGCCAGGACTCATACGAGAAGCAGGGATTCCTAAACTCAGGACAGGAGTTCAGATGCCAGGGGCAAGTGTATCCCTGAATAGTTTATGATTCATTTGAGCCTTCGTGCCCACATAAACGATGTCATTCTTCTCCTTCTCTTAAAGACAAACTGCTATATTGCTTAGGCTGGACTCAAACTCCTGGGCTCAAGGGATCCTCCCGCCTCAACATCCCGAGTAGCTAGGACTATAGGCGCAGGCCACTGCACCCAGCACATGTTATTCTGAGCATTTACCTGTGCTAGGTGCTGTGCAGCAGTGATTCTCAGCCCAGCAGCACATTGGAATTACCTGGGGAGCTTGGATGATTTGGAATGTCCAGGCCAGGCCTGGTGGTAGGTCCCAGCCATCAGGACTATTTTTTTTTTTAAAGAGACAGGGTCTCACTCTGTTGCCCAGGCTGGTATTAAACTTTTGACCCCAAGTGATGCTCCCACCTTGACCTCCTAAAGTGCTGGGATTACAGGTGCAAGCCACCACACCCAGCCCGGACTTTATAAGGTTCCAGGTGATTCCAATGTGTAGTCAAGGTTAATAACCACAGCTTCTAGAGGATAGTGCATTTTAATAATCACCTCTATATTGGGTAGGTGATGTTATTCTGGATTTATACATGGGAAACCAAGCCTGAGAAAGCATTCCTGCTTTGCTTTATGTCACCCAGTAAGTGGGGCATTCCCACTGCCCAACCCCTTCCCCTGACTGCAGTGACTGCTGCTGCCTGCCTGGATGGGGAGGAGGAGCAAGCCTCTTCCTCAGCCCCCGGCACTCCCCAGCCACACCAACCTACTGCAGGCCGTCCAAACTCCACGGTTTCAGGGCCTTGCCCACAGGTTTCTCTGCCTAGGTTGGTGTTACCTCACTTCTCACATGGACAGTTTCCACTCACCGCCCCCAGCATAAGTGAGTCCTCCTCTTCTTTTTCCTTTGTGATACTAAAACAGTGTATGTGATTGTATATGTATTAATATGTATTAATCCCAGCACTTTGCAGGGCTGAGGAAGGTAGATCACCTGAGGTCAGGAGTTCGAGACCAGCCTGGCCAACACGGTGAAACCCAGTCTGTACTAAAAATAAAAAATTAGCTGGGTGTGGTGGCATACGCCTGTAATCCCAGCTATTTGGGAGGCTGAGGCAGGAGAATCACTTGAACCCGTGAGGCAGAGGTTGCAGTGCACCACTGCACTCCAGCCTGGGCAACAAGAGCAAAACTCTGTCTCAAAAAAAAAAAAAAAAAGATTTCAGGAGTGGGGCGGCACAAATAGGCAAAATGTCTGCTAAGGCTCCTTGTGGGACAGTGATGAAAGAAACACCAACAAACACTGATGTAACTAAAGGCTATCCTAGGATCAAAAGGCAGTCTACTGAAAGTCCATTAATTAGCATTTGCTACCACTTATCTGTGGAAATTAAGATTTTTTTTGGTTCTCTGCAATCAAAACAAAATTCAAAAATAAAATACTAGCTGATGTGGTGATATAAGACAACTCTCCATCGTCACCATGCCTTTTAGGATGCAGCTGAACACCTTTGTTCTTCTTATGGATTCATCTGATTTTTGTGTTGGAGATTTGCATGAGATTTTGCTTGTTACTGAAAATGTTTCCTCTGCGGAGAGTTTGAGCAGCCTCCTGGTTGTGCAGAGTGGCCAGGGTTGGGCTCAGCTGACCGGGTGGCAGGTGCAAAGCAGAGTTCTAGAAGAGAGTCTGCCTGTGGCCTCATAGAGGTAACTTATTTCAGTGAGCAGTGCTGGGTGCCTGAGTGAGGAAGTAGAGGTGGCAGAAGAGGGGTCCAGTGGGCTGTCTGGGCCATGTGAGGCTGTCTGCAGGACTCCTCAGAAAGGTTCAGGACTCACATTCAGTGCAAGGAAAGACAAAGACCTTTATTGCTACAAAGTCGGGTGGGAGACTGAAGTCCTCAGATGGTCTACAGGCTTGAAAACCAAATCAAGTTGACCAACAACCTTCAGTTACAGTCATGTGGTACTGCTGCGACTTCTGAATTTCCCATTTGGGGTTTTATTAGCTTTTAGTGAAAGGCGACATTGTGAAGAAACCCAGATTAGAATTCAGCTTACAAAACAGCTGAGTGAGAAAGTGGGATGGGGAGCCAGGGAACTACGTAGAAAATCACTGAGCAATTACTCAACACAATTAGAGCCCAAACACCACCATCTCGTGCACTCCTTGAGCTGGCAAGTAGGGAAGTGGATGCGGAGCCGGAGCTCAGGGAGAGGTGTCTGTGGCTCCCTCACTTCTGGTCCCAGAGGCCTGGAGGGTCCTCTGTTCTGAGCATTTTCCATGGGCAGGGGCTGGTTTCAGACCCAGTCAGACTCCCAAAGCTAAGCCAATGAGCAGCCCTCGCTGGCCATGACTTTGCCATTTAGAAATGGCTTTCTCCAGAATGAATGGGGAGCCTAATGCAGACCCAACTGACAGACTTCAGCAGCTTTGGGGAAAGTAATAAAAATAAGCCCAGGGGTTTGAGACAAGCCTGGGCAACAAAGTGAGATCCTGTCTCTACAAAAAATTAGCTGGGTGTAGTGGCACACGCCTGTGGTCCAGCTAATCCGGAGGCTGAGGCAGGAAGATCGCATGAGCCCAAGAGGTTGAGGCTGCAGTAAGCTCTGTTTGTGACACTACACTCCAGCCTGGGTGACAGAATGAGACCCTTTCTCCAAAATAAAAAGAAAAAAGAAAATGAGACCAGTAGTGATCTAGATAAGTAAGCACTTTGGGATGGCTTCCCAGAGATAAGTAGGTGATGTAAACCTCATCTTCCCAGCCCTGTAAAGAAAAAGGTTTTTTGTGGGGGTAGGAGGAGATAGGGAGGGAGGCTCCATTTCATCAAATCTGAAGGTGGACTTGAGAGTTTATAGTTTTCCCAGACTATGAGGCTCCACCCAAGCTTTCTGTCTCTGCCAGTGCCAAGATGCTGCCTGTCCTGCCACCTGTGCTGAGCAGGTGTCCCTAATGTCCGTGATGGTTCAGGCTGGAGTAACTAGAAAAAGAACTCAGTTAGGTTCCCAAGGAAGAAACGGTAATTCAATCCCTGCCCAGCTCACAATGGTGATCTCAGTATGTGTCTTAGCCATTTTGCATTTAAGATTCTCTGTCTATAAAATGGCGATCTGCTGATCTTAAAAAAAAATGTGGAAGAGACAATAAAATAAAATCCCAGTTCTACTGAGTTCTAACAGCCAGAAACCGTGAGCCATTTAAAATTTTGTTTGTCTCATGTTTATGAGAAAGGATTAAATAACAGATATCTAAACCAACACCAGGGACTCTTTTAAAAGCTCAAATTCTAGGGCAGTGGTTCTCAACTCTGGCTGCACATTAGAATCAACTGGGGAGCTTTTGAAAAACACCAGTCCCCAAACTCCACCCCAGACCAATTAAATCATAATCTCTAGGAAGGAGGTCCAAGTGTCTGTATGTTTTTAAAAGCTCCCTGAGTGATTCTAATGGGCTGCCAGGGTTGGGAGTCATTGTTGGGGTATGCCAGTTGGATATAAAGATTCAGATTTATTTCCAGAAATATTGTACAAGATAATTTTTTTATTTCTCTAATAATAGCTGAAAAATATATCTTATTTATTTATTTGATTGAGATATAAATCGCATACCATGAAATTCATCCTCTTATTAAAGTATGCAATTCAGTGGCTTTAGTATACTCACAGAGTTGTGCAACCATCACCACTCTCTAATTCCAGAAAAAATCCTTAGCTGTTAGCAGTCACTCTCCTTTATCTCCTGACAACCACTCCTCTACTTTCTGTCTCCATGGAGTTGCCCATTCTAGGCATTTCATCAAATGCAGTCATACAACATGTGGCCTTTTATGTCTAGCTTTTTTCACTTGGCCTAATGCTTTCAGGGTTCACCTATGTTGTAGCATGTATCTGTACTTCATTCCATTTTATTTCTGGATAATATCCCATCATGTAGATATCCCGCATTTTGTTTGTCCATTCATCCACTGGTGGACGTTGGGGTTGTTTCCACTTTTTGGCTGTTGTGGACAGTGCTGCTGTGAGCATTCATGTACAGGTTTTTGTAAGGACATATGGTTTCGGTTATATTGGGTATACAGTTGACCTTTGAACTATGCAGGGGTTAGGACGCCAACCCCTCATGCAGTAGAAAATCCATGTATAACTTTTGGCTCGACAAAACGTAACTACTAATAGCCTACTGTTGATTAACAACTTATTTTGTAGGCTATATGTATATATACTGTATTCTTACAATAAAGTAAGCTAAAGAAAAGGAAATGTTATTATGAAAACCATAAGGAAGAGAAAATACTGTATTAATACCATAAGTTTACATTGTCTGTCTACAAGAGGAATTGTCTGTCTGAAATGACAGACAACTACACAGCTGCAGACCTCAATTTCTGGTACATATCAAGCGATTCAACTTTTTCCTGTAATGTCATGACTCTTCTCTTTTCTTGGGAGCACTTTCAGCATCACTAGTGGCACTTCATATGGGGCTCATGGTATTATTCAGGGTTTATGGTATTGCACTAAACACGATGAAAACTACGTGAGAACCGCAAGAGATCACTTTTTACTGGAATAAGCAGTTTACTGGAGAGATGAGCAGCTCACATAGAGATCACTAGCATCTAGCTGTTGGATACCTGTGACACTTGAGTTCACGGCAATAGCAACAGGAGGTGGCTATGAAATTATTACAGTAGTGGCCAGGCGCGGTGGCTCATGCCTGTAATCCTAGCATTTTGGGAGGCCGAGACAGGTGGATTACCTGAGGTTGGAAGTTCAAGTCCAGCCTGGCCAACATGGTGAAACCCCGTCTCTACTAAAAAATACAAAATATTAGCTGGTGCAGTGGTGTGCGCCTGTAATTCCAGCTGCTTGGGAGGCTGAGGCACAAGAATTCGCTTGAACCTGGGAGGCGGAAGTTGCAGTGAGCCGAGATAGCGCACCACTGCACTCTAGCCTGGGCTACAGAGAGAGACTTCGTCTCAAAAAACAAAAACAAAAACAAAAAAATTATTACAGTCATACAGTATGTACTGTATTTAATTTTATGCAGTGATTATATTGCATCTTTATGTTTGTTTACATTTCTCTGACTATAAGTGGTGCCATGTACAGTCTGTGTGTGCAAAAGTTTTGATAAATTTTTATGTTTTATGATAGATTTATGGATATTTGTGGTAGTAAATGATAGACTAGTATCTACGTAGATTTGATGCATTCATGACATACCTTTTTCTTAATTTTTTCAGCATTTCTAGGCTACATAGTTTACAAGTTTTTCCAAATTGTCACAAATCTCCAAAAAATGTTCCGGTATATTTATTGAAATAAATTCACATATAAGTGGATCTACAAAGTTCAAACCTGTTTTGTTCAAGGGTCAACTGTATATCTAGGAGTGGAATTGCTGGCTTGCACGGTCACTTTATGTTTAACCATTTGAGGAGCTGCCAGCCTGTTTTCCAAAATGGCTGCACCATTTTACATTGCCATCAGCAGTGTGTGAGGGTTCCGGTTTCTCTGCATCCTCATCAACACTTGGCATTATTTTCTGTCCTTTTGACTATAGCTATCCTAATGGATGTGAAGTGGTATGTCATTGTAGTTTGGTTTACCTTTTCCTGTTGGCTGATGATGTTGGGTACCCTTTAATGTATTTATTGGCCATTGTTAAGTCTTCTCTAGAGAAATGTCTATTCAAGTCTTTTGACTTTTTATTTTATTTTATTTTATTTATTTATTTATTTATTTATTTTTTTTTTTTTGAGATGGAGTCTCACTGTCACCCAGGCTGAAGTACAGTGGTGCAATCTCAGCTCACTGTAACCTCCACCTCGCAAATTCAAGTGATTCTCCTGCCTTAGCCTCCCGAGTAGCTGGGACTACAGGCACATGTCACCACACCCAGTTAATGTTTTGTATTTTTAGTAGAGACGGGGTTTCACCATGTTGGCCAGGCTGGTCTCTAATCCTGACCTCAAGTGATCCACCCACCTTGGCCCCCCCAAAGTGCTGGGATTACAGGCATGAGCCACCATGCCCGGGCTCTTTTGACCTTTTAAAATTGAGTTATTTGTCTTTTTATTGTTGAGTTGCAAGAGCTCTTTCTTTATGTATTCTGGTTACTAGATCTTTATTAAATACTTTATTTGCAAATATTTTCTTTCATTCTGTGGGTTGTCTTTTCACTTTCTTCGTAGTATTCTTTGAAGCACAAAAGTTTTTAATTTTGATGAAGTCTAATTTAGCTATATTTTCTGTTATCATTTGTGCTTTAGGTGTCATATCTAAGCAACCACTGCCTAGTCCTAGGTCATGAAAAATATGTCTTTAATTTATTCTAAGATATTTATAATTTCAGTTCTTAGAGGTGATCAATTTTGAATTAATTTTTATATACAGTGTTAGGTAGATTTTATCACTCCAAAAAGGTAGGAGTACAGCTTCATTCTGTGCAAGATAAGTTGATCATATTAGAATATTAGACTAGGCCACGGGGCTTGGGAGCTCTAGTCCCTTATTGTGATGGTGAGGCACGTAAGGTACTGTGAGGTTCAATTGAGAGATAAACTGACTCTAAAGGCCTGTTTGAACCTAAAGTACCTCGTAACTCTTTATTTTTCTTTTTTTTTTTGAGACGGAGTCTCTCTCTGTCGCCCAGGCTGGAGTGCAGTGGTGCCATCTAGGCTCACTGCAAGCTCTACCTCCTGGGTTCACGCCATTCTTCTGCCTCAGCCTCCCGAGTAGCTGGGACTACAGGCGCCCGCCACCACGCCCAGCTCATTTTTTTGTATTTTTTTAGTAGAGACGGGGTTTCATCATGTTAGCCAGGATGGTCTCGATCTCCTGACCTCGTGATCGGCCCGCCTTGGCCTCTCAAAGCGCTGGGATTACAGGCATGAGCCACCGTGCCCGGCCAGTACCTCCTAACTCTTATGAAAGGTTAAAGTGTATTCTCCATAGTTTCTCTATTCAGTCAGTTTTAATAGCATTTCTAACATTGGGAAGCTATAACTTATTTCTGAGGTATTATGTGTATCTTAACACCAGAACATGACTAGAACATTGCATGGCTCTGTCACACGTGAGTTGCCAAACTCACTGTCGTATTTTTAAAGATCTTAATTCTTTGGTAGATAACCAAGGTTAGTTGAAATGCATGTTCAGATTATGGATACATCAGACTCAGCCAAATGGAAAATGTATACCATAGAAGAAAATATATTCCAGCCAGGCATGGTGGCTTACGCCTGTAATTCCAGCACTTTGGGAAGCCAAGGTGGAAGGATCACTTGAGGCCTGAGCAACATAGCAAGACCCTGTCTCTACAAAAAAATATGAAAAATTAACCAGGCATGGTGGTGTGTGCCTGTAGTCACAGCTACTCAGGAGGCTGAGGTGGGAGGATCACTTGAGCCTAGGAGGTCGAGGCTGCAGTGAGCCATGTTCACACCACTGCACTCCAGTCTGGGTGACGGAGTGAGACCCTATCTCAAAAAAAGAAAAAAAAAAAAAAAAAGGAAAGAAAGAAAGAAAAGGAAGGAAGGGAAGAAGGGAAGAAAATAAATTCTAAATAGATTAAAAAGAAGTTTAAAAAAATTAAAAGATACCTTTAAGAGTTTTGAAAACGATGTTGAAGCATCCTATAAAAGCCACAGCAAGTGATAATGATGTGATAATAGACCAAAAGAACGCAAGGGAAATCTCCTAAACAGACTCAAACTATACAGGGAGGGGCGGTTTGGAAGGGGGAGTTAGATCCCTACCTCATGCCACACTCAAATATATCAACTGAATGAAAGATTTATTTCATTATTCTTTTTACATTTAATAAAGAGATGCTTGCTAATGGAAGTAAAAAATTCAAACAGTACAAGTAAAATGAAATTCTTCCTTGACTTTCTTTTCTCCTCTCTGCCTAGCTCCACTTCACTCACTGCTATTTGGTGTGTGTTCTTCCTGGCTGGTTTGAATATATACATATACAACTACTATGTATTATTTTGTGTATTTTTTAACACAAAGAGGATTCCGTTATTTCTATTTGATAACTTGCTTTTCCCCCCCACTTAATAGGGTATCTCAGAGACCTTTTGGGATCAGTACATATGGGCTTACCTCATTCTAATTAGCCACTGTGTTGTATTCCATAGTAGAGATGTACCTTGTAAGCATTCCCATGTTGGTAGGCATGCTAAGAAGAAAAAAAGAACATACTTGAACACACCTTTGTATGCCCAAACTAGTCTTTCTCCAGCATAGATTGCTAATAGTAGATTTACTGGGTCTGATGATATTTGTGCATTTTATTTTCTTTTATGTTGTAGAGGCAGGGTCTTACTATGTTGCCCAGGCTGGACTTGAACTCCTGGGCTTAAGCAAACCTACCACTTTAGCCTACCAAGTAGTTGGAACTGTAGGCACGTGCACTACGCCCAGCTAGCATTTTAAATTTTAATGAATTCTGCCAAAATACCATCCAAAAAAAGGCTTTGTGAAATTACACTTTAATGAATAGTATGGGAGTGATACCCTTGCCAACTTTTTAAAAATGTAAATTAATCCAATGGGCAGAAATTATACCTCATTTAAATTTTTTTTTTAATAAGCAGAGAAAATACTTGTAGAAGGTATTACTTAGTTTTTTTTTGTTTGTTTGTTTTTTCTTTAGTCTATACACAGAAAACTACCTGGGGCTCTCTTTGACAGCACATAAACTAAAATTGGAACAGTACAGAGAAGAGTAGCATGGCTCCTGTGCAAGAATGATGCACACATTTGTGAAGCATTTCATATTTGAAACAACGTATTTAGAAATAGAAAAGGGAAAACTACCTAGAAGTGGAATGAGATTAGGAGAATTAGGAAGATTAGTTAGAATTTTTTCTAGTTAGAATTTTTATTTTCTAAATTGAAATTCTAGTTTCAAGTTGTTTTAAAATAATACAATTTTAGTTTCAAGTTGTTTTAAAATAATAAATGTATATTGCTTTTGGAACTTGAAAAAGAATAAAGATATTTTTTAAAAGAAAAATAAAGCCCTCTTGCAGCATAATTTATGTTGCATTTTCTCTCTCAGTGCTGAGCAGGCCTAGAGTTGAAGATGGTGAGTGAACTGTATATTAAAAGCCTTTGTCTTCCGGCTGTAGCAATACCATACTTCTGTATGGCCAATTGTCAACTAAAGCCTGTATCTTGAAATGATGGACTCATGTGCAGATAGATTGTTGTGTGCATCCACACTCCTGGCCTGTTCATAGAAGACTTCCGGGACAGCAAGCAGAAATGCTTGTCAGCCCACATTCTTTTTTTTTTTTTCAATACAGAGTCTCACTCTGTTACCCAGTCTGGAGTACAGTGGTGTAATCTTGGCTCGCTGCAGCCTCTGCCTCCCAGGTTCAAGCGATCCTCCCACCTCAGCCTCCCAAGTAGCTTGGATTACAAGCCTGCTAATTTTTGTATTTTTTTTTAGTAGAGAAGGGGTTTCACCATGTAGGCCAGGCTGGTTTCGAACTCCTGACCTCAAGTGATCTACCTGCCTTGGCCTCCCAAAGTGTTGGGATTGCAGGCATGAGCCACTGCACCCAGCCTCCATATTCTTTATTCTAGTTGCTCAAGCAGTTTTCTCCAATCCTGTGCTTCTTTAAAACAGTGGACATGATGGAAAAATTGAATGTTACCACTTTAGTTGGATCCTGGAGATGGATAATTCATTGAGAAGGACTGCCATCCACTTGGATGCTTTCTTCAGAGTCCTGTCACCAAGAACAGATTGACAGTCCACTCTGTAATTCACAGCATACCTTTATTACTGATAAAGTTCCAAGTGAAGGTATCTGTTAGCTGGGGCTATTAACTCCCTCTTGTTGGGCTCCTGTACCCTGTCTGCAGGGGCTAGGACTAGTGGCCATGATGAGAAATGAGCACACGTGGCTCAAGAACAGAGCCTGTGATTTGCCCATTGGTACGAAGTCCACCTTGGTGGGAAGTCAGTGGCAATTCTTCCACCCACACACCACTGACCTTGCCTTGTTGGTGGCCATCTTGTGTGTTGGCTCTTGACCAGAGATGCTCTGCAGTCACTCTGTGGGGCTGTTTGACCACAAAATGTGTCACTGGGTTAGTGGTTTTATGCCAAGGTAAGATTCTGATAGAAGGCAGTTAAGGTGATAGTGTAAAAGCTACATGAACAATCATGTTTCTTCTTGAATACAAAACAGTAATCTCTGCCACTAATTGATTGACTGTCAAGTCCCAGGCTCCAGGATGGGTACTGTTTGTAAGTCATGATTTCATTTAATTTTCCAAAAAGTCCATCCCACAACCTGTAATCTCAAAGCTAGCATGTGGCCGACACTATATTGAGAGTGGGGTTTGTGCTAATCCAGACTCAGCAAAATCTTGACTAACTGGGACCCTTTCAGCTCATCCAGTGTATTTTAGGGATCTCCTATGGGCCAGGCACTGATCCTAGTGCTGGAAGTCCAGAGATAATGCCTCCCTTCAAAGAGTTTCTAGTTCAATAAAGAGAGCCTCATTTAATCAAAAGTGTTGCATGTACTATAATTTTAGGACAAAATTAATCCCAGGAAACAAATGTCTTAGGAGATATTTTACTCTAGGAAAAAAAGATAATCCAATCTTTTAAGGATTTGTTTTTAGGGCAATACGCATTAAATCATTCTCCTGAATGTGAATGTTGACACCACTCTCTGGTCAGAAATGTCATTCAGAACAACAGTGTTAAGGGGCTTGCGTGGTATTCTGTCACCCAAAATGTTTTAGCTATGTTTACTCCTCATACCAAGATTTTTCTCAGACACTCAAGAAGCATCTTCACTGATGCAGAACAAATAGGAATTTAAACCCACATTTTCGTAATTGATTTTAGTACTCTTTTATAATCAGTGTAGGGGCAAACATTTTAAGTTTGTTCATCCCTTCTATAAATCTTGTAAATAAAGTTAATACTTGCATGTCACTGATGAATTCACTTCCAAGTTACTGCCTGCGACCTACCATGCACACAAAGCAGTGGTTGCTGGCAGGTGTGGTCTGACCCTTGTTGTCTTTCACACCACTTTGTCCCTCAGTCACAACCACCAAGCTCCGCCCACTGCACCTGCCCACTTCCTGTGTGCTCTGCACATCCCTGATTCCCTAATCATACACAGGTTCCTCCTTTTTTCTTTCTCATAGCACCCTTGGCACTTATCCGAAACATAGCTTTGTATTTTTTTGTACACACAGCTGCTGGCTAGCTATCCCTCCAAGAGCAAATACTGTGTCTGTTCTCTTCACCCATTTATAAAATGGTCATCATGGTGCCTCACTCATCATTAGCTTTTACTAAAGCGTGGGTAGATGGAACGTGAAAGGGTAGGTGGGTGGATGGATGGACAGATGGAATAGTTCTTTCACCAAACAGAGATGGCCCCTAACTTATGATGGTTTGACTGAACAATTTTTTTATTTCACGGTGGTGCAAAAGTGATACACATTCAGTAGAAACCATACTTCAGTACCGTATTCAACAGATTACATTAGATATTCAACACTATTATTAAGGCTTTGTGTTAGGTGTTTTTGCCCAACTGTAGGCTAATGTAAGTATTCTGAGTGTAAGGTAGGCTAGGCTAAGCAATGATGTTCAGTAGATTAGGTCTATTAAATGCATTTTTTTTTTTTTTTTTTTTTTTTTTGGAGACAGAGTCTTGCTCTGTCGCCCAGGCTGGAGTTCAGTGGCACCATCTCGGCCCACTGCAAGCTCCGCCTCCCGGGTTCACACCATTCTCCTGCCTCAGCCTCCTGAGTAGCTGGGATTACAGGCACCCGCCACCACACATGGCTAATTTTTTGTATTTTTAGTAGAGACAGGGTTTCACCATGTTAGCCAGGATGGTCTCGATCTCCTGACCTTGTGATCCACCCGCCTCGGCCTCCCAAAGTGCTGGGATGACAGGTGTGAGCCACCGCGCCTGGCCTATTAAATGCATTTTTGACTTAGTATATTTTCAACCTACAATGGGTTTATCAGGATGTAACCCTGTTGTAAGTGGAGGAACATCTGTACTTGAGTATGGGGTACTTTCTAGTACTGGCCTGTTGCAGTGAATCAGATGTCACCTCTCAAGTCACCTTCCGGCAGGGGAGAGAGACGTACGTATACAGCGTGTCAGGTGGGGACGGGCACTATGAGCAAATAGAGCAGATAAAACAGAGTAAGGCAGGTAGAGAGAAGAGGTGGGGATGTTGTTGTGCATGTGTGTCAGGAAGGGCCTCATGGAGAAGGTGATATTTGAGCAGAGACTCAAAGGAAGTGAAGGGATGAGCCATATCCAGTTCATGGCTAAATTCTCACCATTCCATGTTTTCAGAGTGAATTCTATCTGTGTGTCTATCTTGTCTCATGGTGCAGTTTTAGTTTTTGCCACACATCTAAAGCTAAATACACCAGGTTTAGTGGAAGAGGGCCTCTGGGAGGATGGGAATGGGAGCTGCCTCTTTTTGTGGAAGGGACAATTCCAGGGTGGGAAAAAGATATTTATGGGCCACATTTTTTATATCTTCAATTTACTTTTTATTATCTTGAGGAAGTAATAGATCATTGAAAATGTGAATTTTTTTACTTCTCCTCTTGAGAGACAATAGGAAGTTAATAAGAACAAGATTACTTTACAAAACATTCTGGGCTTGGCAGGTTCAGCCTCATTTGTATGTCATTGATTTCTTTACATTTTTCTCTGCATCTGTTGTAGGATTTTACAGAAGTCATAGAATAACGGGGTCAAATATTTCTCTTAATCTGAAAGGCGCCACATTAAAACAGGGTGGTCTGGTTGTAAGCGTTTTCTCCAAGTGGGACAGACGAATGTTACATATCCAGTTCAGGTAGCAGGCAAGCTGTTTCCGATTGCCAGGAAGGCCCTTAGAACCAGCTGGCCTTCATAAGTTAGGCTAGAGAGTGAATAAGGCAGTATATCTCTAAGCAGTAGCCCAAAGAGGAAAGTGATTGCTGTCTCCAATGGAGGGATCACAAAGGTGTGGAGGCCTGGGTGACATGTTCACCTTCCTTTGCCTGCAACTGTGGACACAGTTATATGTGAAGTGGTGGCACTCGTCCTATTCGGGTACATGCATGAGATGGAAAGGCTTAGCTGACCATTCTGCAGCCCTTTCCAAACTAGGTGTTTCAGTGGCAGTGCCAGTACTTGCTGGGAATCTTGCTGCTTTTCCTGTGGTCTGCCCATTGCTTATGCTCTGAAAAGGCACTGTTTGAAACCTCAATGCCCTAAGGAGCATCTTGGGTGAGAAGAGAGATTGGGAAACCACAGAGGATGCCCAGGAACTTTAAACCTGGAAAATGCCAGGGCGTTAATTCTCAGAGTGTGGTCCACAGACCTCTGCTTCAGAATCATCACAGGTGCTTGTCGAAATGCAGACTCCTGCGCCCATTCCAAGGCACAGAAGGTGCAGCACTGGAATTAAGGGACTGTCTCCCAGGGGTGACAGGCACATACACCCAGGCAGTGGGGAGTGACACCTTTGCATAGAAACCCACCGAGGCAGCTATTGCATGTCCTGATTATAAGGAGATTTATTTCCTCTAAAAATGTATCCTATAGCTCCTTCCCAGGGAGTCTAATTTAGCAGATCTGGGGTGGTTCCAGACAGGGAAATCAGTTAGAATATTAATGAATTAGGAAACTGTTTTCATTTTTTAGCAGGGATCTCTGTTTGAGACATGGGTGTCTCTTGGTAAACTATAAGGCAATTGGATCTCCATATTCTTAGAATCCTGGCAAAGGGGAGAATTCAGAAGGGCCCCACCTAGGCTGTGCCCATGGCAAACTGGATATAGTCTTCACAGGTCAGTGTTGATTCAGCAGTATTTCTTGAGATCCAGCCCTGGGTGAGGCCCCATGGGGAACACTCCCAGCCACGTTACCATTAACTGGTTCCTTATAGTAATCCAGCTGTGCCTTTCCCCTTGCCTCCTCTGAGAGGCCTCGCTCCTGCCTGGCCCCTTCCCCACACACATGGGCATCCCCATCTCCATTCTACCTTCTGCCCTGCTGGGGAGGCTAAGGGCCCAGCACAGTTATGGCCCCTGGCTGGAGTCCTGTAGTTTCTCCCCTCGGCAGGCATCTCCACTAGTGCCATGGGGTTGGTGCTAGGTAGACAAGTGTGAAGGGCTAGGAGAGGAGGACAAGGGTTTTGCATTGGCACAGTAGCCAAGACAACAAAGGTTGGAAAAGAACAGGTAAAACTATCACAGTTTGCAGATTGTCTACCTGGAAAACCCAAGAGAGTCAAGTGAAAACCCACCATAGCCAAGATTCGTCCAGGGGAGGAAGAGGTTTCACCAGGCCATTGAAGGAAGTTTCAGACAACAGTGCAGAGGGAGGGCTGGGTTCATCTAGGTTGTTCCCAGCCCTTTGTCCTTGTCTATTAGGGCCTCTTTCTTCCATGGGGAGTGGCAAGAGAATAGCAACTTAGTGTTCTAAATAATAACACGGTCATTTCCGGAGTACTTGCCATGTGCCAGGCATCATTCTAAACATGTATATCAACTAATTTAATCCTCACAACAGCCCTGTGAGGTGGCGATATTGGTCAGCATCATCTCATTACCTCCACATACAGGGAGGGAAAATGAAGTGTGGGAGAATCGAGGCAACCTGCCCAAGGGTCACATAGCTAACAAGTGGCAGAGCCCAGGAACCTGCACGAGGCACCACTCACACTGCACTGCCTCCTGTCACACAGCAAGATGGGTCTGTCTCCCAGAGGCACCTTGACTTTTGCACTCATAAAATAGGCCACACAGTAGGGATTCAGTATGCATTGCTGAATAGCTTTCATCTCTAGGGCAGTTTTCTGTCTTCAAGGCAAACAGTGGCCTGAGAGCTCTGATAATTTAGGTATCCAGGGATCCAAGTGCTTTCTTATTTACTGAGAGATACGCATGTCTCTGGTGAGATCCTGCCAAACATAAACTCCTCCTTATTAATAAATTTAGGAATTGTCTGGAACCACCAAGATGGAGACTATCAACAATATGTACATCAGTTCTCTGAGCTGAAAGGTGTGTGCACAGCACTCCCCTGATGTCTGTGACTTTTGGTCAGAGACTTAACCTCTCTGATCTTTAGATCTTCACTGGTTTAAAAAGAAAGAGCTGGGTCAGTATTACCAACCTTAACAGGTCATTATGAGGATTAAATGAGACAACACATGGGAAGGGTCTCATCCAGTGCTGGCTCGTAGTGGGGTCTCCATGAAGGTAAGTCTCTCCCTGTGCCTCCCAGGAGGGGCAACCTATGTGGGATTTCACAAAACATTGATGCATTATAGGACCTGCTCCCTGCCCTCACCTAGCTTATAATTTAGGCAAGAAGAGTTTCTGAAACCACAGACATAGAAATCATAATTCCAGGCCACAGCAGGGGAGACCCCACATGGCAGTGCCTGGTCTGGTCTTTAGAGCAGGTATGACCTATGCCCATGGGCCCACATCCCTTGTAGCTGTGATTTGGGGCAGGAACAGTGATTTTACAGAGTTAAAAAAAGTCATGTAAAAATCCAGACTTACAGCCAGGAATGGTAGCTCATGCCTGTAATCCCAGCACTTTGGGAGGCCAAGGCAGGTGGGTCACCTGAGGGCAGGAGTTCAAGACCAGCCTGGCCAACATGATGAAACCCCATCTCTAGTAAAAATACAAAAATCAGCCGGGTGTGGTGGCGCGTGCCTGTAATCCCAGCTACTCGGGAGGCTGAGGCAGGAGAATTGCTTGAACCCGGGAGGCAGAGGTTGCAGTGAGCTGAGATCACGCCACTGCACTGCAGCCTGAGCGACAGAGCAAGACTCCATCTCAAAAAAAAATTCCAGACTTCTAGCCTGTCTCAAAAAATCAGGAGGTATGGCAAGAATGGGCTCAAATTCCTACACGGTAACAGTCAGCAGCCCCCAGATGGGCCGTGGCCACCCCTCCTGCAGAGCTCTGTGGTGTGTCTGGGCTAAGAGTGGGGCTGGGTTCAAACCCTGGACCCACCACTTACCAGCTGGCATGACCTCAAGTAGGTTACCTGACCTCTTCCGTATGTCTGGGCAGCAGCAGTACCTACGTCCTGATCTTGTTGTGGGGATTTGCTGAGCTTTGGTCTGTGTAAAAGGCCAGAAGCACCTGATAGTTATTATTGTAGCTGCTGTTATTATCCTGACTCCTCTCTGCTCATGTGCTTGCTCTGTGGGTCAGAAGAAGGAAAACTCATCGCAGCCTGGGGATTGATGGATTTTTTAGAGGAGCTGTCTTTTGAATTGGACCTGAACTGCGAGAGGGAAGAGCCATGCTACACAAGGGGACAGCAAGAGTAAAAGTGCAGAGGTGGAAAGTGTGCACCATGTCAAGTGGCTGTCAGCAGAGTCCTTTTATGACTGTTGAGGGGTTTTCTTTTGTTTCTGTGTGAGTTGCAAATGGGTTTGGGTCTTGGTGCATGTCAGTGTCTTGGACCCCTGAGGAAGGATGTCATCACTCCCAGGTTGGGCATGCACAGCCTTCTTCAGGACAGCGAGACGAACCTGCTGAGCAGGCTGTGGGCAAGGTCACTGTGGGGTCCAAACAGAGACATGGGGAGGGTCAGAGGACCCTTCTGTGTCATTATGGGGTTGGGAAGTTGAATGGTCCTAAGATGTCCCCTGGGACTCGAATGTGACAAAACCTTGTCCCTCAGCAGAAGAGAATCTAGAAAATCTGTCTGGCAGAGTCCTGGAAGTGGGTGAGGTGTAGGGTCGGGTGAGAAGGGGTTGTGCAAGACTGGACTGGTGACCCAAGGGAGGCCCAGAAGACGCCTTGAAGGGGAGCACAAAGACGGACAGGAGAAGCCTCCAGTTTCCCTGTGGCTGGGGGTAGGGGAGGGTTTGGGGGCCAGGTGCATGAATGGACCCCAGCTCCTTTTTGGGTGGGAGCAGCCATGACAAGGAACTGTATTAAACTTCGAAATGCAGAACTCTAGAGTAGCCTGTGTCTATGCTGATTCTAAGTTCTGAATTTTCTAGTGGTCCTTATTATAGGTATTGAGACATATTCCCTACAAATCAGGAATATCCTATAATTCTACGGTTTCCACATCCCAATGACACCTCTGATTGTCTCACACTTGGAAGTAATACCCAAAAATAGCCTTTGAGGAATCCCATGCCCCGGTGTTTTATTTGGAAGTTAAGGTCACTGTATTTATGTATCAGCCATAAATAGTTGAATGAGAGTGAAAATTCCTAAGGATTTGCCATTTCCGGCTGATGGCACTAGATCCCTTGGAAGTGTCCCATGTCATAATATGCCAACACATTTAGAGTTTTCAACAGTCATGGAAACAAACAGGTGCTTGGGGCAGCTAAAAATAACCACGCTGGGAAGTGAAACTGTGGCAGTGCCAAGGAGCTAAGGTGGGCAGTACGGCGCTTTCGGGTGAGGTCAAGACTGTGGAGGGAAGGCCAAGAAAAGAAAATTCTGCCGATGCCCCTCCTCCCAGTGCCCAGGAGTGTGTTTTCTTTTCTCAGAATCTCTGTCTGATGTGCTAGCCTTTTTGTGTCATCTTGACTGAAACGTCTCACAGCTCCAACCCACTGCCCCCATATCTTGCATAGCTTTCTGTCCAGATTTCTGAATTAAAGGCCGGATGCAGAGGATGTCCCACTGTGCATGGATGGGGGGCTTCCTCTCGCCCCAGTGGGATGCTCCTGCGTCATTCTCACCCCGGAACACCCCTGACTTAGCCACCTCCAGGGTAGTGAGAGGTGTAAGGGATGACTAGCAAGTGCCGTGCTCAGCAGCCTGAACCGTGTCAGGGAGCCCAGGCATTCCAGCCTGTGTCATCCTCCCCCTCCCGTGAAGAGCCACAGCCACATCCTCCATGCCCTGCTGCACTTCCTGAGGAGTGAAAGATGGTGGCTGTCAGCGTGTCAAGGATGACGGGTGGCAAGAGGGGTAAACACAGCTTGTTACTACCAGATTTGATTACCGGGTGATGCTCGAAGACAAATGGCCTGGGGCTTCTCTGCCCCTTGAGGGCAGGGGCAGTCTTAGTCACCAGGAGCAGGGTCCCGTGAGGAGGAGTTAGGGATGTTGTGGAATTGTCTCCCAAAGCCAGTGCCAGCCGATGGGACTAGTTGTGTTATCTCGAGTTTTCATTTTTGGTAGTTTTGAATTGGGAGCCTTGATTTGACCCTGAGAATAACCAAAATTGTACAAAAGACATGTGTATTCAAAACAAGACACAATAAGGCTCAAAAACAAAACTGTCTATGGTGATAAAGGTTAGAGTAGGAGTTACCTTGGGGGCAGAGGAAAGTTGGCTGGGACAGGATATGCAAGAACCTCTAGAATGGTTCTGGAATGTTCTGTATCTTGATCTGGTGGTGGTGACACAAGTTTATACAGATGTATTAATTGAGCTGTACATTTAAGATGTGGGGAATCGCTCTGAACCTATTCTGGTAGCAAGGGCTCTCTGCGTTTTAAAAAAGATGTGTACATTTTACTGTATATATGCTATATCTCAGTGAATAAGTAACAATAAAGAAAAAGATGCATAAAGGTGGACTGTGAACAGAAACACCTTGGCAACATTTGAATAACCTAGCTTTTACCATATTTGGAGTTTGCTGTCCCCTGGTCGTAGGTGCTAAAAACCTGATTTGGTTCAGTCCAGACATTTAAAACACCAGCCAGCTGTGGAGAGTAAAATAATGGCAAGTCTCTTCCTAGTTTGACCATCAAGAGAGTAATTTGGAAACTCCAGCCCTGTGCCCTGAAACCAGAGTCTGTCTGTCCATCCCTCTACAATTAGATGAGATTCCTGGGGCATCAAGGTCAAGCAGATCCAGCTTTGAATTGCTGTTCTGCCACTTTAACACCGGGACCTTCTGAAAAACAGTTGCCCTCTCTCAGGTTCCTTTTCTTTGTGAATTGGGTGAACTCTTGAGTGTTCTTTAGCAAAGGAGTACCTGTAACGTGCTCCGCCCAGTGGTGAGTCCATAGCAGGTGATGAATAAATGCTAAAGATGCTGATTGTCATTGTCGCCACTATCACGAAATTGTGCAGCGTTCGAGGGAACTCCAGGGAGCCACATACCCTCGCCAGTGATGTACCTCTACAATGGCTTCAACAAACAGTTCCCACACGATGCAACTTTTCCTACAGTTGGGTGGGCTCCAGGGTGCAGAGGCCCCCTCTGGCTTGGCAGGATGGCTTGGCTGGAGCCTTTGCTGGTTCTCAGAGCGGGAGCATGGTCGAGTTGGCCAACAGTGTACCCATGTTGAAGCAGCTGTGCCGAACATCTGGCTCTGATTATCTGGCTGGGAATGGCCGGGGGTGGGAGCACTGTGATTTATAGATTGCTCCTTTGGCTGTAAATCCCATCTGTAATTGTGACTTCTCTGTCCCTAATTGTTTGCAGAGAAGAGAGGAGCTCAATGGCTTACAATCCCTGGCAGAGCCCAAGGCTGCTGGGGTGGGGGTGGTTGGGGGTGGGGGAGATGGTGAGGTTTGTTGCTAGGACACGGCTGTCTTTGTTTTGGTCCCTGCTCAGCAGTGTTTTTAAGGCCCTGTATACATTTCTCTGTATTGTTAATGTAATTTGTTCAGGCAGTGAACAGCCAAGTTCAGCCGAAGGAATCCGATACTCATAACAGAAACACCAGAGGCCAGGTTTTTGTGGTCAAATTAGGGTTTTGAGGCCTCTGAAGAGAATGAAATGTTGGCGCTGGGCAGGGGACAATCTCCCTTTCTCCTCTTGTGCTGATGCTGGCCTGGGTTCAGCTTCCTTGAGGAGCTTGGCTTTGGGGCACCAAGTCCACTGCATTCAGGGCTGTGTTAGGTGGGGAGCCCGGCTGCCCTTCTCCGAGAAAGGGAATGCAGATTTTATTCAAAAGGGAAGAAAAGGCGCTAACAAAGTATGAGCAAGTTTGGGCCCTGCCTGCCCAGCCTTTCCTTCCCCGTGGCTCTGGGCAGCTTTTTATTCCCCCCATCCCCCACCCTGCATTACTTGACTGGTGAGGAAATAATAGTTGGGCTCTGCTGAGAAGGTATGTGACTGTGCAAAATGCAATTTGCCCGTTTCCGCTGCCCATGAAGACCCGACAGCCCACTTGCCATCTGGGAACCTCGCACCCTGCTGTGCTTGGAGTTTTCGGAAACGATGGATTCCAAACAACTTCCAGTGAGCGGTTGGTGATATTAAGTTAACTTAGTTCATCTTACCCTTTTTATTTTGCCTCAGAAAGTAAAACAAGATAGAAACAAACATAGCAGCCCACAAACATTTCCATGCTTCCTTTTGCTTCTAGAATGCGTATGTTGGGAAATTAATCAGACCAACGTTAGCCCCTTCCTCCCGGCCCTGGAAGAATGCCTGGTGTGCATGCATCCTCCTCTCCAGTTAGCAGTTACCGAACAACTTCTGTGGTTACCAAGGAGAGCATGATAGGGTCCCAGCCCTCCAGAGCTTACAATGTAAGAGAACAAACAGAAACATGAGTCTTTGCAATACCTGTGATGAGCGCCAACAAAGTGGAATAAAATGTCACCTGAAATACCTGAGAAAGGGGCTTCTCAAGCTTGGAGAAGGAGGCAGAGGCTTTGGAGAGACATTTGAGCTGAGCCTTGCAGGAGACAGTCCAAGTATGGGTTCTAGTACTACCTGGATGCAAGCCTTCCTCCCCGTGTCCCAGCAAGGAAGAGTTGCCTTCTTAATGACCCCATTCATTGCCCTAGAACGTGGTGATTTACCAGAAGTCTTCGGAGGCAAGCCATCTTCAATTCAGAAGGGGAATCCCACATGTGTGCTGAATATGAGGCATTGTTTAAGACACCTCCTGCCCTCACCACATTGGCAAACTGACAGCGTCAACTTGAAACAAGTGTACGCATTGTGGCCATTTTCACTCCACAACAAATGTTTGTAAGTGGCCACCTAAGCCTGTGAACTTCCTAACTTTGATAATTACAAGCACGAGGTAGATAAGATAGAAGCAAACCTGGCAAGTTATACTGACTTGCAGCTGAAGCACTCTGAGAAACAGAACAATTTGTTCACAGAAAAAGGAAATCAAGGTGTTCTACACGCTTTAATTTCCAAGGTCTTTGTTTAAAGTGGATGAGTTCAAATGAGGGAAGACACATTCTGCTCACGTTTGATGTCACTCACTACTCATGTCGCAGTATAGGGTGTCACAGCTTGTGTCCCAGCTTCTTCCTATGGGCACCATGCTCTTCAGCCATACAGACTTGGACGTTCCACTGCCAACCAGTATCCTCACCAATGACCCCAAGGTGCTGTTGAGGCACTTTTCTTTTTGAGAGTTTACTGACACCCTACCTGCCACTGAGTAGCATGTTCCTTGCCCATGATTCCCTTCTGTACTCCCTTCCCCAATACCCTGTACAGGCCAAGTATCCCTTATCCAAAATGTTTGGGGCCAGAAGTGTTTCGCAGTTTTGGAACTCTTATTGGATTTGGGAATATTTGCATTATACTGACCAGCTGAGCATCTGTAATTGGAAAATCTGACATGCCCCAGTCAGCATCTCATTTGAGTGTCATGTTGGCACTCAAGAAGTTTCAGATTTTTAAGCATTTTGGATTTTGGATTTTGGATTTTGGGGTTAGGGATGCTCAACTTGTACTAGCATTAAATTAGGTCTAATCAGTTTTTATCAAAATAATTTTTTTCTTTTTTGTCTCCTTCACTAGACCATGGAATTCCTTGGGATCAAAAATCATGTCCTCTTCTCCCATGCCTAGAAGAATGCCCGAGAGGTGTTCACTGTGTATTTATAGGGTGAAATTTTCCTGTATATGTCTTATATCCCTTAAGAATTTTTTTCCAGACAATAAGTGCTCCCTTTTCAAAGCACTATAATTAACTCTAGCTGTTTTTGATTTAAAATGTTCTAAAATGCATCCCACACTTTCTAACTTTACTTATTTTATTTTATTTATTTATTTATTTATTTATTTTTGAGACAAGATCTTGCTCTGTCACCCAGGCTGGAGTGCAGTGGCACGATCTTGGTTCACTGCAATTCCGCCTCCTGGGTTCAAGCAATCCTTCTCCCTCAGCCTCCTGAATAACTGGGACTATAAGCACATGCCACCATGCCTGGCTAATTTTTGTATTTTTTGAAGAGATGGGGTTTCACCATGTTGCCCAGGTTGGTCTTGAACTCCTAGGTTCAAGGGATTTGCCCGCCTTGGCCTCCCAAAGTTCTGGGATTACAGGCGTGAGCTACCACGCCCGGCCTTATCTGACTTCTAGTGGTTCCAAACATCTATATTAAAATCATGAACTAGGAAATGTTTAGTTAAAATATCTTTTTATTCCAATGAGGGGGGAAAAAACTGGTGATAGTGTTCTTTCCTAAAGCTTTTGCATTTTTACCTCTAGGAGAAGTCCTTGGATATTTACCCAGGCTTTCCTGACTTGATAAAAGAACACTGCTTGGTTATTATATAGGGCACTCATCTGCAGATTAAGTGGCAGCTGACCATTTAGGCAGGGGAAAATATGAGAAGTAATAATATAAAAGGATACCCTGTGATGGACGGTCATAATGGTGACATAAGATGTTCAGAGCCAGGAGCACTGGCTCACACCTGTAATCCCAACATTTTGGGATGCTGAAGCAGGAGAATCACTTGAGGCCAGGAGTTCAAGACCAGCCAGGTCAACATAGCCAGACCCTGTCTCTACAAAAAATAAAATAAAATAGGCACACACCTGTAATCCCAGCTACTCAGGAGGCTGAGGTGAGAGGATGGCTTGAGCCCAGAAGTTAGAGGCTGCAGTGAGCCACGTTTGTGCCCCTGAACTCCAGCTTGGGCAACAGAGTGAAACCCCATCTCAAAAAACAAAAAAAATTTTTTTTTTTTTCCAGAAAAGGCTGTTGTATGCTTTCCATTGAAAGAAAGAAGCAGGATCAGAGAAATGCAGACTAAAACAATGAGATGGCAAAAGTTAAAGTCTAAGCATACTGGTGTTGGCGAGGATGTTTGTTAATAAATGACACATTTGTGTATTATGTTGAGGAATGATTTGGCAATATCTAGTAAAATCAAAGATGCACATATCTTATGACCCAGCAAATCTACTACACATGAGCACAAGGGACATGAACAAGAACGCTCCTTGCTGCATTGTTTACAGTAGCATAAACTAGAAACAACATATGTGGCCATCTATGTATTAAATAAATAAATATAGTCATCTAGTAGAATATAATGAATTAACTCAGATCTACATGTATTAACATGAATAAATTCCAAAAGTCTAACACTCATTAGAAAAAGTAAGTGGCTAGGCTGGGCACAGTTGCTCACACCTATAATCCCAGCACTTTGGGAGGCCAAGGCGGTGGGATCACTTGAACCCAGGAGTTTAAGACGAGCATGGGCAGCATAGTGAGACCTCATCTCTTTGAAAAGAAAGAAAGAAAAAATAAGGGGCTAAAAAATACCTAAAATGTAGTGCCATTTTATAAGAATGTTTGTAATGCCCAAGAGAATGATAATTGCATTTGGTTATACAGGAGGATGCCCTGGTGTTTAGGAGATCTGGGCTGAGGTATTTGAGGTAAGGTGTTACAATGTTGACAACTGACTTTCAAATGGTTCTGCAAAATAAAAATGTGTTTGTGTGAATACATACATAGGGGAGGGAGGTAAGCAAAGCCAATGTGTGAACATGTTAACGATGATTGATCTGGATGAAGGACAGATGGGTGTTTATTGTACTTTGCCTGTAACTTTCCTGTAAAATGGAACTTTTCAAAATAAAAAATTGAAGACACTCATTGAGCCTATAAATTGTGGATAATACATATGTAGTGAAATATATTCAATGAAAAACATGCAGAGGTATGACAAGCAGTACCTTTAGGACAACAGTTACTTCTGGGAGGGCAGATAAATGAATGACAGATCGGATACTTGAGCTATATCAATAACACTTTATTTCCTTAAGAAAAAAAAGAGGTGGGGAGCTATGAGATTAATATAGGAAAATGATAAACTATTCAATCTGGGGTCCATTAGCGTCTCTACTTATTTTCTCTACTTAAAAAAAATATATATATATATATTTTTTTTTTTTTTTTGAGACGGAGTCTCACTGTCACCCAAGCTGGAGTACAGTGGCGCAATCTCAGCTCACTGCAACCTCCTCCTCCCAGGTTCAAGCGATTCTCCTGCCTCAGCCTTCCGAGTAGCTTGGACTACAGGCACGTGCATCCATGCCCAGCTAATTTTTGTATTTTTGGTAGAGACAGGGTTTCACCATGTTGGCCAGGATGGTCTCGATCTCTTGACCTCGTGATCTGCCCGCCTCGGCCTCCCAAAGTGCTGGGATTACAGGCATGAGCCACTGCACCCAGCCTATAGTTTTGTAACTAGATGATAGTTTGTTCCATAACTATAAATAACATTTTTAAAACTTCAGAAAAGTGGGAATAAATAATTTAGTTTTCATTTTAAAATTAAAGCTTATTTTGAAAGTTATTTTGGTGCTTAAAAGAGAGAGAATATATATTTTGTAGCTCTATCCACTGGAAAAGATTAGAAACAATGATTATCTCAATAGCACTGACCAGCTCCAGTGCTCAGATTATATTCGCCAAATCCCATTTCCCAGTTAAAATAAAACCAGGCTCCTGGGAGAAGGAGCTGATTGGACGTATGAAGTTAGCCTAGAATATATTGTTATACAAGAAAGCATGAAAGCTATTGAAGACCATTAGAGACCCAAGTCTACTGTTACGGTTTCAAGTACTAGGGCTGCTAGGTCAGAAGGACTCAGCAGCCAAACTGAATAAGACAGAAAAGATGAAATAATTAGATCATCAAGAATATATTATATTTATTAAAATCCTTAAGTTCACGATGACACCAAAAAACACAAGCAAATAAACAACACTGGTCTCCTTTGGAGGACAACAGGGAGCTAAGTCATTATTTTCAATATGTTAATAGTGAGAAAGAATCACTCATTTATCCTGCCTGTGCTGTGTGCTGTTTGCCACTGGGCCACTAGTTGAGGAAAGTTTTTCTTTACAGAAATATTTCAGCTAATAAATGAAGAAGAAATAGTCTTGTTCCCTGTCTTAGTTCGTTTTGTGTTGCTGTAACAGCACACATTTTGTGTTGCTGTAACGGCATAGTGCCGACATCTGCTCAGCATCTGGTGCAGGCCTTCTTGCTGCATCGTCCTATAGCAGAAAGGCAAGAGAGTACGCGTGTGTGTGCACAAGACGGCAGAATGGGGGATGGGGGGCAAACTCATACTTTTATCAGGAACCCACTCCCACAATAAGGGCATTAATACATTTATGAGGGCACAGCTCTTATAACCTAATCACTTCTTAAAGTTTCCACTTCTCAACACTGTTGCATTATGGATTAAGTCTGCAAAACATGAACTTTGGGAGACATATTCAGACCATGGCATTCCCTCTCCCCTAAATAAAGTAAAATAACATTGAACCTGAATTTGATCAAGCCTCTAGATCTAATTATTAGTTTACCAGAAATACAGTTCAGAAGATTGACACCATGAGGATATGATTAGCAAAATCCAGACTTAAAAAAAAACAAACAAAAAAAAAACTACAGGAACAATAAGTTGGTTTCCTCCACGAATAATACAGGAGGCGTGGGCAGGGTGGAAATAGGGAAAGAAAAAGACTCCTAAAGATTAAAAGCCTAAAAAAGACTAAAGGTGGCCGGATGCAGTGGCTCATGCGTATAATCCCAGCACTTCTGGAGGCCGAGGAAGGTGGATCACCTGAGGTCAGGAGTTCGAGACCGGCCTGACCAACATGGTGAAACCTCGTCTCTACTAAAAACACAAAATTCAGCGGGCGTGGTGGCGCATGCCTGTAATCCCAGCTACTCAGGAGGCTGAGGCAGGAGAATCGCTTGAAACCAGAAGGTGGAGGTTGCAGTGAGCCGAGATCAGCCATTGCACTCCAGCCTGGGCAACAAGAGCAAGACTCCGTCTCAAAAAAAAAAAAAGACTAAAGGCTTGGCCAGGCGTGGTGGTTCACGCCTGTAATCCCAGCACTTTGGGAGGCCACAGTGTGGATTGCTTGAGCCCAGGAGTTCAAGGCCCACCTGGGCAACATGGTGAAACCCCTGTCTCCACCAAAAATACAAAAAATTAGCCCGGCACAGCGGTATGCACCTGTCATCCCAGCTACTTGGGAGGCTGAGTTGTGAGGATTGCTTGAGCCAGGGAGGCAGAGGCTGTAGTGAGCCTAGATTGCACTGCTGCACTCCAGCCTGGGTGACAGAGTGAGACCCCATCTCAAAAAAAATTAAAGGCTTTAAAAAAGAATAAAATACATAAAATGACCAATAGCAAATGTATGGACCATGCATTGGATCCTGATTGAAATAAACTGTAGGGAAAAATTATTTGTAAGACATAATATTAGAAAATCATTGTTAACCCTTAAAAACATTTTTTAGGATTTAAAAAAATTTCCTGCTTTCTGGAGATAACACACAGAAATATTTACCAATGAAGTGATAGGCTCTCTGGGCTCTGTTTCAAAATAGTCTTGGGCTTAGGGGTGGATGAGCAAGGAGTGGGTGGGGGATGGATGAATGGAGATGGGCCATGAGCTAGTAATTGTGGAACCTGGTGGTGGCTTAACCAGATTCATTATATTGTTCTCTCTACTTTTGTGTACATTGGAAATTTTCCAAAATGGTTTGTTTTTGAGATGGAATCTCACTCAGTCGCCTAGGCTAGAGTGCACTGGTGCAATCATAGCTCACTGTAGCTTCAAACTCCTGGGCCCAAGCAATCTTCCCTCCTCAGCCTCCTGAGTAGCTGGGACTATAGGTGTGTGCCATCACGCCCTGCTAATTTTTCTAAATTTTTTGTAGAGACAGGGTTTCGAACTCCTGGCCTCAAGTGATCCTCTTTCCTTAGCCTCCCAAAGTGCTGGGATTACAGGCATGAGCCACCATGCCTGGCCACAAAATAAAAGGTTTTAAATATTTCATTTGCAGGACCCCACAGCCAAGGGGGGTTAGAGGGAGGGGCCGGCAAGGGTAGGGAATAAGGCCTGATCAGGTGAGCTGCTGGAGGTGGATGTATGGGGTGTCTGCTTCCCCAGGTAGAGCTGGATAGATACTGGTGTGCTGAGAATGAGAAGGAGGATGAAGAAAGATGCAAAACCCAGCAAAAAGTACTCAGAAGCAACCACCCACAGCAAAAATTGGGAGAATGAGCGATTTAACCCCGCAAGGCATACACTTTCTAGGACTTTACAAATAAGAACACCTTTAGTCCCTACAGCAACCCTCCCATGAGGTATGTGCTGTTCTTTGTCTGTATTTTACCTTTTTTTTTCTTTTTTTATTATACTTTAAGTTCTAGGGTACATGTGCACAACGAGCAGGTTTGTTACATAGGTATACGTATGCCATGTTGGTTTGCTGCACCCATCAACTCGTCATTTACATTAGGTATTTCTCCTAACACTATCTCTCCCCTAGCCCCCACCCCCCAACAGGCCCTGGTGTTTGATGTTCCCCTCCCTGTGTGCATGTGTTCTCATTGTTCAACTCCCACCTATGAGTGAGGACATGCGGTGTTTGGTTTTCTGTCCTCGTGATAGTTTGCTGAGAATGATGGTTTCCAGCTTCATCCATGTCCCTGCAAAGGACGTGAACTCATCCTTTTTTGTAGCTGCATAGTAGTCCATGGTGTATATGTGCCACATTTTCTTTATCCAGTCAATTATTGATGGACATTTGGGTTGGTTCCAAGTCTTTGCTATTGTGAATAGTGCCGCAATAAACATAGGTGTGCATGTGTCTTTATAGTAGCATGATTTATAATCCTTTGAGTATATACCCAGTAATGGGACTGCTGGGTCAAATGGTATTTCTAGTTCTAGATCCTTGAGGAATCGCCACACTGTCTCCCACAATGGTTGAACTAATTTACACTCCCACCAACAGTGTAAAAGCGTTCCTATTTCTCCACATCCTCTCCAGCATCTGTTGTTTCCTGACTTTTTAATGATCACCATTCTAACTGGTGTGAGAAATCTCATTGTGGTTTTGATTTGCATTTCTCTGATGACCAGTGATGTTGAGTATTTTTTCATATGTCTGTTGGCTGCATAAATATCTTCATTTGAGAGGTGTCTGTTCATATCCTTTGCCCACTTTTTGATGGGGTCGTTTGTTTTTTTCTTGTAAATTTGTTTAAGTTCTTTGTAGATTCTGGATATTAGTCCTTTGTCAGATGGATAGATTGCAAAAATTTTATCCTATTCTGTAGGTTGCCTGTTCACTCTGACGGTAATTTCTTTTGCTGTGCAGAAGCTCTTTAATTAGATCCCATTTTTCTATTTTGGTTTTTGTTGCCATTGCTTTTGGTGTTTTGGCCATGAAGTCTTTGCCCGTGCCTATGTCCTGAATGGTATTGCCTAGGTTTTCTTCTGGGGTTTTTATGGTTTTAGGGCTTACATTTAAGTCTTTAATCCATCTTGAGTTAATTTTTGTGTAAGGTGTAAGGAAGGGATCCAGTTTTAGCTTTCTACATATGGCTAGCCAGTTTTCCCAGCACCATTTATTAAATATGGAATCCTTTCCCGTTTGCTTATTTTTGTGAGGTTTGTCAAAGATCAGATGGTTGTAGATGTGCAGTGTTATTTCTGAGGCCTCTATTCTGTTCCATTGGTCTATATATCTGTTTTGGTACGAGTACCATGCTGTTTTGATTACTGTAGCATTGTATAGTTTGAAGTCAGGTAGCATGATGTCTCCAGCTTTGTTCTTTTTGCTTAGGATTTTCTTGCCTATGCGGGCTCTTTTTTGGTTCCATATGAAATTTAAAGTAGTTTTTTCCAATTCTGTGAAGAAAGTCGTTGGTAGCTTGATGGGGATGGCATTGAATCTATAAATTACCTTGGGCAGTATGGCCATTTTTACGATATTGATTCTTCCTATCCATGAGCATGGAATGTTTTTCCATTTGTTTGTGTCCTCTTTTATTTCATTGAGCAGTGGTTTGTAGTTCTCCTTGAAGAGGCCCTTCACATCCTTTGTAAATTGGATTCCTAGGTATTTTATTCTCTTTGTAGCAATTGTGAATGGGAGTTCACTCATGATTTGGCTCTCTGTTTGTCTGTTATTGGTGTATGGGAATGCTTGTGATTTTTGCACATTGATTTTGTATCCTGAGACTTTGCTGAAGTTGCTTATTAGCTTAAGGAGATTTGGGGCTGAGACGATGGGGTTTTCTAAATATACAGTCATGTCATCTGCAAACAGAGACAATTTGACTTCCTCTTTTCCTAATTGAATACCCTTTATTTCTTTCTCTTGACTGATTGCCCTGGCCAGAACTTCCAATACTATGTTGATAGGAGTGTAGAGAGAGGGCATCCCTGTCTTGTGCCAGTTTTCAAAGAGAATGCTTCTAGTTTTTGCTCATTCAGTATGATATTGGCTGTGGGTTTGTCATAAATAGCTCTTATTATTTTGAGACACATTCCATCAATACCTAGTTTATTGAGAGTTTTTAGCATGAAACACTGTTGAATTTTGTCGAAGGCCTTTTCTGCATCTATTGAGATAATCATGTGGTTTTTGTCATTGGTGCTGTTGATGTGATGGATTACATTTACTGATTTGCATATGTTGAACCAGCCTTGCATCCAGGGATGAAGCCAACTTGATCGTGGTAGATAAGCTCTCTGATGTGCTGCTGGATTTGGTTTGCTAGTATTTTATTGAGGATTTTCGCATTGATGTTCATCAGGGATATTAGCCTAAAATTCTCTTTTTTTGCTGTGTCTCTGCCAGGCTTTGGTATCAGGATGATGCTGGCCTCATAAAATGAGTTAGGGAGGATTTCCTCTTTTTCTATTGATTGGAATAGTTTCAGAAGGAATGGTACCAGCTCCATTTTGTACCTGTCCCTATTTTACCATTAAGGAAGCTGACACACAGATAAATTACTTGCCTAAGTCAGTGGCAAGTCCCTTAAGTCACCGGCAAAGCCAGGATTTGAACCTGGGCTAGCCTGGAACCTGGCTTCTTGCTGCTGTGCCACACTGTGCTTCTCTATGTCAGTGCAACTTCCAAGTTTTGGTGGAAATCTATGACCATAAAGTAGCTTCCTCTCCCAACTTCTCTATTCTCTTAGTTCCCATTCTCCTAATCACCCAAACTTGCTGACTTCAGCTCTTCTCTCCCTCCTGTCCCATAATAACCGCTCATTCCTAGGTCCTATGTATTCTCTAAAACTGTCCTCTGATCCCAGAGCCATCTCTCAGAAGACACAGTTTGTGGTTTTCCAGCCTGGATCACTGCAGTAGTGCCCCTGACTCCAGCTCTTCCCTTTCTGTTTATCTGCCCCCGCCATTTTTTTTTTTTTTTTTTTTTTAACCTCCCAGTGCACCACTTTCTCCATGTCATTCTCGTGGTTGCAAACCTTCAAGGCATCCTCATTGATCATAAATTGAACACAAGGTCTTGCTTCTAAGACAGCAGGAACAGTCAGGGCTTGGGTTCAAATAGCACCACTGCCGCCGTTTTACCCTGTGACCCTGCAGGATGGGGATGGGACTCACTCAGAGAGGCTTTAAGATCAGATGTGCAAAAGCATACATAGAGTGGCTGAGACAATACAAGCACTTGGTTCCCAGAGTGAGTTGGTGCTTAACAAATGTTCACTCCTTTGCTGTTTTGCTGTTTTTCCAGCATCTACCTTGTAACAACTCTACCAAATCCCTTTATCTTTGGACTTCTCCTCCTGCCCTCACCCCTTTGCACTTAGCTCCGCTCACTGCATTGCTCTCCTCTGCTTACCCTATCAAACCCCCGCTGGACTCAACTAAAGGAGCCTCCCTCTCCCTCAGGCCTTGGCGACCTGTTCTTCCCATGAACTACTAGAGTACTTGCCACTTGAACAACTACTAGAGTACTTGCCACCTGGGTTTTTTGGACCATTCGAATTTCAGAAAACTTGGTGGGGGAAAGGGACTGTCAGAGTAATACCCCCTCTTTTTTTTTTTTTTTTTTAAAACCAAGTAAGAATATTGAGAGAAACAACAATCCTAATTTCATTTGGAAAAGAATATTTTAATAATAACAAAAAGGGTGGGTGGGGGGACAAGCTTACCCTAGAGCAAAGGACAGTCTTTTAAATTATATAAGCTTAGCTTTAGTTAAAAACTTGACTCTTCAGTCTTGTTTCTACCATTCTAATAGAAACCAGTGATGCCTGCCACTTATTTGAGTGTATATGGCTCATTTCCCATCCTCCTTATAAGCTCTGGATTCTGGGCTGGGCACAGTGGCTCACACATATAATCCCAACACTTTGCGGCCCAAGGTGGGAGGATCTCTTGAGGCTGGGAGTTCAGGACCAGGCTGGGCAACAGAGTGAGACCCTGTCTCTACAAAAATAAAAATTAGCCAAGCATGGTGCCGTGCACCTGTAGTCCCAGCTACTCGGGAGGCTGAGGTGGGAGAATTGCTTGAACTCAGGAGTTTGAGGCTACAGGGAACTAAGATCTCCCTACTGCACTCCAGCCTGAGTGACAGAGCAAGACCCTGTCTCAAAAAAAAAAAAAAATTAGTCACAAACATTTTCATGTTGTTTGGGTATTTGTTTTTCCATTCAACATTTAATCCTTGAGTAGCTCCTAGCAGTCTGGGCAGTGTCTTAGGGACTAAGGTATTAAAAAGATAGGAGACTGGGTGTGGTGGCTCATGCCTATAATCCCAATACTTTGAGAGGCCAAGGCAGGAGGATCACTTGAGCCCACGGGTTCAAGATCAGCCTGGGCAACATAGCGAGACCCGGTCTCTACAAATAATCTTAAAAATCAGCCATGTGTGGTGGTGCACACCTGTAGTCTCAGCTACTTGGGGAGTTGAGGCAGGAGGATCCCTTGAGACTAGGAGTTCAAGGCTGCAGTGAGCCATGATTGCACCACTGTAGTCCCGCCTGGGTAACAGAGTGAGACAAAATTCTGTTTAATAAAAATTAAATGATAGGATTTCAGCCTTAGAGGGACTGCATTTCAAGTGAGAGAGAGGGATGAATATCCAGTCACCAGTGGGGACGTTATGCTGAGGAAGGGCAGCCTAGACCTTGAAAGGGAGCGAAGAGGTGGGTTGGGGCTCCCTTCAAAGTATGCCACCTGACTTGGGGTTCCCAAGGAGTTCAGAATGGTTGGAATTTAGTCACAGGAAGCAAGGAAGGAGATATTGAGAGATGGGCTAGGGAGGTAACAGAGACCAGCCCTCAAAGTCCTTCTTTATCATTCTTAGAAATTTGAACCTTAGGCTGGGCTCGGTGGCTCACGCCTGTAATCCCAGCACTTTGGGAGGCCGAGGCGGGCAGATCATGAGGTCAGGAGATTGAGACCATCCCGGCTAACACGGTGAAACCCTGTCTCTCCTAAAAAAAAATACAAAAAATTAGCCGGGCAGGGTGGTGGGCGCCTGTAGTCCCAGCTACTCGGGAGGCTGAGCCAGGAGATTGGCATGAACCCAGGAGGCAGAGCTTGCAGTGAGCCGAGATCACGCCACTGCACTCCAGCCTGGGCGACAGAGAGAGACTCCGTCTCAAAAAAAAAAAGGAAAATTAGAACCTTGGGCCAGGCGCGGTGGCTCACGCCTGTAATCCCAGCTCTTTGGGAGGCTGAGGCGTGCAGATCACGAGGTCAAGAGATTGAGACCATCCTGGCCCACATGGTGAAACCCTGTCTCTACTGAAAATACAAAAAATTAGCTGGGCGTGTTGGCACACACCTGTAGTCCCAGCTACTCCAGGAGGCTGAGGCAGGAAAATCACTTGAACCCGGGAGGCGGAGCTTGCAGTGAGCTGAGATCGCACCACTGTACTCCAGCCGGGCAACAGAGCGAGACTCCGTCTCAAAAAAAGAAAAGGAAGGAAGGAGATTGGAACCTTATTTCGAAGGAAACAGGAGCTATTGAAAAGTTGTCCTATAACCCCAATTCTGCTAAAGAGATGGAGAGAGAAAGAACTGGAATGATAGGAACATGTGTACAAGTGCAGCTCTATTATGACAGGACACTAGGAAGAGGCACACCAGACTGAGTTACATACAGAGAAGGGGGGAGCACATTCAGAGGGGACATCACCTCGTCTGTCTTGAGCTACTAGAGAGAGAGAGAAGGGAAGGTGAAAGTGTGTTGATTAAAGAAAATTTGGAGATTGGGGGAAGATTTTTTTAAATTTTACTTAATCATCCAGCCACCAATATATATCAGTTTTAAAATGTTGGTCCAGGTTGGGTGCAGTGGCTCACACCTGTGATCCCAGCACTTTGGAAGACTGAAGTAGGTAGATCACTTGAGCTCAGGAGTTTTGAGACCAGCCTGGCCAACATGGGAAAACCTGTCTCTACTAAAAATACAAAAAAATAGCCGGGCGTGGTGGCGCAGGCCTAGAGTCCCAGCTACATGGGCTGCTGAGGCAGGAGGGTCGCTTGAACCTGGGAGGTCAAGGCTGCAATGAGCTGAGATAGTGCCAGTAACACTGCAGCCTAGATGGCAAAGTGAGACCCTGTCTCAAATAAATAAATTAAATGTTGGTCCACTTTCTGCCAGACCTTTCTTCTGGCGTGTAAGTTTTCTGCTTCTTTCTCTTTTTTAAATACCGTTGTCTTTATACTGAGGTACAACTTGGTGTCCAGCTTTTTTCACTTCATATTTTATCCTAAGCACTTTCTTCAGTTGACTCCCCTGTTTCCCTGTTTTCAGAAACTCGGGTTTTTCTGGTGCTTTACTCTCATAAACAATAGTGCGGTGCATGATTCTTATGGATTAAGCTTTTTCTGAATTTAGGATTAGTACCCTGGAGTACAATCCTAGACTTGGGCTCATTGAGTAAAAGGCTAGAAACATCTTTTTTTGAGACAGAGTTTCACTCTTGTTGCCCAGGCTGGAGTGCAGTGGTGTGATCTCGGCTCACTGCAACCTCCACCTCCTGGGTTCAAGTGATTTTCATGCCTCAGCCTCCCAAGTAGCTGTGATTACAGGCACCCATCACCACGCCCAGCTAATTTCTTGAATTTTTAGTAGAGACGGGATTTCACCATGTTGGCCAGGGAGGTCTCGAACTCCTGACCTCAGGTTATCCACTCACCTCAGCCTCTCAAAGTGCTGGGATTATAGGCGTGAGCCACCACGCCCAACCTTAGAAACATCTTGAAGCTACATCATATCGCCAGATTTCCTTGCAGGGGGCTGAATCAGCTTATACCCGGGGCAACCATAGAGTGCCTATTTCTCCTGCATCCCTACGTGACACTCTGCTTTCTGTGGGGCAGCCTTGTTATTGCGAAGAACCAGTACTACTAACGTGCTTTTTTAAAAAACAAAAATTGTAATAGCTTCAAGGCTGCATACACGTTGCCAGAGGAAAAGCCTGAGGGGATGGGTGGATATCGCCTTTTAATTTGCTGTTAGTTTTCCACAAAGGAACAAATGCCTGAAACTTTCCAAAACTTAGTCTAAGTTTGGACAGATCGCTGTGTCTTGAAATCTTGGTCCCCTCAGGAATAATGCTCTATTTAGAGGGGAAGAACATATAAATGTTCCCAGAAACATTATAGGGTACTTGAAAATCCTTTGAAACATCTGCAAGTATCTTGCAGATGAACGAGGTTACTAAGCCGGCCAGCAGGAACAGCCAGGTCTAATGTGCACCCCCAGGAAGCCAGGCCTGTTGAGGTGGGTCTGTTAGAGAGCCCCGGGCTGTAGGGTTGCCCACCTGACTCAGCTGCCCAAGCATCTCTCCTCTGTCTGGTGCTTCCTCCTAGCATCCTGGTTTGTATTCCTACTTTGAGTTGAAACTGGGCTTTTCTACTCCTGAGTAGCTCTAGAAGACCTAAGAACCACTTCACATCTGAGAATGATCAATTGTTGGCTGAGATCACAGTTATCTGGTCCAACTATTTGTTGCCTGGCCTCTGTCTGAACACCTGCAGTGATGGGGGCAGCCTAGAGCAAACTGAATTCCTCCTTGTCCACGTGACAGCTTTTCACTTTTCAGATCACCTTCCTCACACTGATGGTCTCCTACAACATCATTTTGAATGTCCTCAGCTCTCTGCACCACCCACCCAACTCCACTCTGGGCCACCACTGGTGTATCCAAGATCAGGACACCAGTCCCTGGGCACCAGGGAGCATGCTGGCCACTGAAGCAGCTTCCTTTTTCCGGCACCCATGTTGTAAAATCGACTCCCTCGAAAGTTATTGTCCACATGTGTAACTGTCCCTCCCACCATGTCCCCTTCCACACACTATTTCCCACCCCTGGCATGGGTATAGGATGTCATTTCTGTTAACCTTGTGTTGGTGGGTTTATCTCATTTTTCTAGCGTAGTGTAGGGGTTCAGGGTGCAGACCCTCTGGTCAGGGTAGGTTCAGATCCCACCCTGGGTAAGTCAGAGAGCTTCCCTGTGCCTCCGTTTCTTCATCTGTAAAATGAGACCCTCAACAGCCCCTACTTCAGATGGTGCTCATGAGGATTGAGTTAATGTTAGCGAAGGACTTCGGACTGTGCCTGGTATGCTGTAAGATGGGTGTCATTTCTCATTGTCACACCGTTGAGAGTCCAGATCTTCATCATATTTCCTCTGCATCTGACCAGTGAGCCTCCCAGATCAGCAGCCCACAAGGCGATCGGGTCAGGGCTGAGTAGCTGCCAGCAGAGGCTGGAGACTTGAGGCTCTCGTGCAATCCATTCTCGCCTTTGTCTGCTTTCTGTCTTTTGTTTTCTGCTCTGTATGTGTTTGTTTTTGTGATTGTTATTTTAAGTCTCTCTCAGGAAAGCTTCGTGATGCTCAGCCTGGTCAAGCGATCTGTATACATCCTCCATTATTTCTTCTCCATTTCTTTTTAATCAAATTTCCTCCTCTGAACTTCTACCCTCAGATTTATTCATTATCCAACAAATACTGATGGTGCAGCTCCATGGCCCAAAGCTGTTCTGGGGGCCACAGCAGTGATGTGAGTGTCCTGGGGAAGCTGACATTCCATGGACACAAGCAGCCATCCGTCTGTCTCATTCCGCCAAGACCTCTGTGAGGTCTTGTTGACTCCTTTGCATGATGATCTTAAGTTTGTTCACCACTGTTCAGCATAAGGGCATTAAACCCTATTTTTGCATTCTCCTTCCCGCTATTTTCTCCTACTGATTAAGGGGTATCTCCTCCACTGTTATTTTTCTTCCAGTGACATATTCAGGAAGAGCAAGATCTCAAAAAATATAAATGTTGATGTTCCCCCATCCAATCCCAGTTGTCATTAGAGTGTTTATACTTACCCACGCAGTGCTTCAGTTCTGGAATATATTCATCTTTACCTTACCCTGGTTAGCAATAACAGCAACAGGAATTAAAACCAGTGGGCTACTGTTACAGCTTGGCAGGTGTAACTTCAGAGAAAAAAGGGGATTCTTTTTTGCTTTTGTTTGTGATTTTGTTTATTTTTTATTTTTTATTTTTTTGAGACAGGGTCTCCCTCTGTCGCCCAGGCTAGAGTGCAGTGAAATCACAGCTCACTGCAGCCTCAACCTCCTGGGCTCAAGAGATCCTCCCACCTCAGCCTTCTGAGTAGCTGGGACTACAGGTGTGTGCCACCATGCCTGGCTAACTTTTTGGGCTGTTTTGTAGAGAAGAGGTCTCCCTGTGTTGCCCAGGCAGGTTTTGAACTCCTGGGTTCAAGAGATCCACCCTCTTCAGCCTCCCAAAGTGCTGGGATTACAGGTGTGAGCCCCCACGCCCATCCTGGAGATTCTTCGTCATTTTATCCTGACCTGAAGAGTCAGCACACTTTCTTTTTGTGTTCTCTAAAAAGGTTAAATTCAGATTTTTTTTTTTTTTTTTTTTGAGACGGAGTCTCGCTCTGTCGCCAGGCTGGATGCAATGGCATGATCTCAGCTCACTGCAACCTCCGATTCTCTGGTTCAAGCGATTATCCTGCCTCAGTCTCCTGAGTAACTGGGATTACAGGCACACACCACCACGCCTGCCTAATTTTTGTATTAAAAATACAAAATAGGGTTTCAATACAAGATAGGGTTTCACCATGTTGGCCGGGATGGTCTCGATCTCCTGACCTCATGATCCGCCTGCCTCGGCCTCCCAAAGTACAGGGATTACCAACGTGAGCCACCGCACTCGGCCAGAGAATTATTTTTAACATGCCATAAAATTAACTTTTGGGGTTTTAACAAATTGTACCACCACAATCATTGAACAATTCCACCCACCCCCAAATTTCCCCCGGGCATCCGCTTTGGAGTCAGCCCCAAACCCTGGTGACTGCTGATCCACTCTCCATCCCTCTGGTTTTGCCTTTTCCAGGATATAAGTGGATTCGTATGGTGTGTAGCCTTTTGATTCTGGCTTCCTCCGCTCAATAATATGCACTTGAAATTCATCCACATTGCTGCAGGTATTAGTAGTTCTTTTTCATTACTGAGTGGTTTTCCGTTGTATGGATGAGCCCGTGTTTGTTTATTCATTCATCTGCTGAAGAACATTTGGGTTGTTTCTAGTTTGGGAAGATTATGTATATAACTGTTATAAATAGTCACGTAAAGTTTTTGTGTGAGAATATAATCTTCTAATAAGACATTTCACTTTTCATCTCTCTTGTTCCACTCTAATTTTTTCATTTTTCTTTTTTTTTTTTTTTTTTTGAGATGGAGCCTCGCTCTTTCTCCAGGCTGGAGTGCAGTGGCGCGATCTCGGCTCACTGCAACCTCCGCCTCCCAGGTTCAAGCGATTCTCCTGCCTCAGCCTCTCGAGTAGCTGGGAATACAGGCACCTGCCAACATGCTCAGCTAATTTTTGTATTTTTAGTAGAGATGGGTTTTCACCATGTTGGCCAGGATGGTCTCGATCTCTTGACCTCGTGGTCCACCCACCTCGGCCTCCCAAAGTGCTGGGATTACAGGTGTGAGGCACCACACCTGGCCGTTCCACTCTGATTTTAAAGGTTGTGGAAATTTTGGTAGAAACTCTGCCTGGTAAGTTACAGATGGCACTGCATCTTTTGAAGGAATGCCCCCATTCTTTCAAAAAATTGATTTCACGAATTCCCAAACAAATGCCAAAGAATTTCTCACCTCTTGAGAAGTCTTGGACCACATTCCCCATCTGCTGGAATTTATATTCTGCCCGAAGTGGATCGCCTACTTAACTTTTAATTTTTTGTCTGTGGGTTGATACCTTTCTAAATCACAAAAGCACCATGATACTAAGCAAAAGATGAAGATGCCAAAGGTGGTGAGGTCCAGGAAACTCAGAATAGGGCTTTGTCCTCTCATGGACACATGGGAAGAAAGGTGAGGTCAGCTTGAGTGTGCAGATGTCGGCATCATTGAAGGTGAAAGGGTGGCTTGGATTGCAGAGGCTCTGCAGGAGAGAGTTGCTGGGGATGGGCCAAGATTTGGGGATTTAACTTGTTTCTGAAGGGTGTTCTCAAATCCTGCTCTGGATAATTCCCCAACTACCATTTAATCAGCTCCATTAAACCCTGCCCTGTCTAGTGCACTGTGCTCCAGACAGGGCTCTCCTGGGCTCCTAGTAATAGCTCAATTGTGTGTAAGTGGCTGTGAAGAGGCTCTGTGTGCTGGATGAATAGGCCTCATCTCCATGGAAACCAGCGCTGACTGAGGGGCTGACCTCTGACCCACTTGTTGCCACCATACTGTTAACCACTGGTACCTCTTGGGTGGAGAAAGAAAGCAAGGAAATGGCTGTCAGAGTTGTTTTCATTTTCCCTTAGTTTAGGCCTGGGTTCACACTAAGTAGAAATAACATGCTCATATTAATCCAAAGCACTTGGATGTGAGTTCGGCTTCATTTTGGACTCTGTCTATCCCTACCCTGTCTCCCCGAAGCCATTTCTTTATCCTTTACAATCTAGGATGCAGCGGAGTGAGCAGGGTTGGTTTATCACCACCCTCTGGGGATGCTGGGAATGTGGTTCCTAAGGGGCAGTGTGGAAAAGAGGAAGGCCCTGTGCTGGGAGCCTCACCCGCTAGGCTCAGGACTGGCTCCCTTGTGGTGTGACTGTGGGCACATTTCCTCATCTGTACCATGGAGCTAATCCCTACCTGCAGCCCAGAACCCTCGCGGAGCTCAACTAGGAAGAGGCAGCCAAGGCGTTATACCTGTGATGCTCTCCACTAGCCAAGGCATTAGGATCTCAAGGGCAAGGGCAAAACATGTACCTTTTTAGCAATGACATACATAAAAACTTGGCTACACCTTATAAGGGGCCAGGTGCGGTGTGGCTCATGCCTGTAATCCCAACACTTTGGGAGGCCAAGGTGGGAGCACTACTTGAGCCCAGGCGTTCAAGATCAGCCTAGGTAACATAGGGAGACTCTGTCTCTACCAAAAATAAAAACCCACCAGGCTGGGTACCGTGGCTCATGATTGTAATCCCAGCACTTTGAGAGGCGGAGGCAAGAAGATTGCTTTGAGCCCAGGAGTTCAAGACCAGCTAAGCAATATAGTGAGACCTAGCCTCTACAAAAAAAATCAAAAAATTAGCCAGGCATGGTGGCACGCACTCAGCTACTCGGGGAGCTGAAGTGAGAGGGTTGCCTGAGTCCTGGAGGTCAAGGCTGCAGTGAGCTGTGATTGCACCGCTGTACTCCAGCCTGGGTAACAGAGCAAGACCTTGTCTCAAACCATGCCACCCCCCCACAAAAAAAAAACCCAACCTTGAGACTCACACCGAGATGGCTTTAACAACCCTGAAGTGAGTTATTCGCTCAGGCCCTGTCTGTATCAGCGAGTATTTCAGACCCTATGGCACTCTGTCCATACAGGCAGATTTTTCTGGACTCTGTCCTTTGCGTTGAGATGACCTGGGTCGCCATGGTTGTCCTGGGCTCCAGGAGACATCACAGGCAAAATCAGGTCCATACTTCCCCCGTTTGTCTGCAGAGAGGCCTCTGGTGTGGGTCAGATCCAGGGGCTTTCCTTCTATGTTTGCAGCTGGAGGCCTCTGGATGCAATTGTGTGAACCCCCTGGTGTGTCCCTGGAGCCCCAGAATGTAAGAATGAATTTTCAAGAGAAAGGTGAGAGACAGGTGCTGGGCTTGTCAGATTTCTGGCTGGGGGGGCACACCATAAGATAAGTCAGGTAATTTCTTGAAAAGGAAAGAGAGCCTTGCGGGGGATCAGTTATATGTATCTACCCATGTGTCATGCTCTGAGGGCTGTGTTGGGGGCAGGGGCAACATAAGAGGTAAACAGGGCCCCAAGTCTGAGCTCTTGCGAGAAAGTCAGAATGCAAAGTAACAATTTCATTTTAGAGGAGCGTCAACAGTCTCATGGCTTTCTAGGTATTGCAGAGTGATAGGAACCAGGAGGAGAGGAGGAGGGACTGCAGGGTCATTTGCAGTGAGTGAGATTTCCAAATGCTTTGTTCCCTAAAACTGTCTACCACCACCGGGCGAGGGCATCAGCTCTTTGCATCCCTCAGACCTCAGGTAACTGTCGTAAGCTCTTTTCTTGGAACTCTGATCTCAGATAACCTGCATTAGTCTGAAATAGGATGCTGAGATACCACCATAGGCTCAGGAGAGGTGCTTTCTAGACCTGTCTGGTTGGGTTTTCCCATCTGCCCTGAAGTATGGTCCAGGAGGTGGTGACCATTTGGAGCACCTCTTAGGACTGGAGAGGCCCAAAATACCTTCAAGCCTTTTCTTATAGTTCTAAGGTATTTGTTAGAACTTCTGGACAGTTTATCTAGTGGTTTGTTGTATTTTTTAAAATTTCCAGCAACTTGCCCACACACTTGGCCAAGCTTTGGACTGAGAAGGATGCAGTGGTGCAATCACAGCTCACAGTTATATCACAGCCCCTGGTTGGAGCCCTGGTGACTCCGAGGTCTGCAGTGCAGCCCCCTCTCAGCCTGTTGCTTGCTGTCTGGGGCTTCCACAGTGTGGAGCAGCTGCTGCTTTCCTGGGCTACAGGAAGGCTATGTACAACCTGCACAGGCATCCACAGGATCACTCACTCTAAGTGGTTCAACATGCTTTTCCATCCTCAGAAAATGCCATTATCCACGTACCAACTATTTACAGGAGATTGGGTTGGGGGCAGTGTTCCCTCTGCCCCAAGTTGTGGGGAGCCAGAAATACACATATATTAACCCTGGGCTTGGAGAGTGGAGAAGAGAGCATCTCTTCATTCTGCAGCTGTGTAAACAGTGGGGTGGGGGGGTGGGTTGCAAAGCTAAGGATAATGGGGGGAGGAGGAGGGGCATGAAGCAGGAGGGAGGGGGCTGGTGGGGGGGCTGCCAAATCAGGCAGGGTCGGGGAGGGGAGGGTAAGAGCAGGAGGCCTAAAGCGGGGTTCGCAGGCTCCCTGGCTCTTCACATATGGAGGACATGCCTCCACAGAAGCAGGAGGCATGCGAGCAAAGTGTGAGCGGACAAAGAGGAAAGTGATGCGGGGGGAAGGTGATGCGGGCAGGACCCGACAGGTGGTGGCGTTCCAGGCAAAGGAGGCTTCCGCCCTGGGCCACCGGGGTCAGTGGGAGGAAAGGCTCTCCCTGCCTGGCTCAGTTGAAGCAGATGATTATTAGGTTCCTGCTGTATACCCAGAGTAGCTCTGGCGCAGTGGCAGCGAGCGAGGGGGGTGGAGATTCGGTTGTGTAAGACATGGGCACTATTCACTAACAGTCCATAAGCACATGGGGAAGAAAGGCCAGCACATAGACGACTCCGGATCGGCCCTTTGTGTCCTGTGAAGGGTTTTGGAGGAAGGGGAGGAGCCCCGAAGTCAGGGCAGGCAGCTGGAGGTGGGCTGGGGCAGGGAAGGCTGTTCTCCAGGTACTGGGGGAAGGGCACAAGCAAACAGAGACACGGAGCCTTCAGCTGCCTTCTCTGCAAGGAAGATGACTACTCTTTTGGGGGGATTCAGAGCAGCATCTTATCCAGCACATGGCACCTGTGGTAGGAACTGAGTCATCCCGCACAGCCGGGGCTGTGGTTCCTTCATTGATTCTTCCTTCAACACTTGCTTATGGATTGCCTTCTGCCTCCGGTCACTGTTCTAGGATCTGAGGATGGGGCAGAAAACCACACAGGCAAAGTCTATGCCCTCATGGATATCACATTCTGCTGGGGGAAAACAGACAGTGAACAGATGGAAACACCCAGACAGTAATGATACACCATACAGAGGACTGCGTGGCACGGTGGGGTAGTATCTGAGGGGCTACTTTAGGTTGGATGGACAGGGAACAATCTTTTGGAGCATTTTATTTATTTATTTATTTTTCTTGAGACACGGTCTTACTCTGTCGCCCAGGCTGGAGTGCGGTGGAGCAATCTCCACTCACTGCTGCCTCCGCCTCCCGAGGTCAAGCAGTTCTTCTCCCTGAGTGTTCCGAGTAGCTGGGACTACAGGCATCCACCACCACACCGACTAATTTTTGTATTTTTGGTAGAGATGGAGCTTCATCATGTTGGCCAAACTGGTATTGGAGCATTTTAAACGGGTCCAGGGGTATGACTAAATCTGATATAAAATTTAACGTAATTCCCTAACTACTATGTAGAAAAGAGATAGAAGGAAGGGATAGGAGTTGGGTCCCCGGGAGTCCCTGTTTTGGAGTTGTATATACCCCACTTCCCTCACTGGACCAGCCCGCCAGGCTGAGACTCCCCCTGCAGTCCCTGTATGCGCCTTCCTACGTAGTCGGAGGCCTTCCCTGTGGTCCTTTGCCCTCCTTCTCTGCTGCTGTGAGGGTTGCTCCCTGCCCTCCAGACCCCTCCCTGCCCTGCCACGGATACAGACCCCAGGCAGCATCCTTCCCCCTCATGCTGGGCACAGTGTGGACTGTTTCTCCTCTATGTGCAAACTCTTCCCAACCCATCATGCCCTGGAAGATGCCATGCCCCCAAACACAGTGGGAGCAGTGGATTTTGCCCAGGTCTGTCCCTGGCCTGCTGGATGACTTTGCACCAATCTCTCCAGGGTGGTACTGACCAATAAAAATGAAATATAAGCTGAAGCAGTAATTTTAAATTTTCATGTAGCCACATTAAAAGAGAATGAAGATTGGGCGCAGTGGCTCATGCCTGTAATCCCAGCACTTTGGGAGGCTGAGACAGGTGGATCACTTGAGGTCAGGAGTTCGAGACCAGCTTGACCAACATGGTGAAACCCCGTCTCTACTAAAAATACAAAAAATTTAGCCGGGCATGGTGGCACGTACCTGTTAATCCCACCCACTGGGGAGGCTGAGGCAGGAGAATCACTTGAACCTGGGAGGCAGAGGTTGCAGTGAGCCAAGATTGCGCCACTGCACTCCAGCCTGGGCAACAGAGCGAGACTCCATCTCAAAAAAAAAAAAAAAAAAAAAAACAAGAGAATGAAAAGGAAGCAAGTAAATTAATTTTAATACTATATCTTATGTAACCCAATTCATCAACAGTATTAGCATTTCAACATGTAATCAATTTAAAGACTGATTACTGAGACGTTGGATGTTCTTTTCTTGTACTGAGTGTTCCGTGTGTGTTTCCTGTGGCCTGCATGCCATTTCCAGGGGCTCCATAGCCACATGTGGCAAGTGGCCACTGCACTGCATGGAGCACGTTGCACAGAGCAGCTCTGGGAGCCTCCCTTTCCTCCTCTGCACAATGGAGATGATTATGTCCCTGCACCTCCCTCTCTCACAAGGCTGTTGTGAACACAGAGGAAGCCGGGAGACTGCTGTGGAGATGAAGGATGTTTTAAACCTCAGGCTGTCGTCGCTGAGGGTGTGGATGGCAAACCGGAGAGGAGTCAAAGGGCTGATACGGGAACTTGCCTACTGATTCTAACAGTTCCCGTGTTAGAGGTGAAGGAGATAACTGAGAAACACACAGATGATAAAACCATCGGCTGGGCATGGTGGCTCACACCTGTAATCCCAGCACTTTGGGAGGCCAAGGCGGGTGGATCACCTGAGGTCAGGAGTTTAAGACCAGGCTGGCCAACATGGCGAAACCCCATCTCTACTTAAAAAAAAAAAAAAAAAAAAAATTAGCTGGACATGGTGGCAAGTGCCTGTAGTCCCAGCTACTCTGAGGCAGGAGAATCACTTGAACCCGGGCGGCAGAGGTTGCAGTGAGCCAAGATCACACCAGTGCACTCCAGCCTGGGCAGCAGAGCGAGACTCTGCCTCAAAAAAAAAAAAAAAAAAAAATCAGTTGCCTGAAATAGTGCTTATACTTACAGATTAAGTCACCCAGGGGCAGAATTTTGTGCCTGCTGAAATTTGAAAAAATAATCTTGCAGCAAAAAGAGAGAAAAATGTGTTTCTTTCCTAAACTATGGTAATAGTAAAAGTATGCGATGCTTTTTGTTAAGTTTTATTTTAATGGAAATATTAAATCTGTGCCTTTTGTTTTTGTTTTTAAGGAAATGGAGAAAGGAAGGAAGCTGGAGGGTTTAAATTCATTATGCTAGCTTTAGATTCTGCAAAATCAGGAAATCAGAAAGTACAAGTTCTCAGAGTAGTGACATTTAACTCGATTGGGAAGGGCCCGCCCAAGGTCACCCTTTTAAAGGGTTTGTCTTCCTTTTCAACATTTTTTACACAGCGTGTCTTTTGGAGCTCAGCAGTTTTTGCTCTCTTTCTTTCTCAGTGTGGGAACAGAAGTTGGCACACGAGCATTTCCTCATTTGACTCTTGAAGTGCCCTGTCCTCAGTGCCTTCTACATGGTGGTGCACAGTAGAAGTTTGTTGACTGACTCATTGAGTCTAGAGGATGGGAGCAGGGGAACAGCAGGGAAGAGCCTCTTCGCACTCTTTGATCCAGAAGACTGGATGCACTTTTTTTTTTTTTTTTTTTTTTGAGACGGAGTTTCACTCTTGTTGCTTAGGCTGGAGTGCAATGGCGCCATCTTGGCTCACTGCAACCTCTGCCTCCCGAGTTCAAGCGATTCTCCTGCCTCAGCCTACTGAGAGCTAGGATTACAGGTGCCCGCCACCATGCCCAGCTAATTTTATATTTTTAGTAGAGACAGGGTTTCATCATGTTGGTCAGGTTGGTCTCGAACTCCTGGCCTCAGGTGATCTGCCCGCCTTGGCCTCCTAAAGTGCTGGGATTACAGGCATGAGCCACCGCACCCAACCTGGATGCACTTTTAAGCAGTCCTTGTTCATGAATGATAATTCAGGCCCCAGATATATTTTTATTTTATTGACTTCCTTAGAAACTTAAAAAAAGAAATTAAATACAGCCACTGTTTAATTTTAGTATTTTAACTAAACTGTCCGTTGGACTCTATTTGTATTTCCTTAGGACTTGGATAACTCCGTGAGTCCAGGAATAGTTTGCTTTTTGGTAAATATTCCTTTCAGGTTTCTCTTTGCTTGCTTGCTTTTTTTTTGCGGGGGTTGGGGGGGGGGTGGGGGTGGCTGCAGGGTGGGGCAAGAATAGATTTTTGATTCACGAGAACCTAAAAACATTTGTAAGTCTAAGGGACCATCTTAAAGAAGCCAGTGAGAACTTCTTCCACTATCTGGATCACTTAAAATCAAACCAAGCATTTACCTTCAAGGCCCCAGGGGCTCTGACATTTGTGATCTCATAATTCTTCCATTGATACCATGAGGCTGGAAACCTTATGGTTGCTGGCTTTCCCGGGGCACTTGGCTGCCTCTGGGCTGCCAGCATAGAACCCACGTCACATAAAGCCTCGGCCCGAGTAGAATGCCAACATCCAGGCCAAATCCACACTTTTCCATTTGTGAACATGTCGCGCTTAAGAATTACCTCCCTTCTTTCTGGGATGGCTCAAATAATAGAAGAAATGGTCCTCCATCGCCTTGAGGTTTTGTCAGCTTGACATCCTCATCCAAGCCTGACCACAGCCATTATGACAGCATGAATGCAAACACCACCTCTCCTGACCTAGACGCTGCACCCGGCTGTGCCCACTTCTGCTGTAGGGAGAGTCAGTGAGGTCCATCTACGGCCTTCCTCCTTTTCCTTGAATGGGGCTTGGCATTGAGGTTTGTGCACACCCTGTATAGAAGGCAAGTGTTAAGGCCAGCCTTGTCCCCAGGCTCAGTCTTCCTGAAGACTTTGTCACTCCTGCTCACAGCACCCACTTTCTCCCCTTCCACACGGGACGTGTTGCCTCCTCCTGTTTCTTCTCTTTGCAGATCTCCAGTTTTCTGTCTCCTTCAAGAAATCTCCCCAGGGCCTCTATAGCCCCTTTTCTCTGCCTCCCTATTGAAGCAGATGTTTTACCTCAGCCTTTCCTAGTACACTGTACTGTTTTAAAAACTATTGAATGAAAGGGCATGTTTTCCTTTCCTTTCCCCGTTTAGATTACACACCTCTGGCAGTGGGGCCTCCCACAAGTCTTAAAGATCTCAACGCACCAACATCTTGGCACATAGTAGTTAACAATAAGTAACTGTTCAATTGGCTTCTAGTTGAACCTCATATATCTTGGTTAACATGTGCAGGATTGGTATGCATTCAGCCCCAATTATTCCACCCTTAGCTCATTTTTGCAGTTTATTAATAATCAGTTGGCACGCAGTTTCGAAAGAACTAATTCTGTAATAACATGTTATGGCTACTCCTTGGCGCCATTACATGCCTGAGGTCCCTTGCTGTCCCTTTGTGTTTTTGATGAAAGGTAACAGCCTGGTGTTCCCAGCCATCACCCAGAGGTGGGAGCAGATCCGGCTGCTGTAGCTTATTGCTAGGAATGGGTGAGGCTGAGTGGAAGCTTTAGTAACTCAGGTGCGGCTCTTAAGCTTTGTTTCGAGTTCCAAAAGGGCCGTTTCGTGCCTTACTCGTGAAGTGGCCTTGTGTGACATAATGGCCCCCTCTGTGCAGGGTTCGAGGGGAAGAGAAGGGGAACATGCCCAGCGACTCCACGTGGGGAAGTTGCATTTCCACATCATTCACAGGGGATCCTGTGTTTTCGGAATTGTCTGGGTGTGAACAGCATAAGAGGTGCTAGAAACTCAGCAAGGGAAGGGGGAGCTGGGCCAGGAGGAGAAGGCTGGGGATGGGCTGAGGAGAGAGAGCTTCCTGGCCAGAGGCAGCCCCAGGCATGGGTCTTGGGTTCTGAGTGGACAGGATTCTGGCTCAGGGTGAGAGGTGAAGTTTCGTTCAGGAGATACACGCTGAGCCATCCACTATGTGCCAGGCACCCTAGAAAGGGCCGAATATTCATATTATGACTTCACACGGGTCCCTGCAGAGTTGACTTTGGGAGCTGCCCTGCTAGCCACGGACCACGTTGTGAACACCACCCCCTGGAGGTGGGAGATGTGGTGGGCGGAGTTCAGTATCCAGCCTCAGGGAAAGAACAAACAGGCAAACTGTGGGATCCCGGCCTGCCAGGGAGGGTTCAGGGTAAAGCCTTCAGTTTGCTTGTTCATTCATTTATTCAATACTTATTGAAGGCCTCACAGGGAGGTGACAAACTCTATAGACACATACGCGGGGGAAGAGCACTCCAGGCAGAGGGAACAGCAGGTGCAAAGGGGATGGCACTTGGCAGGTTCCAGGAGCGGGCAGAACAGAGTGGCTGGAGCAGAGTGGGCAAGGCTGGGGGGCAGCACTGAAGGAGGCACAGTCAGAAAGGGGACAGGGGGCCGGTCACAGGGGCATGCAGCCCATGATGAAGCCTTTTGACTGAGATGGGGAGCAGAGAGGGGTCTTGAGCAGAGAGGTGACATGATCCAACCTTTGTTTTAACATAGCGCCATGGCTGCCATGATATAATCATAGACCGAAGGGGTCAAGGGTAGAAAATCAGAGACAAGTTGTTGGGCCAGTGGGGCCTGGATGGTGGCAGTAGAAATGGGGAAAGTTCTCAGATTCTGGCCCCATTTTGAAGGAGGAGTGACAGGATTTGCTGATGGAACAAATGTGGGGAGCAAGAGGAAGAGGAGTTAGGAACGTCTCCCGGGCAGTGGGAAAGAAGGAAGTGTCATTGACAGAAATGGAGAAGACTGTGGGAGGGGCAGGTTTGGGAGGAAATAATTAGGAGCTCTGTTTGGGACATGTTGTATTGGAGATACTTTTTGGACATCCAGTGGGGAGAGTGATAGGCAGTGGGGTAATTGGGTCTGGAAGTCAGGGATGAGGTCTAGGTTAGAGACAGAGACTTTAGTCATCAGTATGTTGATGGTACTTCAAGCCATGAGACTGGAGGAGATCCCTGAGACTGAAGCTGAGAAAAAAAGAGGTCAAGGGCTGAGCTGTGGGCACTACAGCTTTTGCACACTGGAGAGAAGAGCAAGAACTGGCAAAGGAGACTGAGAAGGAGCATCCAGAGAGGTAGGAGGAGACCTGGTGGGCGCCACATTCCTGCAGCCAAGGAGGGGAGTGTACGAAGGAAGAGGGGGTGCTGCTGAAGGTCGAGTGAGATGAGGGCTGAGAAACAACCATTAGGTTTAGCAAATGCAGGTCTCTGCTGTCCTCAAAATATAGACTTGGCACTCTGCCGGATAGCAGGACAGATTCCAGAATAGAATCTGATATCAAGACAGATACCAGGGAGAGGAGGCTCTTCAAAATCCCAGGCACGTCTGGCCCCCTAGGAGACTCAGGCAAAAGTCTCCAGACTTGGAACCTGAGCTGGACTCCCTTATCTGAGAAGATTGGTGTAATCAATGGTTTGGCGTCAGGCTCCCATAGAGAATGGGGTGAAGCTGACTATGGCTCAGCACTTGCTTAGGATAGTGGGCCATAGGGGGTTCCCTTCTCGGATGGAGGGCCAAAGGCAAGCCTCTTCATCGGGCATCAGTCACCAGTCCCTCTTCCCTCTAAGATGGGGTAGGTCAGCTGACAAGGCTTCCCACTGGCACAGTGCAACCAGAAATCCCAGATGGGGACCTGGAACCGCATGGCTCATCTTTGAGCTATAAGGTCAGAGCCCCCTGCCTCTTTAAAACAGACCGGGCCAGGCACGGTGGCTCACACCTGTAATCCCAGCACTTTGGGAGGCCGAGACGGGCGGATCACGAGGTCAGGAGATCGAGACCATCCTGGCTAACACGGTGAAACCCGGTCTCTACTTAAAAAAAATACAAAAAATGAGCCGGGCATGGTGGCGAGCGCCTGTAGTCCCAGCTACTCGGGAGGCTGAGGCAGGAGAATGGCGTGAACCTGGGAGGAGGAGCTGGCAATGAGCCGAGATTGCGCCATTGCACTCCAGCCTGGGCGACAGAACGAGAGTCCATCTCAAAATAAATAAATAAATAAATAAACAGATAACAGTTGCCCATATACCAAAAGCAGTTTGTCAGATGGAAACAGTTAAAGGATGGCCATGTCCCTCTTGGGCAGTGCAGTGCCGGTTTTGGTCACCCAGTGACTGACCAGCTCTCCTTTGCCCAGAAAGAGCTCCAAGTGAATGGCAGTCAGGTGTCCCCCATGAGTGTGGTTTAGGACAGGACTGTCCACAGTGCTGACTCAATGCAATGGTGTTATTTATTGCTTCTGCTAGTGGTGGTGGTTGGCTTGGTTCTGATCTCCAGATGTAACAGTGCCATCCAGGCAAGTGAAATCATGCATTGGGAAAAAATCGATGATGGACGTCTCAACACAGTTGGGTGGAATTTCCACTTGCAATTACACATAAGCTTCACAGGCTTAGTGGAATCTTAAACTGCCCTCAAAGGAAAACTCAGATCAAAATGGATTTAATTACTTAATGAATTCTAAATGTGTCAAAATTGACAGGCAAGTTTGTTTGGGGGCCTGGGAGAGGGAAGTACTATGAAGAGTGTCACATGCCTTTCATGACAGAGCAGAAGGGAGCTCACCTCCCACACAGCTCCACCCACATATTCCCAGATTGACATACTTAACGACTCACATCCATTATCTCATTTCATCCTCAAAATAGTTCTAAGAATTAAGTGCAGCTGGTATAATCACTCCTATTTAATAGACAGTGAGTTGAGGCTTATTGAGGTGATGGATTTGCCCCTGGCAAGGCGAGGCTCTCCGCGCAGGTCTCCTGACTTCTCCATCTGGCCATTGCTCGGTGGGGAAGGAAGTAGCCCCTCTGACAAGTGTACTCACAGATATTGCCACCAGCATTTATTAATAACAGATGAGCCAAGTGCTCAGCAGAATTGCAATCCTAAGGACTCTCAAGCATTTCTCTCAAGATATTTTTTCTTATCTCATGAAATCATGCAGTCTAGTCATTATCTGATACATGTACCCCCATAATGGTTTTGACCACCACCCTCCTTCCCTCTTGTCCACTTGTAGGACAGGAGAATTGCTCTGTGCCTGATGTCACCATAGGTCCTGGCTACCCACCATTCTCTGTAAAGAGTGAGTGCCAAGAGCTTTCAATGAGGTACATTCCACTGGAGTGGGAGGTTTTAGCAGCTCTTTCCTTCATAACTGAAACAGTTGATTGATTGTGCTATTACCAGGCTCTGTTTGTTTGCCCTACTGGGTTTGCATCCCTACAAGAAGCCCCCTCTGTCTTTTTGCAGGTGCTTGAGCAAGTACACCATGCTAGTGAGCAGTTCAACAGACTCCATTTTCTTAGAGAAACTGGTGAAGTGAACACAGCTTACCAGGATACAATATCCAAATTAGCACACTACCTTTTATTGTTATTAATATTACCATGACCGCTATTATTAATAACCTCTCCCTCTTACACAAACACATTCACTCATATGAATCCTATTTCAGAAGGTTTATCTTCTTAAAGTCTGATATAATTTTCACATTTTACTTTAAACAGTAAATATAAGTGTAGGAGACCAGAAAGCAACAGCTAACTTAGACCCTAGTCCATAAATTCCAATCCCTTATAAGAAGGAATCTCTTCCAATGAGACCTTTTGTTTTTCCTGCCCCAAGGTGAATGTTTTGAGAAACTTTGCATCAAATCAATTCAGATGCTTGTCTTTAACTTTTACTTGCAAAACTTAAACAAATGGACTTTTTTCTGCTAGCACTATTTTAGGATTCACAGAAAATCCAGTCTCCTTAAGCAGTTGAATTGAGGTTTTTGCCAAAATTGTGAGGGTTTGAAAATCGGCTTTAAATTTAGAGCATGCCCATGGTAAGGTTGCGCGGGTGTCCTATGGCTCTGTAGAATTAAGCATTAACGTTGCAGCTGGATTCCATTTCTTTGTGAACATGCAAATTAACATCTTCAGTGGCTTCCTCTGCCTGCATACTTATATACCAGCCTCCAAATGTGTTATTTGTTATTAAAATCACCATATTTATGTGTGGGGGTTTGCGGTGACTTTTCCAGATGCAGTGATCCTAGTTGTAACCATACAGGTTATTCAAACATAGCTTGGATATTTAAAACAGAAGCGAATCTAGGCCAGCACGCAGTTAGTTGAGTGTAATGTAGATGTGAAAGGACTCCTTGTGGCTGGTAGTGTTCGGTTCTGTTAGCTCCAAGAATATATCTTCCTATGGTGATTGAATAATGTGCAACTGACCTGGGTCCTTCCAGGTACCTACTTTTAAACCAGGAGTCATAATAGATTTATAAATCTTTAGGCTTTACTGGTATTTGCTTTCTGTGAACAGGAAATCTAGGGAGCTAACTGCCCGCCTGCAATATGAAAGGCAGATGTTCCCCAAATGTGACTTTGGGGGCTCTCTGGGGTTTAATAACAAACACTTGCTTGGTTATTGGGACTGATGCTTCTTCAACTCACCAGTGCATGGGAACCATCTGAAGATATTGTGTAAATGCAGATTCTACTTCAGTAGGGCTGTCGTGGGGCCTGGAACTCTGCATTTCTAACACAATCCCACATAGTGCTGATGGTACTGGTCCAGGGAGCACACTTGGAGTAGCAGGATCTGCAGCCAAATAAATACAACCCAGTCTCCAAACTAGAGCGGACAGGCCCCCAGGAGGCTGTTTCCATGGGCCCTGGGTTTTGCTAGCCTTCCCGTCCCACTTATACACACTTACATTTGCAGAGGAGAAATGGTGAACACCTGACATTTGTTTAATTTTTATCATTGTGGGGCCTTTTGGGAGGGAGGAAGAAGAGTATCTCAGCCAACCACCAACTCCCACCCCATAAACCATCAAGATTGTTAGCGTTGTGCTTGTAGTTTTCCAAAAATGTACATGAACGTAGCTGATCCACCCACTTTGGCCTTGCCAATAACAGAGGCAGCTCAGCCAGGAGTGAGTGATTGGTCCAGAATAAACCCACCCAGGTGGCAGTCAGTTCTTTACTGCCCTGTTTAGACCTGGCCTGAGGATTGACATTTCCTTTAACTGTCTCAAATGAGAGCTATCCTGGGCTTCTTCCAGCAACCCGTGCCTCCTCCCAGACTCTGCAGTCCTGTGGGTGCTCCATAAATACTTGTTGACTGACTTGACTCATTCCCTTGGGGAGGGAAAAAAAACGGGAGGAAGTAGGGAAAGGGGGAGTGAACTTGGTTTTCTTTCTCTCGTAAGTATCATAAGGAAATACCTAGCCTAATGTCTGTTGGCAGACTATGACTGTTTGCATTCTACAAAGTAGCATTTGAAATTTTAGTTTTTATTTTTCACTAGTTGCAGTTTTTCTCTTCGTGTGCTGAATGCAAAAAGTAGTTCCCTTTGGAATTTCCAACTGGGAGCCCAGCAGGAGAACCAGCTGCTGCCGTTGCCACTACTGCTAAGGAAAAAGTGGTCCCTCGCTGGCCTGTTCTGGTGTGGGCCCTGATTCTTGTGCAGTTACCCTTGCATGGGTGAGCAGAGACCTGGGTATTTGCTCTGGCGACACCCAGTTTTTGATTGTTTACAGGCTGGGTTTTCCCTAGTTGTTCAGCTGTGAGAATCTGAGGATATATTTGTTCTTTCCTAATTGCATCCTGCGCCTCTTTCCTTTTTTTCCCTCCAGAAGTGGAAGGCATTTTTCTGCCTTGACGAAGTGTACCAGGCCAAGGGGCCTGTTGTACTCCAAAACCCCTCTTCTCAAGGTGACCTCATTTGCCACTCACCTGCTTTTCTGGGGGTCTGCGGAACCTTCCTCACAGCCTGCACAACTGTCTCCCTTAAGAACCCTTCCTGGTACAAAGCCTCCATAAAACTCGTTTGCTCTTGAGTCTTAGTTCTGGTGGAACATATCCCTGAGTTTTTACACACTGGGCCTCCATCCAGGCCTTTTCCTGGGAGAGTAGGAAACCCATGGGCTCTGTGGGGTGGGGAAAAGCCCTCAGTTCTGGGTCTGGACGCATCATCTGTTGCGGCCATGAGCAAGGTTTTGCCATTCTGTGCCTCAGTTTCCTCATCTTTGAAAAGGTGATAACACTATTTCTTTATCCCACTATGTTGTTCGGAGGATTAAGTGAGTTTGCAGTGTAAAGACATAGACAGTGCTAGGGACAGAGAAAGGTAACATTTGTTATTGTTTTTCTGTGGCATTTGTGTCTAATGCAGTGGACTGTGTGCCCAATAAATGAGTCCTTTAAATTAATGATAGAAAGAGAAGTGGGGAAATGGGTTATAAGCAGTGATGTACTGGTAAATATTTAACAGTCAGCTCCTGGTAGGGAGGATTGTGCTCTGATTAGCGTTTGCCAATTTCCATGATGTAAATACTCTCCCTGTGGCTGATTTCAAGCTACCAACGTGACATCACTGAACACCAAGTTTGAAGGAGATGCCAGTACACCAGTGCCAGCTGCTCTGGTCCACTACTGGAAGGCATCTGCAATAGACCAAAGCCATAAGGAACCCACCACCCCTGGCCTTCTCACCTTGCCACACACAGGAATTGGTAACTGGGCCTTTTTAAAAAGCCCTTGGTAATATATTAAATATTAAACATAGACTAGTTCAAAAGTGAGATTTTTTTTTTTTTTTTTTTTTTTTTTTTTTTTTGTGACGGAGTCTAGCTCTGTCGCCCAGGCTGCAGTGCAGTGGTGCGATCTCGGCTCACTGCAACCTCCACCTCCCGGGTTCAAGCGATTCTCATGCCTCAGCCTCCTGAGTAGCTGGGATTACAGGCACCGGCCACCACGCCCAGCTAATTTTTGTATTTTTAGTAGAGACAGGTTTTCACCATGTTGGCCAGGCTGGTCTCGAACTCCTGGCCTCAAATGATCGCCCACCTCAGCCTCCCGAAGTGGTAGGATTACAGGCGTGATCCACCATGCCTAGCCGAAAAATGAGATTTTTAATAAGCCTGGCTAGCTTTGTATTACACTATTTTGTGTTTTGTGTATGTTAAAAGCTCCCAAGTTGTGCCGTCCCCTGCAAAGCAAGCCCTGAATGCACAGAATTAGGCACATCTTGAGGACAGATAACCTTTGAGAGACTTTCAGAGCCACTAAAGAAAGGCAAAGGAGAAACTGTAGTCTCCGAGAATACTTAGTGTTCAGACTGAGCAGCAAAAAGGTGTTAAAGAAGTAATTAACAGCTGGATTCTAAATAGCAGCTAAGAGTTAGTTAGAGGCCTGAGAACATGGCCTGAGGCCACCAAAGGTGGGAGAGAGATAAACCAGCCTATATTTAGGAGTAAAACAGATGGCAGGATCAGGGCCCTACTTTGTATTTAGGAGGTTTGTGTGGTTTGTTTACTTGGGTTTTGTTTTTTGCTGTAACTAATTTAACAATTTAGGAGTGGAAAGAAAAATTAACCAATTTATCTTGCTGTCTGAATAATGTTTTGCAATAACCAAGAATAGGTCAGTGGACCAAGTGGGTAGGTCACTGCCCTGCTTAATGACCCATATCCGGATATTATTATGTCTAAATGATAATCAGCCCTCATTTCTATTGCACACAAAGAGAAGCTTGTGAGGAAGAAATAAAAAGCCTTTGCCTTTTATTGTGCACAGTATATAGTGTAAACAGTAGGGGCCTAATACATGTTTGTTTCCATAAAGGCTTTTTCTAGCAGCTGTGATCAGCAAGGGGAAAGGACCTGCCTAAAGTCATCACATTGCTAATTGGGGTCGAGTTAGAACCCAAGTCTCTGGGCCCCGCTTGAGGCTGTTTACTTCTTCAGGACAGAAGGGACCAGCTGGATATAAGAGCTGAAGGAGAGAGACCAGACCAGAGCGTCTATTCAGGTCGCTCTTGTAAATCGCCGCTTTTTGATAGTTCCCTGTGACTGGCATCTGACTGAGAAAATGTGACAAGAAGCTACCTACTGCTTGCCCCTTAAACTAGCTGACAGTTTCCCATTCAAGTTCAGATTGCAATTTAGAGACACTCTAGGCTAGGTGCAGTGGCTCACGCCTGTAATCCCAGTACTTTGGGAGGCGGAGGCAGGCAGATCACTTGAGTGAATCTCAGGAGTTTGAGACCAGCCTGGGCAACACAGCAAAACCCCATCACTACAAAAAATTAGCCAGGTGTGGTGGCACGTACCTGTAATCCTAGCCACTTGGGAGGCTGAGGTGGGAGGATCACTTGAACCCAGGAGGTCGAGACTTCAGTGAGCTGTGATTGCGCCACTGCACTCCAGCCTGGGCGACAGAGTGAGATCCTCTCTCAAAACACACACACACACACTCACACTTTAGATGCTTCTCTGCTGCTGTGTGTGCATTGGGTGGTACAGTGACAAGAGGGCTGGGGGAGGCAGGTATCACAGAAAGGACTCTGAGGGAAGTGAGTGGTGTACCCAGGGAAACTGAGGCCATGGGTGGTCCTCCCACATCCTCCCCACAGGCTAGCTGATGCCTCTGGACTCTTAGTTTTCATCTAAGGAAACTTATTGTGAAGCCATATTCATGGCAGCTGTTAGGTACCCACCCCTGAGCATTCGCAGGACTTGCAGATAATTCACCTACATGGGCTCAGGCAGTTATACCCTGTGATAATTTATAGCCACCCGTTCAGGCAGACAATTCCACATGAGCATTTGCTATCACTCTAGTACCCTGACCCGAGCCTCGGTGTGACCCCTCTGCATGGCCTCTCCAAAAGAGATCCCTTCCCTGGGAGTTTGGGGAGACCCTGACTCCCAGGAGAGCAGCAGAGGCAAGAAGGGGGAAATAAAAGACCACAAAAGAGCGGTGTGTTTTGAAGGAATGAATGTTTTCTACAGCCCATTTCCAAAGAACAGGCTAGAAATGCTTGCACACGAACAGTGTCATCAGAGTAAGTGTGTGGTTTCCAAGCAGCCCCTACCACAAGCTCCCCGAGGCCTGTCCCTGCCAAGGAGCCCAACCTCAGCACCTAGTATCCAGCTCCCCAGGGAAACCGTTCTGAGCATTAGTCCTCCCTTCTCTGAGCCCAGAACGGCAGGCTGCAACTTCTAGGGTTGAATGGATGGCAGCTCAAGGAAACAGAACGGCTTTCTGGTTTTAAAACCTCAGAAAACCTAAAAACTTGATCTCTATTGCTTACTTTAGGAAATTTTAGGCCCTTTCTCAGAGGGCCTAAAATTAGACCTTCGCCACTCCCAACCAAAGCATGTCATGACATGGAAGAAGGTGGTCCCTGACCTAATGACCCATTTCTGTAAAAATGAGGTAGGATGTGTAGACAGTGCAATAAGACTATGGAACAACAGACCGTAAGCCAGTGTCACCTTAAATGTAAGCATTAGGGATCTAGGCTTCTGAAGAAATGTTGGAAAGCCTATTAAACCACATAGGTTTGGGATTTTTCATTGTGTAGCAGACATATGGCTTAGTGTTTGATTTAAAAAATAGGATGTTGGTGGCCATTTTCATGAATAGTTTGACAGCCAGTCAGAAGTGTAATTGTCGTTTTACCTAAACGCAACTGCTGTTGTTCGTAAGGACAGAAACCTGCTCACAGGGGCGGGGGCAGGGAGGTCTGGTCTGTTGGCTGTTTGACCCATCTGGTTACGACCTCCATGCTTTGTCCTGAGTAGGCTGGTTCATGCTGGCAAGTCAATGCAGAAATATTGATCAGGTTCCTACTAATTGCAAGGATTGGGTGGAACGTTGCAATAGGTAAGTAGAAGATGAGTGAGGCCATGACCTTATATAGGAACTCTCTGTTTCCTGGTCCACCAGAGCAACAACAAAAGTAGTGGAACTGATCTCAAGGCAGGGAAATGTTAGTGTCACAAGAGAAGAACAGTGAGCTTTGGAGCCTCAAAGGAAGAGAGGCCATCTCTCTGTCCTTAAAAGAAATCTTCCTCCTTTTTACTAACATTGTAAGAGTTTACCTACTCCAGGCCCTGTGCATGCTAAGCATTCACTCAGTTAAACCACCACACAATCTTAGGAACTGGATTATACTAATACCTTTTCAACATGTGGGAGCTGAGGCTCAGAAAGATTAACTTTAGATCAAGGTAACAACTGGTAAGGAGTACAGTCAGGATTCAGTCCTAGCTCAGCCAGATCCCACTGTCATCTGTGACCTCGCAGTGGGGCAGGGAGTGGCAGCAGGAGACTGAGTGGGAGCCCTTGGGTCTTTGGGATGGTTTCACCTTTGGAAGATCCAGGCCCCTCTTGCCATGAGAGCCCCATGAAGGGTTCATGGCCTGGAGCGGGTGGGAGGGCAGGAAGCCCAGCTGGGCATGGAGCAGCTGGAGGAGTGCCTTATTTGAGGCTGCTCTCGCATCATCTCATTAGGGATAATCATTTGTAGACTTGCTGCCACTGCAAACCATCAGCCCCACTCAAATTTTCCCTGCAGCAGTGATGATGAAGTGATTCCTTAGCAGAACTAAGTACTAAGAAGTGATTCCTTAGCAGAACTGCTGGGTAACACAATTAATTCAGACTTGGGGTGGATGTTAGTGTGAATTAGGGGGTCTTCTGAATTATAAAACCTTTCAAAAGGAGCACAGGTTTATTGCTTCTGAGCTTCACCAGGAATTGAAGCCAGACTGGCAAGGGGGCTCCCTGGACGAAGTCCTCTCTGTGTCCCTTGTAGGTCAGTGGTGCTTTTTCCTGCATCGGGGGGCTCGAAGGTTGCTTCATAGCCATTTAGATATTCCCCTTGGAGTCTTGCTTGCAATTAATCTGTACTGTCTGTAAAAAGGGTTTGCCTAGCAAAGGTAAACTCCAGCACCCCGATCCACATTAATGAGTTTTGCCTGTGTAAACCACATTAATTGTGGTTGTTGCTTTTTGATTGTCCTTAAGTTTCTTGTATGTTAACTGCTCCAGGCTAGAACTCTGGTTTCTGTTTCCGTTGGGGGCTCTATTCTCACTCCTACCCAAATAGCCTTGCCAATCTGCACTGAGATCTGCTCCCCTGCCCCCACCCTGTCTGGCATTAGTACTAAGAAGAGAATGAAGCTCAGAAAAACAGCCTCACTGGCCTACATGAGGAGGCACAGGTATGTGGGGAAAACAGGAGTGGAAGCCACAGGGTCTTCTTCTGAGGGTCTGGAACTACCAGGTCAAGAGAAGACAGACTTCAGATTGTCACTGTTGGATGTCTTAATATGAGGAAGGACTCAAACAGAGCTGTCCGCAGCTGCAACTGGCTGTCTTGAGAGGTGGTGACCTTTCTCCAGAAGGGTGGAAACTGTAGCCAGACAACTACTTGGTGAAGCAGCATACAGAGAGATCGCCCTTCTGATGATGCGCCCAGTCTGAGGCCTCAGTAGGCCAAGAGTGTGTCACCTGGGAGCTGGTTAGAAACTTACCATCCTGGGCCCCACGACACACCTCTTGACCCAGACTGCATCTTAACGGGATCCTCAGCTAATGCATGCGATTGTTCACTTCCACGGCCTCTGGTTCAGGACCAGGGTGCATGAGCATCACCTGGAGGAGATTTTTAATACAAATGCGGGGGCTGAGCTGCTGGCCTAGGACATAGAAGGACCATTCCCATACCTCACAGTCCAGCTCTCTCCCCATTCCCTCCCCCCACATGCTGTTGTGTTTCCAAGTTCATGCCTGTGTGCACACCTGCACACAAGGGAATAGGAAAATGGCTTCGATGTATGGTATCATGTCTACAAGCTGCTTCAGTCAGGGGCCCTTCTTGCTGAGAGACCAGGCAGCTTTTCCAGGGAGCCCCAGGGCAGGGGCCCGAGGCACCTGCTTCCTGTTCTGTCCCCTGTGAGCTCTGCTTTGCCAGAAGGAAGGAGAAGCCTAAACAGGGTGGGCTTCTGCGAGGCCTGCCTAGGGCTGCCCTCTGTCTTCCCAGCCCTTCAGTCCCTGATCCTTTCGGGCCCCTCCTAGGCCAGAATGTCGCAGATTAGATGGGGTGGGGAGGGTGTCTTCTGGTTGCTGTAGGCCTGCATTAGGGGAGTACCCTCTCTGGTCCCACGTGGGGCAGGTGCCCAGAGCCAGGAATGAGCCGCCTGTGGTGATTCCTGTGTGTCTGGAGTCCAGGAGCCCCTTGCACTGTTGGCCAGTGGTCACTGTGCAGTGATTGACTGGGCTCAGTGTCTGTAGCTTTTGTCTGAGCCCCTTGCACCCCTCCCCGGGGATCATTGTCTGAGTTTGGTGGATGTTAATCTGCAGCCCCTGAGAAGCTGCCTGGCAAATGGGAGGTTAATGTGCAAACAGCGGGGAGCATTGTCCATGTGTGAGGCTGGACAGCAAGTGGGAGGGAAATAGTTAAAAATCCCATTCATGGCCCAGGAGGGGAGGAGGGGTGGGTGCAGGAGCAGGCCCGGCCTTGTGCTAATCTTGCTGGAATGTAACTAGTTCGGGCAGTTTCTGGCTTCGATGTGCTTTGGGGCCGGTTGGCGGCCCCCCGCCACCCCAGTTCATCGATGGTGCGTCCGCGCGCTGAAGGCTGCTCTTTGTGTTCTCTGCAGCCACAGCTTAGAAGCATCCGAGTCAGACTGCTTTAAGTTGTAAGGATAGGGAGGGAGGAATCTCAGCGAGGCAGTTGTGTTATCCACGGTGGGAGAATCCACAGGTTCTTTCTCTGTTGGAGGATTTGGGTGGGGGAAGGGAGTGGGCAAAAGAGAATGTTCAAGGAGAAAGACCCCAAACCTGTTGGGTCAGGCTGCTCAGCTGCCTGGAGGCCTGGGAATGCCTAGGGGGAAGCCCCTGCTTCCGGACACACAATCAATTACATATAACAGTGGGGCCTTGTGTGTGTAGGCGGGACACTGGAACGGGTCGGCTCACAGCTCATGTTTTAATGCTTTACAAGGAGAGTGTGTTCATGCATTGCTTCTGCAACTTATAATCAATTTAATACATTCTACATCTTGATCTAGGCTGGTGGTTACATTGATATTTACATATTGGGCCAGGTGCGGTGGCTCATGCCTGTAATTTGGGAGGCCGAGGCGGGTGGATCACCTGAGGTGTCAGGAGTTCGAGACCAGCCTGGCCAACATGGCGAAACCATCTCTAATAAAAATACAAAAATTAGCCGGGTGTGGTGGTGGGCATCTGTAATCCCAGCCACTCGGGAAGCTGAGGCAGGAGAATCACTTGAACCTGGGAAGCAGAGGTTGCACTGAGCTGAGATTGCACCATTGCACTCCAGCCTGGGTGATGGAGTGAGACTCTATCTTATAAAAAAAAAAAAAATTACATATTAAAAATTCACTAGAGCCTGGGCAACATAGTGAGACCCCCATCTCTACAAAAATTTTAGGAATTAGCTGGGTGTAGTGCACATGCCTGTGGTCTCAGCTACTCGAGAGGCTGAATCAGGAGGATTGCTTGAGCCCAGGAGTTCGAGGCTACAGTGAGCTCTGATTGAGCCATTGCACCCCAGCCTGGGCAACAGAACAGAATCCTGTCTTAAAAATTCATTGAGCCGCACAAGAGATTTGTGTACTTGCTTATATATACATATTACGCCTTAGTTTTAAATATTTTAAATTAATTTAAAAAAAGAAAAATCCCTCTTTCCTGACCTACCAAGGCCTTGGCTGGCCAGCACAGCTGCAGGGAGAAAGAACAGGTTCCCCGGCTTAGCTCCAGGGCATCCTCGGACTGCCCGGTGGAGTGGGTGCTGAGCTCCCACACCGCTGTTTGGAAACAGAATGAAGTCGCACAGCAGCCAGATTCTGGGGCTTCCCCACCCAAGTTTGCCACTTTGCTCACGGGATTTGAAGAAAGCATCAAAGGCAGCAGCTTTAGAAAATAGCTCCAAGGGCCCCACTTGGAGTGAGGTCACCTTCTCAGCTCACAGAGGGCTGTGGTGCCAGCTGCTGGCCACACATGCCCACGGGGCTGCTCTGGCCCTGCCTGACCCTGACTGGCTTCCCCTTGCATGCCCTGCGGAGCCCACGCCCACTGCACAGCATACCCACCAGGTGCTGCTGCCCTCCTGAACTCTGTGGGACATGCTGCTGCCCGCATGGGGACTGCCCCGGAAGCAGGACCCTGGATTTCTTCTCTGCTACCTGCCCCCTCCCGCCACGTAGTGAGGGTTCCACATTATGAATGTCATGGTTCCTTCCGGCTCTTGATTTTCCATGATTCGGGATCAGGAAATGATTTTCCTCTGAGTATTTTTAGGCCATGAGACTCAGTATAACAGTCAAATCCTGGCTCCACAACCCCTAGCTGTGTGGCCTTGGATAAATTAAAATCTCTCTAATCTTAGTTTCCTCATATGTGAAATGGGAATAACAACAATACTAAACTCAATAGGGCTGATGAGGATTAAGTGAAAACCAGACTAATGTTGTATTCATTATCTGGGATAAAGGTTAGCCTGTATCATCATAATCAAAACCACACGACACAGTGTGCCTCACAGTCCAGTGAGCCAAATCCTTGCCTGTGCACACTGTACCCTTAGGCCTGAGCAGGGGGGCCTGCATTGGACCCTACTTTGGAGGGCCCTGCTCTGACCACCCCGGCCACTTCCTTCCTGACCAGGCCAGGAATCCACGGAGCTGAGGATCCAAAGAATGGGATCCTGAGGCTTGAGAGCCTGCCTGGCTCTTGCCTGGACGTGCACCAAGCCACTGGTGTGCACACCTATGGGTTGAGATGGGGGGCTTGCGTTTGCCTGGGGCTGAGCTTTGATGGGGGTGCTGAGATGTCTGGGATGTTTCCATATGTGGTCCCAAGACCTCATAGGACAAGATGGAACTGGGAATGGTGGGGGTGCCAGATCAGGCTCTCTTACCACCACGGCATTCTGGTACAGAACCCAGGAGTCTGGGAATTCTAAATTCGAGCCTGGCCTTTTCATAGCATTCATATTTGTCAAGGGGGGAGGAGAGAATGTCAAGCTGACAACTCAGTTTGTCAGCTTGAGTTGTAACTTTTACATGTGTAAGCATATGGGCTTGCATCTGTGTTCTTGTCCCAAACCCTGCAGATATTGGGGTTGGAGGGGCTGTCTGCATGCCCTTCCTTCCCCAGTGGGTGACCATCACTGACCTCTGAGACTTAAGACAAATTGTAGCCATGCCTGCCCCCGAAGGCGTCTTTAGGAAAACAGTGTCGTAGGTCCTTTCAGTTCAAAACCCTTGCTTATTTATTAATATGAATACGTTGGTTCTAGAATACAGCCTTGCCCTGTGGAAATTGCCATCTGTACTCTTCAAGGTCTGGCTCAGATCCCACTTCTTGGCCTCACTCTGTAATACCCCCACTCTATGACATTTACCATTTGGGACAGAAGCCCTGTCCTCCCTACCTATAGCTGAGGCCACCTCCCAAGACACATTGTCATTCTGTCCCCCACAGCACCACACACAGTGTGGCTGCGCATGGTGGATGCACAGTGAGTATTTGTGGAATGAGCGGCCGAGCCGCTGCAGACTGAGGAGTGTTCTGGGGCCTGTGTTGGTTTTCTAAAACTGCTCTGTCAGTAAGCGTCCCCCCAATCCCCGTGTAAACGTATTCAGATCCTAAAGAAGATGAGGCAGCCACCCTTTAAAAAGCCCGATAAACCCAACCTTCATTTTTATTATCTTTGGGCAGGGTTTGCTTGGGAATTCGTATCTGTAGGAAATCTTAGTGCTCGCTGCTGGGAGGCAAATTGTTCGCATTCATTTGTTCTTTCAGTGGTTTGGCCCTATAAAGCAGAGGGCTGGCCTGAGGGAAAATTGTGAAAGAATCTGAGTTTGTCTTTGGGGTAGAAATTAAACAGCTTCTCTAGGCCTTGCCCTCAAACTTCAGCCCTGTTTACTATTGAAGATTGTGTGTCTCAAGGGGTTAAGAGAGCCGTGGGATAATGGAGACTGAAAAAATGTTGCAATTTAGCCATTTTGTTTTCTTTTTTCCTTGGAGAATAATCTTTTGGGAAAAACTTGGATAGAGACCCTTTGAGCCATACAGTTTTTTAAAGTTGAATTCAAGCCTCTAGTCATGGCTTGATTCATTTTTTTCTGAACAATGAACAAAGAAATGCTGGTAGAGAGCCTTGAAATGTGGGGATGTTGAATGAGGAAAGGAAAAAGGAGAGCTGCTGTGAGTGTTCCTGAGCACTGGCTGGACCCTGCAGAAGCTTCCTATCATTCTGGAGGTCTCCAGATCTTGGTGGCTGGGACACCAGATATTGTGCATATGTGAGGGGAGGGCCTCTGAGAACTCCCAAGAGGCCCCCAGCAGCGCCCCCCCCAACTGACCTTTCACGGTTGGCACTAAACTGCAGGCTTATCTCCTTTCTCCATTTCCAGGACTGCAAATTGCAGCACCTGGAACTAAGACATCCCTGGAGGGCAGTCCTCCCAAACTCACCCCCATTCATTAAGGCAAACACTGCTTCATCCACAATGTTACAGTAACATCAGTAAGAAGAAATGATGATCATAGCTGATAGCTGTCAAGTGCTTACAGCGAACCAGATGCTTCCAGGTGCCCTTCTCTATTTAATCTTGGTATGGCAGTGTACGTTGGCAGGGGACTGGAATTTAAACAAAAGAAGAAATACTGATGTTTCCAATTCATCATTTAAAGAGACCTTGTACGTGGCCGGACGCAGTGGCTCACATCTGTAATCCCAACATTTTGGGAGGTTGAGGCGGGCAGATTGCTTGAGCCCAGGAGTTCGAGACCAGCCTGGGCAACATAGTGAGACCTCTTCTCTACAATACAGGAAAAAAAAAAAATTAGCAGGGCATGGTGGTGCGTGCATTTAGTCCCAGCTACCCGGCGGGGACTGAGGTAGGAGGATTACTTGAGCCCTGGGAGGTCAAGGCTGCAGTGAGCCAAGATCGTGCCACTGCACTCCAACCCCAGTGACAGAGTGAGATCCCATCTCAAAAAATAAATAAACAAATAGACCTTGTACGTGAGGCCTGGCCATATGTTAACCTGTGTGAAAGATGTTTCGGTGGCCATTTAATGAACATATGTTGAATAATGTGCTGTACTGTGTACCACAGATACAAAGGGGGAAAAGATACAGAAGAAAAAAAGAAAACTCAGTATCACCTCAGCCCCTTCTGATAGAACAGGTGTGTCCAAGCAGCAACATCCTAAAATAGCTGTCCTCCACTCTGGGATGTAAAAGAAGTTCTTCTGGGATTTGGTTTTATTACAATGACCGAGAATTTGCTCTCCCTCAGTTATCATATCTACTGTGACAGGCCCTGCACACGTCCTGTGAGATCCTACCTGCCAAGAACCTGTCTGCCATTTCTCATTAGTATCTTTGTGGTTTGCAGTCACCTGTGTAGAATTTGCACATATACTCAAGTGTTACTTGTTTTCAATTACTTCCTCAATTATTGCTGGGGTGTGTGTGTGTGTGTGTGTGTGTGTGTGGTATTTCATAGCCAAAGCTATAAAATGTATTTCCAATAATATTAGTAGAATTTTTTCAGCCCCTAAAACCCACCATAAAAGTTAACTATAATAACAAGGCCCATAGGCCTGTACACAAGGGCATTTGGTTTCTATCGAAGTGAATTACACAGGCCAGACCTCTGGATTCTCCACCTCCAGTGGCTACTGTTTAAAGCAGGCATTAAAAGGAAGATAATTTTCATGTTTGTGATTATGAAGCATGTGCTCACGAAGGATACCTCCCTGGACAATGCCTGCAAGAGGACTTTGTGAAGTGGAGGCTGTACATGATTCCACCAGCAAGCATGTGTCTTGACAAAGCTTGTAAGGACAAGAAGCTGTGCCTTAGCTGTAACTAAAACCCAGCCTAAGCAGTCAGGTGAGTTGAAGCAGATATCGTCAAAGCTAAAAAGAAGCCAAGCATGGTGGCTCACACCTGTAATCCCAGCACTTTGGGAGGCTGAGGCAGTGGGATTCTTGAAGCCAGGAGTTTGAGACCAGCCTGGGCAACATAGCAAGATACCATCTGTTAAAAAAAAAATTAGCTGGGTGTGGTGATGGGTGCCTATAGTCCCAGCTACTCAAGAGGCTGAGGTGGAAGGATCGCATGAGCCCAGGAGGCCATAGTGAGCCATGTTCGTGCCACTGCACTCCAGCCTGGGCAACAGAGCAAGACAGCATCTCTCTTTTTTTTTTTTTTTGTAATACAAACAATCCCATAGCATTTATTGCCATCTTGTAATAAGGGTAATCAAAACAATATGAATGTTCATATTGGACAAAGGACATCTAAAAACAAACTGTATCTTTCTCAACAATTTCTCATTTCATTGATCATTTCTAGTTGGAGACACTTTGTAGCAGAGGAATACCTCCTTTTAGCATGATCCGACCCAGTTGTTTTCTTGACTTTGTTTTAGAATGAATCTCTTCCGCATCATCTAATAACAAGGTTCATATACTCATTAAAACCAGTGATACAGCCTTCTGTCCACATACTCACTTGCTCATAGAGCCATACCTGAATCTGCGATCTGTTTTGTAAGTATCTGAAGATGAGGTTGATGGGCTGCACCATCACCTTCTGCACTTTCTGGCCCTGGCCATGGTACGCCATGGCAGAATTTCACAAAGAGCATACCCGCACGCTGCCTCTGAGAGCAACTTCCAGAATCAAGACACCGTCTCTTAAAAAAAAAAAAAAAAAAAAAAAAAACTAAACTAAAAAGAATAAGATGTAGGCTTAGGGCTTCCTCCCCTGAGGAATTCTTTTGGATCCCTCTAGCCTCTGACAAGCCAAGCAGAATATGGAGAAAGGAGTCTGTAGAGGCTGCTGTCAAGTACAGGGTAAAAACATGAGCATTTCCAAGCATTTCATCAAGGACTTGTTAAAGATCCAGGTTTGAAGTCTCCAAGGAAGACTTTTTTTAAAGATGTTGCCCAAAGGAAAAGAGATCAAACCAGCAGAATGAATTCCCCATCATATACATGGGGGATACCCAGGAAGTCACAGGGTCTCTCCGGAACTCTGAAAGCAATTAGAGAACAAGCATATGGGTTGTGGTCCCTAGAGTTGGAGTCTGATGCCATCCTCCAATAAGTTCTCCAGCAGATTCCCTTTGGAAGGCTACTCATGGACCCAGGAAGAAATGACACCCAAGAGCGGGGAACTAGAGGCTAACACTGGGTACTTGCTACTGCAGTGGCTTCAGATACCCTACCCCTACCCCAAACTTGGGCCAGGCCAGTAGCTCTGGAACTCCAGAAAGAAGGGCCTCAGAGAGAGAGAGGGAGAAGGAGAGAGTGTCATCTACATCATGACAGTTGCACATTTTCCACGTGCAACTGGGGAAAGCTGAGGTCCCTCAGCAGCCGTTTGCCTTCACTTGAGCCAGTGACCAAAGGTACCCAGGGTGATGGTCCAGTCACTGGCAAAAGCATGGCAGCCTTTTGGCAAAAGACTTGGGGGCATAAATAGCGAAACACTCAGAGAATGGAATGATTGGCTGGCTAGAAAATGGATGGAGGGTGTTGTTGGGAATAGGCCGTTGGAGATGGGAAGGGTGGGCCAGGGCCTTAATGCCCACTGAGCAGGCATCGGGAACCCCTGGAGCTTTTGTTGGGGGTGGGGTGGAGGGGGGGAAGTAATGCAATCACAGGAAGGGTGGGGTGGCCTGGGAAGGGGCTGCAGGCAGGAGGGCAGCTCAGAGTCTTTACAGAGGTCCAGGGCAGTGAGCAGCAGAGATGAAGGGGAACAATTGGAGAGACAGTCGAAGTTAGAATGACAAGACTTGGTCCCCTGTCAGTTGTAAAGAGTGAGGGAAAGAGAATAGGCCAGAATGATCCCCAAGGTTTGTACAATACTCAGGGTGACCGCATGTCCTGGGTTACATCATCCATCATAATTGTTAAAGGTGTGCCCTTTCACTTTCAAAGGAGCCTTGGTTGATAGGATGTAGGAAACAGGATCAGGGCTGGATTTTGATGAGTCTGTGTGGGATTGAGCTGCCTGTAGCACGGTGTCAAGGAAGCACTTGGAGATGAGGAGGAAGGCTGGAGCCAGCTGCAGAGATGAGCGTGATCACCGCGTGGGTGCCGACCTGCAGCAGGAGGAGGAGACTACCCAGAGAACACCAACTTTCGAGGCACAGGCCAAGGCTCTGAGGAGCGGCTGGAGGAGTAAGTGGAAAATCAGCTGAAAGGGTGCCCCAGAAGCTGAGGGGCCTCTTAGGAAAAAGAACTGGAAGGTGACATTGGGTTTGGTAGTTAGGAGGTCAGCAGTGGCCTTAGCGAGAACAGGGCCAGTGACGTGGAAGGCAGGTGGCAGTGGGCCGAATGATTGGAGGGAGTGGAGGCATTGACATTGGGGGTTTGACGGTTTTGTAAAGAGCTTGTAAGGGAGAGACGGCCTCAGCACAGGGCCCATCCAACTGTGGGTCTCCAGCCAATTGCACTGATTTTTCCTGCCCATTTTTCCTTCTTTGAAGGGAAAAATGGAAATTGAAGAGGAAGAAATCAATGACCCATTTGAACCATGACTTGGAGTTTAATTCAGCGTGTATTTGAGTGACTAAGTGAGTATTGCTGACCTCCAGGAATGGATAGAATGGAACATAGAAAATCAAGGCGGATCAAATGAGAATTTGGCCAATGGACTTACAAAAAGTATTCAAACGGGCCGCACCTACCCAGTCTGGTGCTGTGCATGCATCACAAATCCTCGGACATGAGATGGAGTTGTCACCTGGTCAGTGATTGGGTTTCAGAGTCTGGATAGGAACTGGGGGCTCAGGAAGGAAGTGGCAAAGATGTGGAATTTTCAGGTCATCATCAGGCCTGAACAAGACCTGATCACCACCCAGTCTCGGTCCTCAAACAGCTGCTTGTGAAAGTTAAGTTCTGTAACCAACTTCATGCACAGGCTATGCCTAGAACTGGTGTTCTACTAGGTCAGTCAGGAAATGACAGGGGATTTGAGAAATGTTTTTAGAGCCTTTGTGCTCTGAAATGTACCCTCCTCCCCAACCCAACTAGCCTAGCCTGGATGCTTGAAATTCCATAAAGACCAAGCCCTGGATTTGATTGGAGAGTTGGGGGAATGCATTGCAGCCCCTCTCCCAACCCAGAAAGAAGGCATGTAATGTGCTAACGCCGCTAGGAATGTTTATGGCATATGGGTTATGATAGTGAATTTGTCCAACAAACCATCAGGAAACTTGTGTGGGCATTTCCTGTCTCACTTTCTGATGGCTAATTTATGAGGGCTGCTCTCAGGTTATAGATTCTCCATTTTTACCGGAAACTTCCACCTTGAGCCTTATAATGGATCCACTGGAATGAAGATATGTATTCTACGCAAGGATTTAGGTAGGGGAGAACCATGAACCTGGCACACAGTAGCACTAAACAGTGTTTAATGAGTAAGTGGGTGGATGCTTGCTCTGGCCTGTGAAAGAAGAGTGTAAAAGAGACAGGACCATAGATCCAGGAAGGTCATCTTTGAAAGAGAAGCCCAAACAATGGGTAGAAACTGCCGAAAGTTATGGAGGGGTAGGTGTGAGCATTTGGGGACCACTCTGACCTCACATTAATATTACCTGGAAGCTAAAAAAAAAAAAAAAAAAAAAAAAAGTAGATGCTTAAGCACCCTGGAAGAGTTAAATCATAATGGGGAAGGCGGACAGGAATCAGTGTTTTTAAAGCTCCTCCCTGCAGCCCTGATGCCAGTGAGATCTGAGAACTAGCAGACTGGGTTGTCTCCTCTGGTTGAATTGGCGCCCAGACCTTCCCCCAGAGGGGAATCCCTCTGGAAGGGAAAGAGTGGAGGAGAGTGTCCAGGGCGGGGCTGTAGAGTGGACCCTTCCTCAGCCAAGGAAGGACTGCAGCTAGCAGTCACAGCACTTACTGGCCCCAGCGTATGTTGCCCAGGAATCACTGAAGGGTTCCAAATGGCTGAGGTCACATTTTTCCAGGCCCTAATGGGAACGGTTGGGAAGGTTGTCAGGGGCAAGACCCTATTCAAAAGAAAACAGCACTCAGAAGTTCAGAAATGAGAGGCTGAAGATTTGAATCTAGACTTTACTCGGTTGTTTTTTTTTCTGAGTGTTTTTATATATTTAAATTTTTTAAATTAAAAAGTGATTCCCATTGCATATATTTGCATTTACCTTTTAAAATCAATGTATGTTTAGCCAAAAGAATAAAATAAAAACACCCATAATCTTGTCGCCCAGAGATAAGTTCAACTCACCTCTTAGTGTATATTCTTCCAGATTTCTCAAAACATACATAAAGATACCTGTTTTACAAAATTACAAGTAAAAGTAGGATTCAATACATGTTTTTTCTTTTTTTAAGCACTCCCCATTACACAGGGGGAAATACATGTTTTGTATCTTGCTTTTTCACTTAACAGTGTAAACACCTTTCTGTTTCTGTAAATAACCACCTACTACATAAATTCAGATATCATAATTATAGCATAAGGCATTTAATATCTTTCAGCTATTATAAACAGCTCTTCAGTGAACATCCTTGCAGCTATATTTTGCTTGCATCCTTAATTGTTTCCTTAGGATGCATTCCTAGAGACAGTAAGCCTTCAGAAAACTTGATACATACTTCCAAATTGCACAAGACAGGATTTACTAATTTACTTTTCCACCAACAGGGTATTAAAAAGTGCCTGTGGTAATTAAAGGGGGAAAAGGCCACTGCCAACATGAGAGACTAAAAGTAGTTAACTCATTACTGAGTTCATAACTTCTTTATCTCAAATTCTGCAAACAAATGGGAGTGGAACCCAGAGATTTCCCTTGATGGCTTGGTGCCCAGCCCAGGAGGATCTTTGTTGTCTGGCCCACCAGGTCACCGGCTCCTGGGGTTTTCAGTGCAGCAGGTATCCTTGTCCAGGGCCTTTGTTTCACGCTGGTCTATTGGTCCAGCATGCTTCCCGTGGGCACTTGGGAACCACCAGGGGGCAGTATGGAGCTGTTGAGCATGCTCTGCATGCCTTACGGCTTATCCATATTGAAACTTTCAATAATACAAGTATTCTTTTGTTGTGTTTTATGACTTCTCAGATTGGTATTTATAATATTGATTTGCTTACATTAGTATTTCATCCCCTTCCAATTATTTTTACGTTTATGTGTTGTAAAAAAAATAACCTGATCCATCATAGCTCTTCTGTAGCTGGGGGCCAGGACACCTGGGTTGTTCTGATCCCAGCTCTGCCAGTGTCCTCCGTGACCTTGGTGAGACAGCTCACCCCATGGGCCTGACTGCCCTTATCTGAGGAGTGCCAGGATGGGCTGCAGGAGTGGTATGTTTTCTTCTCTTCCAGCACTAGCATAATGAAAGGATTAAGAGTTGGCCTTGGCCAGGTGTGGTGGCTCATGCCTGTAATCCCACCACTTTGGGAGGCCGAGGTGGGCGGATCACTTGAGGTCAGGAGTTCAAGACCAGCCTGGCTAACATGGTGAAACCCTGTCTCTACAAAAATAGAAAAATTAGCTGGGTGTGGTGGCGTGTACCTGTATTCCAGCTACTTGGGAGGCTGAGGTGGAAGAATCACTTGAACCCGGGAGGCGGAGGTTGCAGTGAACCAAGATTGTGCCATTGCACTCTAGCCTGGGCAACAGAGCGAGACTCTGTCTCAAAAAAAAAGAGTTGGCCTTTGGGGCTGGGCGTGGTGGCTCACACCTGTAATCCCAGCACTTTGGGAGGCCGAGGCAGGTGGATCACTTGAGGTCAGGAGTTCAAGACCAACCTGGCCAACATGGTGAAACCCTGTCTCTACTAAAAATACAAAAATTAGCTGGTGTGGTGGCGCACACCTGTAATCCTAGTTACTCAGGAGGCTGAGGCAGGAAAATCACTTGAGCCCAGGAGGCGGAGGTTGCAGTGAGCCAAGATCGCACCATTGCACTCCAACCTGGGCGACAGAGAAAGACTCTGTCTCAAAAAAAAAAAAAAAAAAAAAAGAGTTGGCTTTTGGGTTTGGGATAGACTTGGGCAAGTTAGTTAACCTCTTTGTACCTTAATCCCTCCATCTGTTAAATGAGGATAATAATAGCATCAACTTATAAGGTTGTGGGGGTTAAACGAAATAACACATGGAGTATTTGGCTCAAGGTAACACATCACTAAATGTTTTCTTTAAAGAAATCTGTTTATCCAAGATTTATGCAGACAGTTTCCTGTCCTTGGATTTGGCACATACTTATTTGCTTATCTGAAATGATATTAATATCAAACAGAGTATGAATTTCAGAAGTGCTATATTCCACAGCGGGGCTGAACAGAAGAATCCCAGCATCAGGGCCCCCAGCTACAAAAGATTAGAATGTTTTTGTTTATTTTTTATAATATATTAACTGTAGGGGAAAATATAAAAATAGAAGCAGATATGATATCGGTAAATGTTTTTTATTTGATCACTTTAGGTAAATGGAGTCTTACTCGCCTGATAGGGTCCCCACTGGCAGCGGACCTTCCTATTCCCTCTATCCATCATTCTCCCAAAAGGTGATGGTTTCTCTGTTCTCACTCTAGGTCAGCTAAATTAGGGTCTGTGGCAACAACCCCAGGAGTGTGACCGCTAATTGCCTTTGCCTACAACATTTCCACTAGAGCTGCCTGGGAGGCAACACCTCCAGAGAGAAGGACTTGCACCTCTAATTTGGTTAATCCTAGAACACCCTGCAATAGTCATCAAGCACCTCTCACAAATGATATGCTGTGCTTAAGGCTGTGGGGACCCAAAGGGCAAATAAGATTGGATGCCTTTTTTTTGTTTTTTTTTTTTTGAGACGGAGTCTCACTCATGTCACCCAGGCTGGAGTGCAGTGGCAGGATTTCGGCTCACTGCAACCTCTGCCTCCTGAGTAGCTGGGATTACAGGCGCCCGCCACCATGCCCGGCTAGGTTTTATACTTTTTGTAGAGAAGGAGTTTCACCATGTTGGCCAGGCTGGTCTCAAACTCCTGACCTCAGGTGATCCACCCTCCTCGGTTTCCCAACGTGCTGGGATTACAGGCGTCAGTCACCGTGCCCAGCCTGGATGCCTTTCTGAAGCGGCAGGTTAAAAAAAAAAAGATTGGATGCCTATCCCCAAAGAGCTTAGGGGAAGCTAAGTGAGGAAATGAGCCTGGCTGTGAGCTGGAGAGTCAGCGGGCAGCAGGGTGTGTGACCGACCTGGAGGAACGAGTGTGGGGCGAGGTGAATGTTAGGGAGCCATTGCAAGACAGTGGTAGTTGAGATGGAAAAAACACAGGACTTGATGGGCTAGATGACAAAGTGAGGAAGAAGGTGGAGGAAAAGATGTCTGAGGTTTTGACCCTGCAGGTACGTGAGAAGAGAGAGATGGTAGATCTTGGTGAGAATCAATTTGGGAAGACAATAGTGGTGTGTCCTGGGACGTTCTGACCTTTGAGTCTGTGTGCAGAACCTCTTTCTCCAATTCCTAGGGGTGCTCTCATCCACAACTGGCAGTAGCCCCTGGATGGCCACAAACATGCAATCCTACAACAGTATTCCCCAGATGTCACTTACTCACGTAATCTTTGCCACATACCACCTATACTATTTACATAATTATTTTTCTTTGAATTGATTCACTTTTGTCCACTTTTTAAAAATGGAGCTTCACTGTAAGCAACAGTATCCAAGATATCAAACTTTGCCTGTAACATGTATGTGTAATTATGTATATGTATATACATGTGCATACACATACATAAAAAATACACGCACATACATATGTATTTATAATTTTGTTTGTTTGGCTATATATACATTTTTGTTTTGTTGTGTTTTGTAGAGACAGGGTTTCACCATGTTGCCCAAGCTAGTGTTGAACTCCTGGGCTCAGGTGAGCCTCCCAAAGTGCTGGGCTTACAGGCGTGAGCCACCACACCCAGCCAAAAATACGTATATATTTTAAGGCCTATTAATGTAAATATTTTAGGTACTAAAAAATAGGTGGTGTTGTTTAATAGTATTGAGATGGGAACTTCTCAGCCCTTCCACTGTCCGTCATAACTTCCTGCACCCTCTCTTTAATATGGACAGAAAATTGTGTTGTTCCCTGAGATATGTAAGCCGTATGTGCTGTCCACATTTGCATACACACTAGGGTAGGGTGCAGGACCCATTCTTCAGGCTCCTTTATCAGGAGCAATGGCCCTGTGTAGAGGTGGCTGCTGTGACCCTTATTCTCCTGTGTCCTTGTTCACCTGTGGGGTCGGAGAGCTCTCCTGGAACTGCCCGTCTATGGAGAGGCCTCCTCAGACATTTCCCATCTCCCGGTGCCCAGGAGTTATTGACTTTGGCCAGCTGCTGGGCCTGCAGGAGCCACGGGGAAGGGTTCTAAGAGACCCTTGAAGCTCTGTGGCTGGAAGGCAGCTCCAGGCTGCCTGGCTGTTCTTTTGTGTTGAGTATTTCACTGGCCCCAGATAAGCGCTTCCTGTTCCCCATTGATTATACACAGATCCTGCTTCCTTTCTCCTCAATACCTGGGATGCTTTCCAGCTTCTCCTCCCATAGGGGGAAGTCCATAAACTTTAGAATTCTCAGGCCTGCTTTTGGTCAATGGACTTTCTGCAAATTATGACTGTTTTTGCCATCTAGTCACATTCTTGGTGAAGCCTTCACCTCTGTCTAGGAGCTGAGTTCCGCTTTGTGCCAGCCAGGAGAGATGCTTCTACGACCTGATTTCTGCCCCTCCTTCTCACCAGACAGAACATCTGTATCTACCTCCTGGCATAAATCAGAGAGAATAAATAGACTGCATCTTACAGGTCAATTTTAATCAACTGTTAGTAGCTGCCTCAGTGTTGAGGATTCTGAGGTCTTACCCAGCTTTATCAAGAAAGAGTACCATGGTCTACTAGCAGGGTCTGCCACAGGCACAGAGGGATGGAACCGCTCCTGTGCCCCATATTTGCTATCCCAAGATTCCAAGATCAGTTGGAAGTTTCTTTATTTTTTAAATAAACTCTGTCACCCAGGCTGGAGTGCAGTGGCGCAATCACAGCTCACTGCAGCCTCGAACTCCAGGGCTGAATCGATCCTCCCAGCTCGGCCTCTTGGGTAGCTGGGACGACAAGCGTGCGCCACCACACCTGGCTAATTTTTTTTGTATTTTTGTAGAGACAGGGTCTCATCTCACTTTGTTTCCCAGGCTGGTCTTGAACTCCAGGGTTCAAGTGATCCACCTGCCTCAGCCTCCCAAAATGCTGCGATTAGAAGTGTGAGTCCCATTCCCACCCACAAGTTTCTAGAAGGCAGAAATCATGTCCTTGTACCCTTAGAGTTACAACATAAACGCCCAAAGTCCTATATTCTAGTGCCAGTGTCGAGTAAATCCAACAGCCTCCAGCAGGCTCAGTTTCCTTTTTTTTTTTTTGATTCAGAGTCTCCCTCTGTCACCCAGGCTGGAGTGCAATGGTGTGATCTCAGCTCACTGCAACTTCTGCCTCCCAGATTCAAGCAGTTGTCCTGCCTCAGCCTCCCAAGTAGCTAGGATTACAGGCGCCCGCCACCACACCCAGCTAATTTTTGTATTTTTAGTAGAGACGGGGTTTCGCCATATTGGCCATGCTGGTCTTGCACTTCTCACCTCGTGATCCTCCTGCCTCGGCCTCCAAAAGTGCTGGGATTACAGGCATAAGCCACCGTGCCTGGCCCAGTTTCCCATTTTTTAAATGAACATAATAATATCTACTTTACCTATATCCAGGAGTCAGTAATATCAAATCAGATAATTAATATGGAATGCTTTAAAAAGTAAAACAACTATAGAAGTATATCCTGCCTGCAGGACCCAGCACAGATGCCACCTCCTCTATGAAGTTTTCAGTTGTTCCATGATAATTCTTGCCCATTGCGATCCCTGTCTTATCTGAACCTGTCATTTACAGGCTTATAGTCTAGTTATTTATGTACTTTAAAAAACCTTCCTGTGGTGTATCATGCACATAAACAGCCACCTTTTATGTGAGATACTCACTAAACATTGATGGAGGGCTCTGTACAGAGCTGCCACTGCATCTTGATCATCTGGTAGGCAGTCCTGTAAGAATGGGTGGCCTCCTGCCAGCTTTAAACAGCATAGTTTCATATTTTAGAAAGATATTTCTGGAGGTAAGTGAAGGGTAGACTGGAAGAGATGAACTGAGAACAGGAGCACTGGTGACTCAGTGGAGAGAGGATTTGGGATCCCTTCATTTCTGTCAACTACCCTATTCTTGGACAACAGACATTTTGTCAATGTGAGGCAAAGCAACCTGCCGATGTGGTTTGCAGCCCACTACCACCCCTTTCAAACTGGGTTGCCCCCCCACCCCCGCTGCCTTCCTCCTAGGTGAGAATCTGCAGGAGCTCAAGCAAACCCAGAAGGCTGCTGCAGGGGCCCCTCCTCAAAATAGGGTTCAAAAGATGTCCAGAAGCCATGGAACTGAGTGGCCCAGAGCAGGTTAGGGAGGTAAGTAAAGGCATTAAAGTGGGTTTTGAGGTTTCTGGTTAGGTACACTGAAAGCACAGGATTGAAAATAATTCATCTGGAGTAACTTTTAATAGCTTTGCTTACTGTTGCTATGATATAAGACATACTGATTGTAAAAATTTCAAGTGAAGAAGAAAAATACGAAAAAGGAACTAATAAAATTGCCTGAAATGTTAAAAATCCAGCGATAACATTTGGGTGACTATGCTTCCAGATTATTTAATTGGCTTTTCTCACTGAACAGTTTGTCCAGGACAGTTTATTCAGGTCAATAAATGTGAATGGCTGGGCGTGGTAGCTCAAAGCTATAATCCCAAGCACTTTCGGAGGCTAAGGCGGAGAGTTTGAGACCAGCCTGGGCAACATAGTGAGACCCTGTCTCTACCAAAAAAAAAAAAAAATTAGTCGGGTGGTGTGGTGCTTGCCTGTAGTCCCAGCTGTGCAGGAGGCTGATGTGGGAGGATTGCTTGATTCCATGAAGTCAAGGCTGCAGTGAGCTATAATTATGCCACTGCACTCCAGCCTGGCTGACAGGGCAAGACCCTATCAATCAATCCATTAACCAGTATATCAATCAATCAATAAAAAAATCACCCAGAAGGCATGCAGAACCTGCAGCCACAGGGCAGGAGGGCAGAGAGTCTTCCCCAGAGCTGCCCATGTCATGTGGCAGTTCAAAAGCCAGTTGCCTTTGTTTTCTTTCTAAAGTCATCCATTGCCTTGCAAAGACGGGAGAGTGTCTACAGAGACAGTGGAGGGAGTGGAACAGAAGCCAGCCTTCTGGGGGCTGAGAAGTACCTGGGAGGTGGGGAGGGCATGTAAGCAGCCTGTGTACATGCTGGGAAGGGAAAGGGGGAGAACCAGAAGGGGCAGCTGCCCACCAGCAGCTTCCTGGGCTCTCCTCCCGCCTCCTCCTCACTCACGACAGCGCGCAGACTCAGCCTCAGCTCCTTCTCTCTGGCCTCTTCCACCTGAGTGAAGAGCAAGTGCAGGAGAGGTTGCACAGGCTGTGCCAGCTGCAAGGAACCCACAGACCCCTCCTGTGTTTCACCTGCAGTGACTCCATACTCGTCCTCCCCCGTCCCCACCATCCAGCAGATTGTGCGCCCCACTTCCTCTGTACCACACACATCTTTTTTCCCTCCTTCAAATCATCACCCATACAGAGGACAATTCGCAGCCTCACTCATTACAAGAGTAATGGAAACTCCAGCGGGGGACTTTTTTACCTGTCAGTTTGGCAAAGTTTAAACAGTTTAATAACCTTGTATGGGCAAGGGTGTGGGGAAATAAGCCCTCTCCCAGGTTGCTGTTAGCAGTGTCAACTGGGAGAAATTTAATAACACTCCTCAGAACTTAAGTGTGCATATCTTTGACCTAGTGATTCCCCTCACAGCTGGAAATGTGTCCTCCCATTATAGACATACATGGGCGACATGGTGAGTGTTCAAGGGTGTTCACTGCAGCAGAAGCCTGGGAAACACCTCCATGTCTGTGAGCATGGGCCCCTTGAGTCGGTTATGGCACCACCCTATGGTGGCTGCTATGTAGCTGTAACCCAGGAGGAGGCAGCTCTGTGGGGATGGCTATGGGACCAGCCCTACTATGCTGGCAAATGGAGTGGGGACAGAGTGGCGTGGGTGGATATGTGCAGGCCAGAGAACAGGCTGCAGGCTGTGAAGGAGAAAGGTATTTGCTCTTTCAGCCCAGTCTGAGCTCCCGGTCAGAGGCCAGCAGGTGGACTCTGCATCCCGTGGGGACCAGGGCAGATGTTCTCACCTAAGGGCCTGAGGGGAGGGAAGCGTGTCAGTAGATTCCCAGGCACACAGTGACAGGGGAGAGACAGAGGGAGGGGCCCAGCAGGGTTCACCTCAGAGAAAGGAGGACCGGGCCTCCAAAGCCAGTTTCCATGAAGACTTCCTGCAGCGCATTGGTGGCTGGGCAGTGAGCACAGACACTGCCCAGGGCCAGCAAACCCAAGGTCACAGCCGATGGGAGAGGCAGCTTGCGACTCAGCAGGCCCAGCACTCCGGGCTGCAGAAATGCGGACCCGAAAGCAAGTTGAACTTTGACATTGTTTGAAAACCTAGGGCTCTGTCCCGGGGTCCCCCTGGTCAGGGCCACCACGGAATGGCTATGCCTAGTGCTCTGGGAGCAGAGTTTTCCCTCCTCCAGAGCATGCAGCTGTCAGGGGGACATACCTAGCCAAGTGTCCGGCTCTCCATCAAGACCTCAAGCAGGCCCACGTCAGCTGAGAACCATGTGTGTCTCAGCTTTCCAGCAGTCCCAGCAAGTCAGGACACATCTGAGATCAGCCCCCCAACCCGGCTCCTGCCCACGGGCATTGGTGTGCCCGAGCCAGCCGGCACCCAGCCAATTGGTAGCATCTCTTCCGCACTGAGCCTTCAGTGACTCATCGTGGTACCTTGAAATCAGCGGGAGTATTTACACCATGAATACCAGCAAATGCTTCGGTTTTTCACTTTGTTTTTTGCTTAGAGAGCCAGTTGTTAGGCATTTACCAACACACCACTGAACCAGACCTGTCTCCCCAGGTGAAGTGCAGGTCACAGGCTCCTAGAATACCAATAACTTACACATTTAGTGACTGAACACAGATTTCTTACAAGCTCCCGCATGCCCCACACTCTGCCTGGTCCTCTCCAGTGTGAGAGGACACTCACACTTGAGTGTGACAGCCACACGTGAGATAATCACTCTGCCAGGCAGTAGGTGTTCTTATTCCTATTTTACATGTGGAAACCAGAGGTTCTGAAAGGTGATGTATACAGGCACACAGCTTGTAAGTGGGGTTCAGCTAGGACCCCTGATTCCATGTTTGTTGAACACCTCAACCCGGTCGGCACTCCCAGCGCCCTCTGTGTTTAGACAAACAGCTGCGTTTGATTTTTCCTTCCAAAGGAGACCATCTAGTCCAGGCCCCTGCTTCAGGCTGATGAAGTAAAATATTCCCATTTTAAAGGTGAGAAGATGGAGTCCAGAAAGGTTAGAAAGAGCCTGGAACCCTGATCTCTTGCCTCCTGTGCTCTAAAACGAAAGCTTGGCTTCTGCGGGGGAGCCAGTTTTTAAAAACAAACCTTTGATCAAATCTAGGAGGCAAAATTGCCAGGTTCTTTGGAATGGGAGGGGAAGAGAATAGTTTGAGATCATCCACAAAAGAAAGATTCATTTGGGGAAAGCAGGGGAAAGAGGTGTTTATGGTGAAACTGACACCTAATTGACACACTCTTACTTTTGAGTTTACTATTCAGTCATGAAATGCTTTTGGAGCCCCTCTGCTTCCAGTGCATGGGCTTTAAAACCATTTGTTGACTAAATGCTGTAACAGGTGCTAGAGACAGCAAAGTCACTTCATTGGTTTAAGACCAGTGAAGGCCAGGTGCGGTGGCTCACCCCTGTAATGCCAGCAGAATTGGGAGGTGAAGGTGGGCAGATCACTTGAGCTCAGCAGTTCGAGACCAGCCAGGGCAACATGGTGAAACCCTGTCTCTACCAAAAATACAAAAAATTAGCCAGGCGTGGTGGCACATGCCTGTGGTCCCAGCTACTTGAGAGGCTGAGATGGGAGGATTGCTTGAGCCCAGGAGGTGGAGAATGCAGTGGTCTATGATTGCGCCACTGCACTCCAGCCTGGACGACAGAGTGAGACTCCATCTCAAAAAAAAAAAAAATACCTCAAGAAAGAATCTAACCTACCCTCAGGTAAAACAAAAAATGTGTTTGGTATTTAGTGCTATCCACAAAGTTAAGCAAAGGCATAAATTACTCATTCTTAAGAAAGAAGGGATAAGAGTATAAAACTTCTTTTACACTTTTGCCCCTGGAACTCTTTGTCTAATCCATCTTGTTTGGGAACAAGTTCTTTACACTTTCGTTTTCTCTTACTGACTGCTGAAAACTAAAAATGTTTTCCCAATTGGGAAAGCTTTTCTGTCTCCCTATTCCTGAGTTCATTGCTCAGTGTCAGTGTATTTTCAAACTTAGATCCATTTGTGAACTTTCCTACAGAAGATAGAAACAGGTCTCCAGGAACTGGCCAAGTTGGGCATCCCAGCCTCCATGCTACGTTTACATATTCTTGGCAGACCAAGCCAGTTACTGTGAGAAGCAGGCATTGCCCACGAGTGAAATAGGCTCCCGTGTGGTGGCTTCCCACCACAGTGACAATGACATTATTCAAAATGCTCTCCTTGTCCTCTTAGAGGCTCTATGTAACAGGAACCTATACTATAACTGTATTATAAATGAAAAATGTGAAGAAGCGATCCGTGTCTCCCCGTCTCCATTCTGCCACAGTTGCAGTCGTTTCTTGCCTGGACTACTGCAAATCCTACCAGAGTCAGCCTTCTAAACACCAGTCACATCTCTCCCCTGCTCTAAAGGCTTCAGGGAGAGGCTGTTCAACCCCACATTACAGATGTGGAAACTGGGCCTAAGCTCACTGCATTAATACAGCACGGGACAGGGTTTCAACACATCATGATTGCCGGGTTCTGGGTAAGGAATTGAGGTGCAGCATGACCCTTGAGGAGCTTACAGTCCCAAGGGCAGACAGAGTGTGCAAATGGGGAGGAGTAGCCTGGTGAGTGCCGTGGAAACACCATGTGCTGCTCCTCGAGAGCAATGGACTCGTGGAGGACTCATGCCAGGGAGGGTGACCTTGGGGGAGGACTGGGTTTTGAAGAAGGGGAGTTAAAGTTTCCCACGAGTGAAGGACGCAGTAAAGGCCGTAGCAGGCCGGGGAGCAGCAGGGCAGCGTGATGCGTTCAGAGTGCAGTGAGGACTCTGTGCAGCCGGGGTGGGGGGCGGTGAGGGTGGAAGCCAGAAGGATAGGGTGGTGCGGGATTGCTGGTGAGTTTGGGGGCTTTATCTCTTGACTCCAGAAACCAACCAGGGAAGTGTTTTGAGCAGGGGAAAGATGTGACTGCTGTTTAGAAGGCTGACTCCGGCAGGATTTGCAGTAGTCCAGGCAAGAAACGACTGCAACTGTGGCAGAATGGAGACGGGGAGACACGGATCGCTTCTTCACATTTTTCATTTATAATACAGTTATAGTATAGGTTCCTGTTACATAGAGCCTCTAAGAGGACAAGGAGAGCATTTTGAATAATGTCATTGTCACTGTGGTGGGAAGCCGCCTGCACCCGGAGTTTGGGTGTACCCTTGGGTTCTGCGTGGCACTGGGACTTTACATCTCCCGAAAAGCCTGGGCAACCCTTGCTTCTCTATCAAAGGGGATCCTGGCTCTAGGTCCCCAAAGTCACTATTTACCATAGGGGTCCAGAGAGGCAGGAAGGACCGGTCACCAAAACAGGGACCCTTTGCGTCTGCTGATGGGCAAGTGGCCAAAAATGGGCGAGACTGTGGGGCTGGACCAAGGGGCGCTTTCTCTGCCTACTGGGCCATTCCTCTAGAAGCAGCGGAAGGCGTTCTCTGGGCTGGAGTTTTCTCACCTGTGCAGTTTTTGGAGCTGACTTGTTTTCCTTGCGTGCAACTGTGGGGAGCTGTGGATTCTGTAACATGAAGCTTTGTTTCCTCTGTTGCCCAGGCCCTGCTTAAAGGCTTTTCTGTGAGAACGTGAGGACAGGGAGAATGTGGGCGTTCCCCTGAGCCCTGTAAAGTCCTGTCCACACTAAGCAAGTGTGGGACAGGGTGAGGACGGCTGGGGCGGGGCCCTCCCTACCTTCTGGGAGCCGGAGGGTTAATCTCCGTAGCTCATTGGCAGTCCTGCCTCTGTACAGGGCATGCTGGGATTTCCTCCCAGCTGTTTTACATCATGAAGATTTGTGTGTTGGGGAAATTCCAGGGCACAGCTGCAATTAATCTGCTCCATGGCTCCAATCAAAGCGAGGATTCTGTAGGATGGATTCTCCGCCTCCCTGCAGGAAAGGGGGCTCTAGCTCTCTAGTGACAGCATCTTTCAGAGGGACCCTTCCCGAGATCCACGTTGAGTAGAAACAGCCCGCCTGGCCAAGTGCTCGCCCCAAGGAGGGCTCTAAGGAGGGGCCAAAAACATTGAGAAAGAGAGGAGCAGAGCCCCTCTGAATAATAAAGCCGCAAGAACACTGATGGCAACACTCGATAAAGATGTCACCCAAAGAAAAGAAAACTTTGTTCACCTTTACTTAGGAATGTAAAAGTCAAACATTTAAAACATGACTAGCATTCCACAACACAGCATAAGAAGGAACAAACCACCATGACCAAATAGGGCTTACCTGGGAAATGCAAAAATGCCTTCATGAAGAAAATCTATTGCTATATATACATCTCATAAATGAGTCAAATAAGAGAAACCACATGACCATTTTGGTAAATGCTGAGAGAAAAATGCAACAACTGCTCCAATGAAAACAATGTAAAAATAGGATTAGAATCATCCTTCCTTAACGAGGTAAAGACATGTTTTAAACCACAGCCTCAGTCTACTTAACTGTGAACCACAGTAGCAGAACCCCAGTCCCCAGAAAAGTGTTTCTCAGATTCAGTGAGATTGGAAAACTGTGTATCTGTCCTGTCTTACATAGTCACGACGTATGTAAATCGAAGACAGTCGTACCTGCCGTTTGGGTTCGGTGTTTTCCTTTCTATTTTTGAGTATTCAAAAGCGAGTATTTAACCCATAGAAAGCACCCCAGAAGTGGGAGCGATCGCTGTTGCCTGGCCATCAGTTGCATTGATGTCATTCATCATCATTTCAATGTGTTACATTCCAGTGGGCATCCCCCAGGACGGAGGTGGCTGGACCAGCCTGTGTACACATCTTCACTATGGGCTGAAGCCCAGCCATGACACACTGGTCAGGAGCTGGGCCTTGCAGAGCCAGTTAAATGTACCCTAGACTGGGCATGGAGAAACCAGCAGTTTTAACCTGCCCACATACCATTACCATGCAAAGAATCTAAGCACAGTCGGCATCACTTACTTCCCCAAGGACATGCTCCCACCCATGAGTGATTGCCCTCAGGGTGATCGTGGGGTTGGCCTCACAGCTAAGAAGAGCTTTATTGGCTGGGCATGGTGGCTCACACCTATAATCCCAGCACTTTGCGAGAGCAAGGCAGGAGGATTGCTTGAGCCCAGGTGTTGAAGACGAGCCTGGGCAACATAGCAAGACCCCCATCTCTAAAAATAAAAAATAAAAATAAATAAATAAACAGAAGAACTTTATTTCTACTCTAGTTGGGCTGGGCCTGACCTAGGAATTCAGAACTACCTGGCCATCTTCAAATGTCTGGTACTGCAGTGGAAGAGGATTACAACGGGTGTCACTGGCTCCTGCTGCCCCAATTCATGGTTCTGGGAAGTTCAACTGTCCTTTCCTCAGAGTTGTGATGCAGAGGCCGTCCATGGCCAAGCTGTAGGGGCTCCAAAGTCTTAGAGCTCTTCCTCCTCCCCCCATCACTTATCTCCAAATCTTAAAAAGACAAATAGAAAAGGGGAAGTGATGATCCTCCACACCCCTGCCTCCCAGAGTGAGTCCCTCCCTGCACACCGCCCCTGCACCACCCCAGGCATGGCTGGAGCAGGGTCAGTCCCGGTGAGATGCTCACTGTTCCCAGGACCACCTCTCCCTTCTAGTCTTTTCCCTCACACTGCCTGACTCGCTGTAAGGGGCCAGGTATCAGTGGTAGGCACAGCCAGTGTGGTCTCCTCCCAGCAGAAGCCAAGACTTCTTGTTACGTGGATAAAACAAGTACATGGTCAGACACCCAAAAGAGTGGCTATTACTGAAAACCCTTACTATGAATGTGTGTACAAAATACAAGCATACATAAATGTACCTGTACCTTGATATCCCCAGCACCAAGGCAGACAAACCCTCATGGAGCTCGCAGTGTATTGGGTACCAGCTCCTTGGCCACTAGAGCAGTGATTCTCAGTTGGGGGAGGGAAGATTCTCTCCCTCAGCCCCGGGAGACATTTGGCAAAATCTGGAGACATTTTTGATGATCTATATGGGAGCGCATCAGCATTTAGTATTATAGTTAGAGGCCAAAGATGTTAAACTTTACAGGAGAGCCCACCACCCCCAATAAAAAAATTATCCAGCCCAAAATGTCATAGTGCTGAGATTGAGAAACCCTGCACTACAGTCCTACAAGCCAACTCTGCCAGACAAACTATAAGGTCACTTGAGAGGATTATTTAAGACCCAAAACTCTAGCACCATCCCAAACTAGGGTTTACATTTCTTTGGACAACCCCCATATGATCTAAGGACATCCCTGGTAAGCCAACAAGAATGAATGTGTGTCTTTGTGGCCCTAAATAGGGAGCAGATGCTGGTAGAGTTGATGGATTTTTAGGTACCCATCTATCCTGTTTAATATTAGGGGGTATAGATTTGGGATACTTCTCTTTAGCACCTGATAGTTGTTATTGTAGTTTAATTTTAAAAACCAGAAATGTTCAAGTTGTTGTTTCGAGAAAAACTAGTGTGGTGTTTAGGTTTCAAGTGCAAGCTCTGGGCACCTTCAGCATCCCTCCAGGAGAACACTGACATGCATGGACCCATTCTGTTCCTGGGTGATCAGCCCCGTGCAAGACAGAGAAGGAGAGAGAAAACACATCCGAGCAAAGAAAAGGCTGCGGGTGGAGAGTTGAGGAAGACAGTCTTAGGAAAAGCTTCGTGACTTGGTCTTGTGCAAGGTGTGGGATTTGAAGTCAAGAGACCTAGGCTCCGGCTCCAGCTGTCTTGTATGAAGTTGGGCAAGCGTTTAGCCTTTGTTTATGTCCATTAGCTCCTTTTTTTTTTTTTTTTTTTTGAGACAAGGTCTCACTCTGTCACCCAGGCTGGAGTGCAGTGGTGTGATCTTGGTTCACTGCAACCTCCGCCTCCCAGGTTCAAGTGATTCTTCTGCCTCAGCCTCCCAAGAAGGTGGGACTAAAGGTGCACGCCACCACGCCCAGCTAATTTTTGTATTTTTAGTAAGAGATGGGGTTTCACCATGTTGGCCAGGCTGGTCTTGAATTCTTGACCTCGAATGATTTGCCCACCTTGGCCTCCCATAGTGCTGGGATTACAGGCATAGCCACTGCGCCCGGCCTAGCTCCTTTTAAAATTTGGGATAGTCACCCCTACTAGTCATTGCAGGGTTGATGTGCAGATTACACTGGGTTTTCTGTGTGAAAATGCTTTGACAAGTGCAAATGTAGCACAAATGTTATTCACAGTGGAAATGAGTTTTAACTATTGATACCAATATTTGCCCAGTGCTTTTAACTTGCATTGAAATACCAGTTAATTCATGTCGGGTGTGTGTGCTCTGGGTAGGGCAAGGGATGGGTGGTGGTGGGAAGGGAGGAAGAAGATAGGGTCAGCAGAGGACAGGGACAGAGGTGAGACCCCATTTGAGGGCTGAGGGGTGGGGGTGCAGAGGTCGCAAAGTGAAAAGACTATCCTAATTCATAGGGCTTCATTCCCACTTCCCACCAGGTCTCCCACGCCAGGCCTGCTTGGCCCATCCCATGTGCTAGTCTGGCCTGTGGCACATGTGACCTTAAGTTGTTGTTCTTGCCCATGGACACCTTTTTGAAAGCCCAGTCCCTGCCGTCTTGGTCAAGACTTATGGTGAATGAAGAGCAAAGGGGCCTTCTGGGGCTCTTCCCATTGCCCTCCTGCTCCTGTACACAGCAGAGCCAGATTGTGATTGATTTTTCCTGATATTACATAACCAGAGTGAGGGATGATTCAAAGGCTTCTTTCTGTTTCTTTTTTGAGATAAAGTCTCACTCTGTCATCCAGGCTCTAGTGCCATGGCACAATCTTGGCTCACTGCAACCTCCGCCTCCCAGACTCAAGCGATTCTCCTGCCTCAGCCTCCCAAGTAGCTGGGACTATAGTCCTGCGCCCCCACACCCAGTAGAGACACACACTTAGTAGAGACGAAGTTTCACCATGTTGGCCAGGCTGGTCTTGAACTCCTGACCTCAAGTGATCCATCCACCTCGGCCTCCCAAAGTGCTGGGATTACAGGAATGAGCCACTGCACCCAGCCAAAGACTTCTTTTTGTGAAACTTCCTGGGGCCACCACTTTCCGTTACAGCTTTCATTCTCAAAGGAGTCTCAAGAATTCTGCGAAGAGGCTGCTTGCGGGTCTGCTGCCCAGAAGCAACCTGTCAGTGTTGACACTAAGACAACACGTGTGCTTTTGCTCCTGGCAAAGACTAATGGTTTGCTTATGGAAATAATAGGCGTCATTTATCAAATGTCTCCCATGTGCGAGGCACTGTGTTCAATATGTGACACCGTCCCTAGTCCTCCAAACAAGGACTGTGCCATGCCAGAGAAAGAGAGAGATTGTGTGTGTGTGTGTATGTGTGTGTGTGTGTGTGTGTGTTGGGGAGGTAATGTTTGGTTTGGGTTTTTTGCACTGATGTGAGAAAGAATGGGGTACTGGCTAATCTCTTCAGAGTTGAGAGACGCTATAATGAAGTAAAGCTCAGCATCCTTGAGTTAGGGTAGATGTTGCCCATGACTCCGTGTCAGGCAGATGGCTTTTATTCATTCATTCCCAGATACTTCTGGACGGCTGTTTCGTAGGGAGCATTGTGTGTGGATGTCGTAAGCGATGGAAATGGGTGAGGCAGGATGGCCATCTGGGAACCTCTGCTTCCTTGGTCAGCCCTGCCTGTCCATGACTACAGCATAGGGAGGGGACTTGAGCCTCACCAATAGGTTCTTTTAATATGTTGATTGGTTGTGCTGGAATGGATCAGTTCTCTCCACCACTTAAAGTTCAGCTTAGTTGTCATTCGTGTCTCCCCCAAAATGACTGAGGGCTTGGTGAGGGTGGTAGTGATTGTAAATATATGCTCGCCCCTGTTATAATCATTTGGGCACGTGGCATGAAAATGCAGGCCACCCCAGTGGCCTGCCCCGGCACCCTAACAGCAGAGCCCAGCAAACTTTGGGTATTTGTGAGGCCTCATCTCACCAACAACTTTTTCTTTTCTGTTCCCTATGCAGTACCTGCAGATGAAATGGCCCCTCCTCGATGTCCCCTCCAGCGCCACAGTCAAGGACACGAGGTCACCATCTCCAGCACACTTGGTAAGTCTGTTTCACCTTAAAGCACCAAAGGGCCCTGTTAGTGGCCTCATCCCATGCCACTGCCTTCTGCCATTGTGCTGAAGCAGATGGGGTCCAACAGTGTTTCCTCAAATGTGTGAGTACAGTGAGGAAGAGCTGAGTGCTTGGGGCTAACAATTGGGTTGTGACCTCAACACACACACCACACCGCCTCAGATGTTGTGTAACTGGAAGAGCCGTCCCCCAACCCCCACGGCCCTGGCTGCTCACCCTGGTTCATCACGGAAGCCTGCCTCCGATCCTTCCCGGCTGCCATCTGAACCCGCTGCCCACTTCACGTGGGCAAGAGTGGCCTCTCTCTCCTGTTGAGGCTTACCCAGAATTGCCTCCTCTTCTCCCTCATAGCTGCCAGGCAATAGTTGAAGAGGCTCTTCTGTTTTTGTTTTTGTTTTTGTTTTTGTTTTTTGAGATGGAGTCGGGCTCTGTCGCCCAGGCTAGAGTGCAGTGGCACGATCTTGGCTCACTGCAACCTCTGCCCCCCAGGTTCAAGCGATTCTCCTGCTTCAGCCTCCCAAGTAGCTGGGACTACAGGCATGTGCCACCACGCCCGGCTAATTTTTTGTATTTTTAGTAGAGATGGTGTTTCACCGTGTTAGCCAGGATGGTCTCGATCTCCTGACCTCGTGATCCGCCAGCCTCGGCCTCCCAAAGTGCTGAGATTACAGGCATGAGCCACCACGCCCGGCCGAAGAGGCTCTTCTGTACAGGATGTTATAGGAAAGAATTCAATAGGACATATGCAAACAAATGCTCCTCAGGGCAGCCGAGCCTCTTCTGCCAGGCCCTGTGGCAATACCAGCTGGAAAGGAGGGTCTGGACAATCCTGGGAGATGGGAGCAGTGGATCCAAGCAGTTCCTCTGGCCTCCTCAGGACATGCAAAGGACTGAAACCCAAAGCTGATAAGAGATGCTCCTGGAACAGAACCAGATATCCTACTTTCCTGGACTTTTCCTGGGTGCTTGGGTCAACACTTGCCTTAAGACACACTCACCGCACAAGCTAACTGGTGCTTGCCCACTGTACAGTGAGCCTCAGAATCAGGGAATGCGGTTAGAAGGGACCCTCATCCTGCATGACCTATGCATTTTACAGACGAGCAGACATAGGACCTCACAGTTACTGCCCTGTACTAGGTATTAGGCGTTGGGCTTCTATGATGTTTATTAAAATTTAATTACAGAAAATTTTAAAGATGTATCAAAGTAGAGAGAATTACATAATGAATCCCCATGTTCCCTTCACCTAGAATTTCCCTCCTGCTACATTGGGATTTAAAGTGAATCCCAGACATTATTTCATCTCATAGGACATTTTTAAGAGATACTGATAGCCGGGCGCAGTGGCTCACGCCTGTAATCCAAGCACTTTGGGAGGCCAAGGAGGGCAGATCACGAGGTCAGGAGATCGAGACCATCCTGGCTAACACGGTGAAACACTGTCTCTACTAAAAATACAAAAAATTAGCCAGGCGTGGTGGCAGGCGCCTGTAGTCCCAGCTACTAGGGAGGCTGAGGCAGGAGAATGGTGTGAACCCCGGAGGCAGAGCTGATAGTGAGCCAAGATCGCACCACTGCACTCCAGCCTAGACAACAGAGAGAGACTCCGTCTCAAAAAAAAAAAAATACTGATAATTCTTATTCATTAAAAGCTTAGAGTCTAGCAGAAAAGAAAGAAGATATGTGCAGAAAGCTAAATAAATAGGGGTGCAGGGAGCCTGTATGATTTCCAGTAATCAGGAGACCCGCTCCTGTGGAGCCCTTGGGAGTTTACAGTGGGCTCTACAGTGGGATGCCACATGTAGCTCTCAGGTGATTGTCACAGCCATCACCAGGGAGTCAGGCAAGGATGACAGTGGAAGGAACTGTGAGTGGCGGGACCAGCCATCCGGGAAAGGCAGCAGGTTCTGCAGCCAGTCGCCAAGGCACAAGCTGCCATTGAACAAGCACTCCACACCTCAGGCATAAGCCAGGGTAGTGGCTCTGGCCCGGAGTCCCACTTGGGATGGCCAAGCACGAGGCACGGGTGCCCTCTAGTGGTGCCAGTCAGCCCTGGTGGAGGATGTCCAGACCACATCCGCCCACCCTAGACCTGGCTCGTGCCCCGCACCTCCCCGCAGTGCAGCCATCTCCGTTTCAGATCTGTGCCTTCCTCTCCTTCTCCTGTACCGTCCACCAGCCCACTCCTGAAGACCTGAGATGGCTGGGTCCTCTGTCTTAGTGTCTCTCTGCATAGTGTCGCATCTCCATCTACTTTTCAAGAACGTTATTTCCCTTTAAAAACTAACACATGAGGCCGGGTGCGGTGACTCACGCCTGTAAGCCTAGCACTTTGGAAAGCTGAGGCAGGCAGATAACCTCAGGTCGGGAGTTCGAGACCAGCCTGACCAATGTGGAGAAACCTTGTCTCTACTAAAAATACAAAATTAGCCAGGCGTGGTGGTGCATACCTGTAATCTCAACTACTTGGGAGGCTGAGGCAGGAGAATCGCCTGAACCCGGGAGGCAGAGGTTGCAGTGAGCCGAGATTGTGCCATTGAACTCCAGCCTGGGCAACAAGAGCAAAACTCCGTCTCAAAAACAAACAAAAAAAAATTGGCGTGGTGACATGCACCTGTAATCCCAGCTATTTGTGAGGCTGAGGCAGGAGAATTGCTTGAACCCAGGAAGTAGAAGTTGCAGTGAGCTGAGATTGCACCACTGCACTCCAGCCTGGGCAACAGAGCAAGACTCTGTCTCAAAAAAAAAAAAAAAAAGAACGAACATATAGGGGCCAGGTATGGTGGCTCACGCCTTTAATCTCAACACTTTGGGAGGCCAAGGAGGGAGGATTGCTTGAGGCCAGGAGTTTGAGACAAGTCTGGGTAACATGGCGAGATCTCTACAAAAAAAAAAAAAAAATTTTTTTTTTTTTTTTTTTGAGACGGAGTTTTGCTCTTGTTGCTCAGGCTGGAGTGCAATGGCGTGATCTTGGCTCACCACAACCTCTGCCTCCCAGGTTCAAGTGATTCTCCTGCCTCAGCCTCCCAAGTAGCTGGGATTACAGGCGTGTGCCACCACACCAGCTAACTTTGTATTTTTAATAGAGACGGGGTTTCTCCACGTTGGTCAGGCTGGTCTCAAACTCCCAACCTCAGGTGATCCACCCTCCTCGGCCTCCCAAAGTGCTGGGATTACAGGTGTGAACCACTGTGCCCGGCCAAAATTTTTAAAATTAGCCAGATGCAGTCATTCGCACCTATAGTCCCATCTACTCAGGAGGCTGAGTCAGGAGTTCAAAGCTGCAGTGAGCCATGATTGTGCCACTGCACTCTAGCCTGGGTGACAGAGTGAGACCCTGTCATGAACAAAAAAACAAAACTAACACGCCTGTGTTAGTTAGTACTTACAGGCGTGTACTCTGAGTTTCCCATTCTTCCTTTTGCACAGAGCAATCCTTCTCTGAGAAATGAAAGAAAAACCCTGTGTTCAGCCTTCCTGTTCCTGTGAGCACCATCCTGTTTCTTTTTTAATGTTTACCATCTGACTTCCCACACCTCTGTCACCTCCTTTATTCTGCCACTCCACTGCAGCCCAGCTCAGCGCTCCAGTCGTCATCGAATAACTAACACCACTCATTTTCCTGCTTTTTTGCAACACAGCTGACAGCCAAGGCCTGACTTCTGTCTGCTTCCTGTAAATCTTTTCATTGACTCCAAGATATTGTGTTAATACACATAATCAGTTGTTTGTCCTTTTGAAGCTCCCATTTTCTTTCTAGACTTTTATTCAAATAAATCAGCTCTTCATCATCACTTATTACTCTCAATGTTTGTGACAGAAAAATATATAAGATCTCATCAAGAGAGCTGTAGAACTCTCAAGAAAGTTCTACACCCATAGTTCCAACTGCCAAACAAACATCTAACCATTGCAGATGTGTGCTCCGCAAATAATAACTCAGCATTGTGGTGGAGCAGGGGTCCCTTATTTTGTCTAAGGGCAGAGAGGCATGAACCGTTGCCATACATGGCATTATCGATAGCAACATGGATAGTTTTCTAGTAAATTTTATATTACCATAGTCTATATTATAATATAGCAAAGCAGAAACAGGCCTCAAAAACTTAAGGAACATTTATGGGAGAAAATCTTAACATTAACTGGGAATTCAACAGATGGGGCGAAGACCATCATTCTCAATTTTTGAGGCAGAGCATCTTATTCCAACGAGAGGTGTGTACGTGCAGGAGCAAAACCTGAGATACCCGGGGAGGAGGGTATATGAGTGGGAGGCTGTATAATACACTTGGTTGAAATCCCAGATCCACCTCTTTCTATTTATGCAGCTCCAAGCAAATTACCTCATCTCTCTTTGCCTTGGTTTCCTCATCTATTAAATGGGGATTAAAAGAGGACTGACTTCATAGAGTCGTTGTGCGAAAATGAGCCAGTGTATTGTAATGAGTCTAGAATTGTGCCTCTACCACAAAATAAGTCCTCAATAACTATTAGCTTACTACTCCCAGCATCACCATCACCACTACCGCTACCTCTACTATTATTAAATGAGAGGGAAAGAACAATGAAAATACTGTTTAATTAGCAAAACTAAGAGGTAATGAGGGCCTGAATTAGGTGCCAGAACAAATGGACAGATTGCAGAGGTAACAGAGATAATGAGCCTATAGAATTTAGCATCTAATCCCCCAAGGATATGATTTAATTGGTCTGGGGTGCGGCTGGTATCTTAGTTTTTAAGCTCCACGGGAGATTCCAAGGGGCAGCCAGAGTCGAGGATCACTGTTGTAATTGCAAATCACAAACCAGAGGCGGAGTGGAAGGAGGACCTAGAGACATCCCAGTTTACTTGATGCGGCTCTCCAGGCCAGACGTGTGAGCAGGACTTGAAGGTTTTTCGGAGGGAGTCACAGAGGTTTGGACACCGGCTTTTTTGTTAAAATACTTGAGATTATGAAATGTATTTTAGAGTCAGGAGTAAAATATTTCAGATGAGGTTTGCCCTGGGCGTAGAGCAAGTGAAGGAAACAGCCTGCATACTTGCAGAGATTTAGTGAGTCATGTAGAAGCTGCCTAACAAGGAAGTATGTCTAAGCAAGTCACAACTGGGCCAGGGTGCGGGATGAAGTTAAGTGCTTAATAATTTGGACTTTACACCTTCAAAACGAGCTCTAAAGACTAACAGTAACATTGTATAAGCAACTATTTGTAAGATCCGATCAGTGTAATTTCATCACTTGCAGATTATTATCCAGACCCCTCACCATGGCCCCACATGCCAGGTGCCTGTCTTCCCTCCACTGTCCCCCAGGAACACTGTGTCCAGCCACGCAAAACACATATATGCCCCTCTAGAATATAAACAACACGAAGACAGGAATTGCATCTGAGCGCCTGCTGTAATGCTCGGGAGCATTTGTTGAATGAATGGAAGAATGAATGGTCTGGTAAAAAGTTAATACCCCTTCTCTACCCACATTTACCCAAGATCCAATCCCTTTTTTCTTTCAGAACTGTTTTTTAATTTTAAAAAATCTTTTTTTGAAACCATAAAAGTAATGCATGCACTGTGTAGAACTCTTGGGAAAATGCCAGAAAGCACAGAAAAAGATCTATAATCCCACAACCCACAAACATTTTGTTAAATAGTATTTCAGTCTGGAGTGTGTGTGTGTGTGTATACTTATAACTTGCTTTCTGATGACCAGAATGCTTCCTGTCCAGGTAGATGCCTAATAAATTCTGCTGAGTTACAGGCAAATGGGGCCAGAGACCCAGAGACCAGGAGACAAATAATCCAGATAATTTGGAAATGGTTGCAGTTCTCCAAAACTTTAGAGTGACTTAATCCAGCTTTTTGGAAAATGGTCAGATATTCAGGGGTTTTTTAATGCAAATTTTAGCTGTTAGGCTGAGCATCCAGAATCAGAAAAGGGACCTAAAGAGTAAGGAGTTGAGGGATAGAGGAAGGTGTGGAGAAAAATCTAGATGAGGTTAGTGCAAAGGCAGAAATATCTACCAGCTTTGAAACTTTGCCACCTCTCTCTTCCTGGTTGCCTCTTATTTAAACATTTTAAAAATAGATAGACATAGATGGTTTCCAGTTGTTTGTTTTGAGACAGTCTCACTCTTGCCCAGGCTGGAGTGCAGTGGCACAAACTCAGCTCACTGCAACCTCCACTTCCTGGGTTCAAGAGATTCTCCTGCCTCAGCCTCCCGAATACCTGGGATTACAGGTGTTCACCACCACGCCCAGCTAATTTTTTTGTATTTTTAGTAGAGACGGGGTTTCATCATGTTGGCTAGGCTGGTCTCGCACTCCTGGCCTCACGGGATCCACCCACCTCAGCCTCCCAAAGTGCTGGGATTACAGGCACGAGCCACCACGACTAGCCCAATTTTTTTTTTTTTCCCCCGAGACAGAGTCTCACTGTGTCGCCCAAGCTGGAGTGCAGTGGCACGATCTCAGGTCACTGCAACTTTCACATCCCGGGTTCAAGCAATTCTCCCTGCCTCAGCCTCCCAGGTAGCTGGGATTACAGGCACCTGCCACCACACACGGCTAATTTTTGTATTTTTTAGTAGAGATGGGGTTTCACCGTGATAGCCAGGCTGGTCTTGAACTCCTGACCTCAGGTGATCTGCCCGCCTTGGCCTCCCAAAGTGCTGGAATTACAGGCGTTAGCCACCTCGCCCGGCCCCAATTTTTAAGCTAAAGTTAACATCCTGTGCATATATTTGTATATATGTGTGCTTTTCCCCCCATTAAAAAAAAATTAGAGATAGGGTCTCACTGTGTTGCTCAGGCTGGCCTTGTACTCCTGGCCTCAAGTGATCCTCCTACCTCAGTCTCCAAAAGTGCTAGGATTACAAGCACGAGCCATCATGCCCAACCTCCCCATTTTTGAGATATAATTTACATATAGTGAAATTCACACGAGTATATAGTTCTGTGAGTTTTGACAAACTTTTACAGTCATACATGAGTTCACCACAATCAAGATATAGAACAGTTCTCCTAGTCAGCTTAGCTTGGTATGAAAAGTAAAAATAAAAAAGATATAGAACAGTTCTGTGTTAGGGTTCTCCAGGGAAACAGAACCAAGGTGATGTATGTATATATAGCGAGTGAGTGAGTGAGTGTGAATGTGTAGAGGGAGAAAGATTTAAGATGGTAGGCTGGTAGGCTGGAGACTGGCAGGAAAGAGTTACGGTCTAAGTCTAAAGGCAGTCTGCTGGCAGAGTTCTATTCAATTTTAATGCTCAAGAATAATCCTCTTTGGCACCATTCATTCTCTGTCCTTCCAGCCCACCAGGATGGGAGCTGGGAGCTGTGCCCCTGAGGCCCTGGGCAGCAGCCACACCTTGTGAATCCCCTGTTGGGGTCATTCTTCCCTCTTCTTGAAAGATAATAAATGTTTGCAGCCACATCACTGTAGTCCATTCTGTAGAAGTCTGACAGCCTTCTTTCCCTTCGTCGTTTGTCCGCTTTAATTTCTGCTGGAGTGGTTGGTTGAATCCATGAGTCACAGCCCCAGTCTTATTATCTGATCGTCCAGCCACACCATTGGTGTTCTCTCAGGAACACACCTTCTCATTTTTTTGCAATGAGGCTAGGCTGAGGATTTTCTAAATTTTCAAGTTCTGATTCCTGTTTGCTTAACAATAATTTACTTCTCACATTTTACTACAAGCAGTAAGGAGAAACCAAGCCACACCTTCAGCACTTTGCTTAGAAATAACTTGTGCTGAATATCTAAATTCATCACTCACAAGTTCTGCCTTTCACAAAACACTACAAAATAACTCAGCCATGTTTCTTCCCACTTTGTAACAAGAATCGCCTTTCCACTAGTTCCAATAACATGTTCCCCATTTCCATCTGAAGCCTTACCGGAAGCACCTTTAACATCCATATTTTTGGGGTTTCGTTTTTGTGTGTATGTGTTTGTTTTGGTTTTGTGGTTTTGGTTTTGTTTTTGGAACGGAGTTTCACTCTTGTCACCCAAGCAGGAGTGCAGTGGCACGTGATCTCAGCTCACTGCAACCTCCACCTCCTGGGTTCAAGCGATTCTCCTGCCTCAGCCTCCCGGATTTTGGGTTTTTGTGCTTTGTTGAGACAGGGTCTCACTCTGTCACCTAGGCTGCAGTGCAGTGGCATGATCATAGCTCACTGCAGCCTCAAACTCAAGCATTCCTCCCTCCTCAGCCTCCCAAATAGCTAGTACTACAGGTGTGCACCACCACATCCAGCTATTTTTATTATTTTTTGTAGAGATGGGGTTCCACTATATGGCCCAAGCTGGTCTTGACCTCCCAGGCTCAAGTGATCCTTCTGCCTCAGCCTCCCAAAGTGCTGAGTTTACTGGTCATATGTATTTTTAAGGGAGAATGGGAACATTTAAATGGTAGCTGCCTTTGGGAAGTGGGGAGGAGCATGAGACTGGTGGAGTGTTTAAGAAGATTTAACTTTCTGTGATGTTTTATTTAAGAAAAAAAGAACAAAATTTAAAAGCTATAAAAACAATCCCACATGGCAGGTTTTGGGTGTGGTATCATTCTTTATACTTTTGTGTATTTCTCAAAAAATATTTTTGTAGACTTTATGTCTTAAGTTAGCTATTTCGCTCTTTTTGTTTTTTAAGACAGGGTCTTGCTCTGTCACCCAGGCTGGAGTGCAGTGGCACAATCTTGGCTCACTTCAACCTCCACCTCCTGGGCTCAAGTGATCCTCCCACCTCAGCCTCCCAAGTAGCTGGAACCACAGGCGTGCATCATCAAGCCCAGCTAATTTTTTGTATTTCTTATAGAGATGGGGTTTCAGCATGTTCGCCAGGCTGGTCTCAAACTCCTGGGCTCACCCAATCTGGCTGCCTTGACCACCCAAAGTGCTGGGAATACAGGCATGAGCCACCACACCCAGCCCAAGTCAACTGTTTCTTTGATAATGCTGTGTAACAAACAATTCAGTGGCTTACATTAGCAAACATTTCTTTTTCCACTGGTGGACCTGTGGGTCACTTGGAGTGGCTCTTTTAGCTTGTTAAGGGGGAGGTTCAGGTCTTCTCCACATGGCTCTTATCCCAGGACCAGTGGCTATCCAGGTCATGTCCTTCTCATGGCATGTGGCAGATACAAAAGAAGGGAAGCATATTGAAAGCTTCCTCTCACTTCATTTCATGTCTGCTAATATTCCATTGGTCAGAGCAAGTCATAAGGTGATATGGTGTGGATCTGTGTCCCCACCCAAATCTCATGTCTAACTGTAATCCCCAATGTTGGAGGTAGGGCCTGGTGGAAGGTGACTGAATCACGGGAGTGGTCCTTCATGAATGGTTTAGCACCATCTCCTAGTGCCATTCTTGTGATGGCAAGCAAGTTTTTGTAAGATCTGGTCATTTAAAAGTGTGCAGCACCTCCCCCACTCTTTCTGTCCTGTTCCTCCTCCACCAAGTAAGATGCGCCTGCTCCCCTTCACCTTCCTCCATAATTAAAAGTTTCCTGAGGCCTCCCCAGGAGCCGAGCAGGTGCCAGCATCATGCTTTCTGTACAGCCTGCGTAACTATGAGCCAATTAAACCTCTTTTCTTTATAAATTACCCAGTCTCAGGTATTTCTTTATAGCAATGGAAGAACAGACTAATACATAGGGGCAAGTCTAATACTGATGGGGCAAGGGAAGGAAAGAGAATTATAAATAAATAAAAAAGCGAACACATGGCTACATCTTGACCTATTGATCTTGTTTAGCATTTGAGATTCAAGAATGTAGAACATACTCTAAACAGAAATAAATTATTGCAAGTCTTAACAGTCTCGTGTCCAAGTACTTCCTGTCAGAGTTTAGCATCTTCAGTAGGATCAAAATTAGAATTTCTCTTGGTTGTCATCTTCTCAGTATTAGAAGGACCCTACCAATACTGTTTAGACACTGGCAGCATCTTCCTTATCATCCCGTTGGTGGGTCTCTTGAGCAGGCATCGGAGTCATCTGGGGAACTTGATAAAACAAAGATTGCTGAACCCCACTCCTAGAGTTTCTGATGGAATTTAGGTGTGGCCTGAGCACTGGGAATTTTTTTTTTTTTTTTTTTTTTTTGAGATGGGGTCTCGCTCTGTCGCCCAGGCTGGAGTGCAGTGGCACGATCTTGGCTCACTGCAAGCTCCACTTCCCGGGTTCACGCCATTCTCCTGCCTCAGCCTCCTGAGTAGCTGGGACTACAGGCGCCCACCACCACGCCTGGCTAATTTTTTGTAGTTTTAGTAAAGACGGGGTTTCACCATGTTAGCCAGGATGGTCTCGATCTCCTGACCTCGTGACCTGCCCGCCTCAGCCTCCCAAAGTGCTGGGATTACAGGCATGAGCCACCACGCCCGGCCGAGCATTGGGAATTTTAAAAGCTCTCTGGGTGATTTCATCTCTGGGTGAATCAAACTTTGCAGAGTTTGATTCAGTGGATCGCGGTAGGTCGAGCCTGAGAATTTGCATTCTAACAAGTTTCCAGGTGATGCTTATGCTGCTGGTCTGGGGACTGAGCTTTGAGAACCACTGGCATAGGGACATTGTCTGCACTAATAATGGTAAACACCCAGTTTTAGCATTGCAAATTGGGTCACTCTCAGAAGCAAACTGGATAGTTTCATGCCAAATTATTGATTGCTGAGCCAGTGCTGGATGCTCTCGGAAAGAACATCAATAGCTCTGCCCCAGCTTTGAGCTGAGAAACCTGATGCTGCTTAACATGCCAATTCTCAAAAATATTCATTGGAATTTCTCTTTTACAACTGTACATATAGCCAGGCATGGTGACTCACACCTGTAATCCCAGCACTTAGGGAAGCTGAGGTGGGAGGATCACTTGAGCTCAGGAGTTTGAGACCAGCCTGGGCAACATAGTGCGACCTCATCTTTACTAAAAATAAAAAAAATTAGCCAGGCATGGTGGCACATACCTGCAGTCCCAGCTACTCAGGAGGCTGAGGTAGGAGGATTGCTTGAGCCCAGGAGGTTGAAGCTGCAGTGAGCCATGATCAGGCCACTGCACTCCAGCCTGGGTGACTGAGACCCTGTCTGAAAAAAAAAAATTTTTTTTAATAAAATTGTACATAACAGATAACCAGGTATACTGGTATCTTCTTACCACTATACCTGTGTAGATGTAGAAAACTCCAAAACCCATAGCATATCCTGTTGGTGCTCTGTACTACCCTCAATACTGATTGTAATTCTTAATACACAGTAATAACTTTTGGGTTTTTTGTTTTGTTTTGTTTTGTTTTTTGAGACAGAGTTTCGCTCTTGTCACCCAGGCTGGAGTGCAATGACGTGATCTTGGCTCACCGCAACCTTTGCCTCCCAGGTTCAAGCGATTCTCCTGCCTCAGCCTTCCTAGTAGCTGGGATTACAGGCATGTGCCTGCATGCCCGGCTAATTTTGTATTTTTATTAGAGACAGGGTTTCTCCATGTTGGTCAGGCTGATCTCGAACTCCCGACCTCAGGTGATCCGCCCGCCTCGGCCTCCCAATGTGCTGGGATTACAGGCATAAGCCACGGTGCCTGGCCACTTTTGAGTATTATTTTAACTCCCAGAAAAGTTTCAAGAATAATACAAGGAACTCCCATATAACCTTTATCCAGATTTACACATTTTTCCCCTGGGCTTTGTGCTTCTCTTTCTCTCTGTTTTTTCTTTTCTGAAAAGTTTGAGAGTAACTTGGAAACATTGTGACCCTTTACCCTTAAATATTTTAGCTATATTACCTAAGAACAAAGGCATTCTCTTAAATAATCACAGTACAGTCCTCAAAATGAAGAAAGTAACGTTTACTTTTTTTTTTTTTTTTTTTTTGAAACAGAGTCTCATTCTGTCGCCCATGCTGGAGTGCAGCGGCACGATCTCGGCTCACTGCAGCCTCCACCTCCTGGGTTCAAGTGATTCTTCTGCCTCAGCCTCCTGAGTAGCTGGGATTACAGGTCCCCGCCACCATGCCCAGCTAATTTTTGTATTTTTAGTTGACACGGGATTTCGCCATGTTGGCCAGGCTGGGCTCAAACTCCTGACCTCAAATGATCCACCTGCCTCGGCCTCCCAAAGTGCTGGGACTATAGGCTTGAGCCATCATACCCAGCCAGTAACATTAACTTTTCATATTATTATCTAATTCGCAATATAGACTGAACTTTTGGCCCGTGTCCCAATAATGTCCATGATAGCCCATGTGTTTCTCCTGGTCCCGGGTTCTACCCGACATCTTGGATTACATGTAGCCATCATGTCTCTTTAGTTCGCTCAAATCCAGCAGAGGTCCTTAGCCTGTCTTTGTCTTTCTTGACCTTCACATTTTTTGAGAAGTACAGGCCAGCTATTTTGTAGAATGTCCCTTAGTTTGGGTTTGTCTGATGTTTCGTCATGGTTAGATTCAGATTGTGCATTTTTGGCCAGAATGTCACTGCACTAAAATTGCATCCTCGGTACCTCATTTCAGGAGGCAGCCCTACAGTCTGCCTTTGTCCCAGTATTAGTGATGTTAGCGTCAACTGTTTGGATTAGGTGGTATCTGACAAACGTTTCCACCCGAGGGTAACAATTTTTCCCTTTGTAATTAATAAGTGTTTCGTAGGGAGAGGCTCCAAGGCTATGCCAATGCCCTATTTCTCATCAATTTTTCACCCACTAGTTTTAGCAAGCAGTGATGGTTTTCCACCTGCATCGTTCCTTCCATTCATTTCTGCTGTTGAGCTTCAGCGTCTTTGAAATTCTTACTCATGTCTCCCAGCTCATTCATCTTTGTATAGACTGGAGTTGACATTGTGGCAAGTCACATTTGTGCCATTTGTAACTGTGATGAGAAAGTCGCTGATGGATACAGAGAAAAAAAATTAAAAACCATTCTACAAATAGTGTTTCTAAAGAAGAGACCAAACTGAATGAAAAGAGGCAATTAAGAAAGTTAAAGTGGGCTCTAAAAACAAAAACTTGAATTTATGGATTGAAAGAGCTCCTTTGAATTCTATAAAACTCAATGAAAATTGACATTCACCTAGACATATCCTAAAAACAGTTCAAATTGCAAGGGTTTAGAAATGTTTTCCTTCAAGCACCCATGCAGAAGAGAAAAAAAGGCAAATGCCAAAGGAACAAAAATAAAGGTAACCTTAGGGCTGTCTTTTGCCACCCTTAATGCCAGCAAACAGTGGGAAAAGAAGAGTTTGGGTAAGGAAAGGCTTATCCCAAGAATGATAAATCCTGTCCTACTTGCAAAGACCTCAGAAACATACCATTGCTCAGAAGGACCTGAAAGCACATTCCAGTTCCCTGAGCCTTTTCTGTCTCCTGTTGCCCTGCAGAGACTCTTGACTTACCTTCACATTTTTCGTAGCCGGCAGCACACCACTTTCAGGAGCTCAGAAAGTATTTGTTGACACATCCGTACAGACCCTCATTCTCCTCTCTGCTGCAGTCCGCTGGCCTGCTGTGGGTCCCCACATGTGCTATGCCGGGCATACTACACTAGTGTTTCTTGCGCCAAAATGTCCTTCCCCACAATCAATGTGTCCAGCTCCCCACTTCTTTCAAATGTGAAAGTCATGTTCCCAGGCCAGGCGCAGCGCCTCACACCTGTAATCCCAGCATTTTGTGTTGCCCAGACAGGCAGATTGCTTAGTCCAGGAGCTGAAGACCAGCCTGGGTAACATGGCAAAACCCCATCTCTACAAAAAATACAAAAATTAGCCCGGGATGGTGAGAAGATCCCGTGAGCCCAGGAGGCAGAAGCTGCAGTGAGCTGAGATCACACCACTACACTTCAGCCTGGGGGACACAGTGAGACTGTGTCTCCAAAAGAAAATCATTTTCTCATTGACACCTTCCCTGGTGTCATCCTAGAAACATCCTGTTTAACCTGCTCATTCCCTCTATATTTCTTTTATACTTTCTCTTAGTTTTTCTTCTTAGCATTTTAACATTGTATTAAAATATTTTAATAAACTTATTTATCTGTCTAATTTATTTTATTTTATTTTATTTTTGTTTGAGACAGAGTCTCCCTCTGTCGCCCAGGCTGGAGTGCAGTGGTGCGATCTCGGCTCACTGCAACCTCCACCTCCCAGGTTCAAGCGATTCTCCTGCCTCAGCCTCCTGAGTAGCTGGGATTATAGGCATGTGCCACCACGCCTGGCTAATTTTTATATTTTTACCGAGATCACGCCACTGCACTCCGGCCTGGGTGACAGAGTGAGACTCCATCTCAAAAAAAAAAAAAAAAAAAATGTGTAGGCCAGGCTCGGTGGCTCACACCTGTAATCCCAGCACTTTGGGAGGTTGAGGTGGGCAGATCACGAGGTTGAGAGATCGAGACCATCCTGGGCAACATGGTGAAACCCCATCTCTACTAAAAATACAAAAATTAGCTGGGCATGGTGGCGGGTGCCTGTAGTCCCAGCTACTCAGGAGGCTGAGGCAAGAGAATTGCTTGAACCTGGGAGGCGGAGATTGCAGTGAGCCGAGACTGCACTCCAGCCTGGTGACAGAGCAAGACTCTGTCTCAAAAAAAAAAAAAGTGTGTGAGAGAGGACACATGGCTTCCTAGGGAGACCAGAGTTTAAAGACCTTTGTTTTGTACCAACTCTAGAAACAGACTGAAATAGACAGGAAACACCTGAGCTAGAAAGAGCTGGCTTGCAGCGCTTGCCTGAAGGATTTAGGTCTGAGGTGGCTCTGAGGGGCTCTTTGGATGCATCTGGATTCAGCTTCCTGGCCATGCACACCCATGCCCACGCTTGTGTGTTTTGTCCCTGTTGGGGTTATCCACAGAGGGGTGTGCGGTGGTTCCCTACATTCCTAGTCCTCAGTTTGGGTATATGCTGTGAACATCCTGTCCCTGGGGGCAGCTGAGGAGAGCAATGAGCAGGAACTTTTATTGGGACAGAAGCCTGCAAGGAGAACCTTCCTTCTAGGAGGCCACATCTACTTCCCGCCTTTCCTCCCGGTTCATTTTCTGGACAATGATGCCACCTAGTGGGAAACGGTAAGAACTCACACAGCATTTCGACAACTATACATAGATCTTCAAATAAAAATTTCCCTACTTTGTATTAGGTTGGTGCAAAAGTAATTGTGGTTTTGCCATTAAAAGTGTGGCCAAAACCACAATTACTTTTGCACCAACCTAATACTTAATTCTGTTACCCATTGAGTCCTGTTTGCTGGTTTCTCCCCGGGCCAAATACAGCACATGAGCAATCAGGATTTCTTAATACTATCACCAGTTTTTAAGACAGCTATAAATGATGTAAATAAATGTTAATGTAAAACTGATGCAGAGGCTGGGCGTGGTGGTTCACACCTGTGATCCCAGCACTTTGGGAGGCCGAGGCAGGGGGATCGCCTGATGTCAGGAGTTGGAAACCAGCCTGGCCAACATGGTGAAACCCCATCTCTACTAAAAATACAAAAAAATCAGCCGGGCATGGTGGTGGGCGCCTGTAATCCCAGCTACTTGGGAGGCTGAGGCAGAAGTATCGCTTGAACCCAGGAGGCAGAGGTTGCAGTGAACCGAGATCACACCACTTGCACTCCAGCCTGGGTGACAGAGTAAGACTCTGTCTCAAAATAAAATAAAATTTTATTTTGAGCCACTGAGCCCGGCACAGTGGCTCACACCTGTAATCCCAGCATTTTAGGAGACCAAGGTGGGTGGATCACTTTAGCCCAGGAGTTCGAGAACAGCCTGGGCAACATGGCTAAACCGTGTCTCTACAAAAAATTAGCGAGGTGTGGCAGTGCGCACCTGTAGTACCAGCTACTTGGGAGGCTGAGGTGGGAGGATTGCTTGAGCCTGGGAGACAGAGGCTGCAGTGAACCGAGATTGCACCACTGCACTCCAGCCTGGGCAACAGAGCGAGACCCTGTCTCAGGCGCGCGCGCACACGCACACACACACACACTGATGCCCAGAAAGTCTTAATGAAAGGGGATATGGCAAAATGACCATAGCGACAGGGTTAGGATGGTGCAGTTATGTTGTCTAAATGCTTTGTGATATAATTATGATATAGTTTGTATTTCTTTCTTAGAAAGTTTGTGTTATTCATAGTATATTTTTTTAAGCAGTAGATCATGGTGAAAGTAAAGTTGGAAAATATGGAAAGAGAGACAATAAAAACAAAATTACCCATAGTTTCACCACTCAAACATAACTTGTTTACATTTTTGGTGTGCTTCTATTTAGCCTTTTTTTAAATTACCGAGTTTATGTATTTTTTAATTGTGATTATTTATTTTCACTCTGGTAATAATTCTATTGCATTTATAATACTAAAAGTCACCCTTTAGACAAAGCTGTTTCCAGAAACTCTATCATTAAGATGCATTGGCTTCCTGGAAATCTGATCTTACAATAATTTTTAATACTTTTGTGTTGTATGTTCACGTATATGGAGATATCTTCAAAAACGAGTAATTGGACAGGTGAAAACAGTAAGAAGACAGTAATTTTTAAATTCATTATGCAACATCCAGTGAGCCCACCAGCCACCAGCAGGGCCCAGCTGCGTGCTGGCGCAACCTGGTGGTCATGGTTATAAACGGTTTAATTCTCCGCCTCGCCGCTCTGCTTGGCACACTGAAAAGGAACAAGGCTGTGGTGAGCTCAAGGATACCCAGGAAATCTATGGATTGGAGTTTGCATTATGAGTACCAAATAGGCACCACATGAAAGAAAGGGCTCATGGACTCTATGAAATGAAAAATTGAAACAGGAATATAGCCATTTGGAGTTGTAGCCCTTGGGTCACCTCCAAATCATCTTTTTTACAAATCTTTTTTTTTTTTTTTAAATGGAGTCTTGCTCTGTCACCCAGGCTGGAGTGCAGTGGCACGATCTCGGCTCACTGCAGCCTCTGCCTCCTGGGTTCCAGCAATTCTCCTGCCTCAGCCTCCTGGGTAGCTGGGACTATAGGCACACGCCACCATGCCTGGCTAATTTTTGTATTTTTAGTAGAGACAGGGTTTCACCATGTCGGCCAGGCTGGTCTCGAACTCCTGACCTCAGGTGTTCCGCCCGCCTTGGCCTCCCAAAATGCTGGGATTACAGGCATGAGTCATCGCGCCCGTCCACAAATCTCTTTTAAAAAGAAATCTCTTCTCCACTTGTAACTCATTTATCTTATTATCAAAAAACATAATGTGTGTCCCTTCTCTGTGACAAGTTTTACGTTTTGAGAAGGTTCTGGGAGAGGCAGGTTGTACAAGAGAAAACATTCTTGTTTATTAAAGCCATAAACAGCTGATATGAATCCCAGCTCTGCCACTTAACTATGTTCCAGGCTAAGTCATGGAATCTTTCTGGGCTGTTCCCTCATCTCTGGAATGGGGGTAATCACAGCTTCTTTTCTAGGTTATAAGGAGTAGACATTATGCCTGGTGCTGTGTTTGTAATGTAGGGTTCAGTGACGTATAGATGTTTTTAAAATAAAAAGCCTTATGGATAAGTCAGATTAGGTTTAAACAATTAAAAAGTTAATTCTGTTTACCAATTGTAGGACGCATGGGTTTTTCCCATGTTAACATCTCTGAAGATGTGTCTGTGGCGTGCCAGCGTTTTTCTTTCTCAATAGCTTTATAAAATAATGGTGCTCCTTCTATTTGGTGGTCTTTTACACAGAATGTGGTAATGAGGTCAGCAGAGTAAAGTGCTACAGAGAGAAGTGTTTCAAGTGCTTTGGGGTTGTGTCTGTAAAACCTGAATATGAGACTTGGTGGTATGAGGTCTAATGGGGGCAACTCTCCCCCTGCCCTGTTCCCAGTCCCAGACTTAAACCTGAGAGCGACTGTTTCTATGAAGTTTATTTGAAAAATGTGTGTTAAACCTTTTCAGGGCCGGGCGCAGTGGTTCACACCTGTAATCCCAGCACTTTGGGAGGCCGAAGCGGGTGGATCACCTGAGGTCAGGAGTTCAAGACCAGCCTGGCCCACATGGTGAAACCCTGTCTGTACTAAAAATACAAAAAAATTAGCCAGGCGTGATGGCAGACGCCTGTAATCCCAGCTACTCCAGAGGCTGAAATGGGAGAATTGCTGGAACCCGGGAGGCAGAGGCTGCAGTGAGCCGAGATCGTGCTACTGCACAGCCTGGGTGACAAAGCAAGACTCCATCTCAAAAAAAAAAAAAAAAACCTTTTTAGATTCAGTGAGATGACACAGTGCAGATCATCCCTCAGCAGCCTGTAGTGTTTGAGATGACACAGCGCAGATCATTCCCCAGAAGCCTGTAGTGTTTCCCACACACAGTGCACGTGAGGGGAGCGATGGAGGGTTGTCTTGGGGGAGAAGCTGGAGGGTGGGTGTGATCCCTTCTCAAGTCCTGCTGCTTTTTCTCTGCTGTGTCCACCGCTGTCATCTCTCTGGGAATGTTTTGAGGACTGAATGGGATGTTGCCTGGAAAATACCTGGCACTTACTTGATTCCATAAATAACAGCTGGTCATACTCTCCATCTCCTTGGCAACTATTCCTGGTCTTTTTTCTCTCTTTCAGTCTAATAAAGTTCCTGTCGTTCAGCACCCGCATCACATGCATCCGCTGACTCCCCTCATCACCTACAGCAATGACCACTTCTCCCCCGGCTCCCCTCCCACCCACCTCTCCTCAGAGATCGATCCAAAGACAGGTAAGTCGTCTGCCACTCAGGCAGTGCTGCTGCAGGGCGGGCGGGCTTCTCTTTTGTGGGAACATAACAGCCCTTGAATCAGGCTGACCTGGGTGTTCAAATCATGGCTTTTTGTCTCAGGAGTCTTTGGACCTTGTCTGCTAACTTTAGCCTTGTCGTTTGTTTTTTTCATCTGTGCCTCCCTAGTACCTTCTCCACCATAGGGTCATGATAAGGCCCCCAGGAATTAAATGCAGTAAAGCACAGGGCCTGGCTCCATAGGCAATGTGTGGGGTGGCTCTGCCCAAGTCTAGCCCAGCTGTGGGCCGTGCTTCCCTACACCAAGACACCTTTGCCCTAAACTGAACATTTTTAAATAGATTCATCAGTCTAAGCAGACATAGAAGTGCAACCGTAAAGCAGTGAGGCCAAACTGGCTTTATTTATTTGTTTATTTAAGACAGTCTTGCTGTGTCGCCCAAGCTGGAGTGCAGTAGTGTGATCTCAGCTCACTGCAGCCTTGACCTCCTGGGCTCAAGCAGTCCTCCTTCCTCAGCCTCCCGAGTTGCTGGGACCACAGGCGCATGCCACCATGCCCTTGCCCAGCTAATTTTTGTATTTTTAGTAGAGATGGGTTTTTGCCATGTTGCCCAGGCTGGTCTCAAACTCCTGGACTCAAGCAATCAACTCACCTAAGTGCCGGGATTACCGGTGTGTGCCACTGTGCCCAACCTGAGCTGGCTTTTTTTTTTTTTTTTTTTTTTTTTTTTTTTGAGACGGAGTCTCGCTCTGTCACCCAGGCTGAAGTGCGGTGGCGCGATCTTGGCTCACTGCAAGCTCCGCCTCCTGGGTTCAAGCCATTCTCCTGCCTCAGCCTCCCGAGTAGCTGGGACTACAGATGCCCGCCACCATGCCCGGCTAATTTTTTGTATTTTTTTAGTAGAGGCGGGGTTTCACCATGTTAGCCAGGATGGTCTCCATCTCCTGACCTCGTGATCCACCCGCCTCAGCCTCCCGAAGTGCTGGGATTACAGGCGTGAGCCACCGCGCCCGGCCTTTTTTTTTTTTTTAAACTTGCCCACCAGACCTGTCGATTCCAGGGAGACACTGTCTTTATAGCATTCACACAGAGTTGCCAGGGGAAGGCAAAGCATTTTTGGAGCCCCTCTTTGGAGAAACAACAGTCACTACAAGTTACAGATAATGAGGAAGACACATGTGGAGGAGGAATCCAAAGTTTATTTCTCCATGAATGAGGTGGGCTTTCTAGAGACTTGGTTCACCAGTGACTCTTGTCATTGATCTTGTGGGTCCTGTCCCTCTCTTCCAGGACGCTGGCTTCTGTATCACAGCCAGCTGGAAGGTACTCTTTACAGAGATAGAATCCGTGCAGCTAGAGAGGGTGTGCATTAGTTCTGCCTCCCTTGAATATGTCCTTGACTGACTGGTGAGAGCTGCTAGGGAGTTGACAGAGGGCAAGGACGATGACACAAGCACCTGCTAGGCTCCAGAGCACCAGGGACATAGGGCAGGATGCTCCCATTTGATGTTCGTTAAGGTGCTCTGTCAGGGCGAGGGAACAGTCTGACATATCTCTCTTTGGAAGCAGGAATCCCCCGGCCCCCTCACCCATCCGAGCTGTCACCGTATTACCCACTCTCTCCCGGAGCTGTCGGACAAATCCCCCACCCCCTCGGCTGGCTCGTCCCACAGTAAGGAACCCACAGCCTCTCTTCCCCCTGCTCCCTCCTTGCGCTGAGCTCTGCCTCTGTGCCCTGCGCGCCTTGCACAGTGGAGCCCCCTCAGAGGCAAGCCCAGGATTAGGCCTCCCTGCTCCCGCCAGGGCAGCTTGCTCCCAGCTCTACCTTCCCACTTCCTTCCCATATTTCTCATCCCCTCTTCCCGAGTGCCTCTCCTCCTCTGCCCTGAACTTTCCCAATATGCTGACCAGATTTCCTCACCCTCACAGGCAAGGCCAGCCCATGTATTCCCTTCCTCCTGGTGGCTTTCGGCACCCTTACCCTGCCCTCGCCATGAACGCCTCGATGTCCAGGTGAGTCCCGGGGCTGGGGCTGTCCGCATGTTTGTCTTAGCAACCACTCCATTTCTGACCACGAAACAGCTTTTTCTAGCCAGTTAATGAGCAGGCACAGGGCTCACCCGTCCCCCCACCTCTCTTTGATCAAGCACCTTCTCGTGCCACGCGCTCCCCACCCCCAGGTCAGAATGGAGACCACAGGATCACTGTCCCCATCTCTCCAACAGAAGGATTGCAAAGCCCTAGCACTCTGCCTCCTGCCATGGGCTCTGGCACTGAAGCATTTTGAGGACAGATGCTCCCGACTTAGGACGGAGCCACGTCCTGATAAACCCATCATACATTGAAAACACAACTTTCACCTTAGAATATTTGCAACATATGATGGTTTTATCCAGACATAACCCCATCTAGGTCAAGGAGAGTACTTTATTAATACCATTTTTGCACCATCGTAAAGTCAAAAAATCCTAAGTCGTGGACTGTCTGTATATCGCACTGAAGCCAGGGACTGGGAGAAGATGAATTTTTCCTGAAATGATGTCGGGAGAGGAGCTGGTGAAAGGGGATTTCTGTCTCAGGGACCAGCTCTACCTGACAGTGGAACCTCTGAGGACAGAGGAAAGCTGCCCACAGCCTAAGCCCTTCTTTTCCACAGTGTGCCCGGGCCTCTGACCCTCCTCCCCTTTTGTGTGTTTCATCCCACCTGCTTCCAGCACCAGATGGGCAGCCTGGGTGTTGGTGGGGAGAGGGAAGAGGCATTAAGCATCTCCCAAACCTGGTTCTCTAGAAGACGACAAATAATAGCCTTCTAGTCCTCAGACTCTGCCCCACGGACATGCCTGTGCCCTCAAGGCAGAGAGCCACCGTGTCCTCTGCTGGGTGGCAGGTATCCACCCTGAACCCCTCTGTTGTCATTTGTTTCTATCCGGTGCACAGCCTGGTCTCCAGTCGGTTCTCTCCTCACATGGTAGCTCCCGCCCACCCTGGCCTGCCCACCTCAGGGATCCCCCACCCTGCCATCGTCTCCCCCATCGTCAAGCAGGAACCGGCACCCCCCAGCCTGAGCCCTGCAGTAAGCGCGTAAGTAAGCGGCAGCCTGGATTGCGGGTGGGAGGGTGCAGGCTGTGGAGAGGGGTGGCCACACTCTGAGCAGCAAATGTCATGTCCTCTTCTCTCTTGGTGTCACTCAGCAGGCATCACAGCCTCCCCAGCCAGGCCCTCCCTCTCCCTCGGGACTTACTCCCTCTGACCTTCTGGGTCCCTGTCCTTTCAGGGACATGGTGCATCTTCTCTCTTATTAAGGAAAGTTTTACTGTCAGGTCTCAGAGGCTGAAAGAGAACCTGAGAAAGCTTTTAACACCCCACCATAAGATATATGAAAAGGTGAGGCCCAGAAAGGAGACTGTTTTCTTAAGGACTCGTGGTGGGCTGGTGTCTGAGCTGAGATGAGCACCAGAGTCCTTACCTTGCCCATGTGCCATAAAGATGGCAGGAAGCCAAAGTCAGTGCTCCCTGGAGATCCCAGGAGACCCCCCCCCCCACTTGGTTCTTCCCAGAGTGCCCCACACTGTGTCATGTCACCTCCGCCAGCACCTGCCAGCTCCAGTGGGAGCTCATCTCAGCAACCCCACCACGCTCTGTTCCTCTGTCAGGAAATTAGAGAGTAGATTTTCAAAGAATCTGGCTTGGAGATCGTTCAAAGGTGGGAAACTACGGGAGGAAGGTGCTCAGGTGTTGAGTGCAGCCATGGGGCCACTTGAATTAGTATCCAGGCAGCCTGCCCCCCTCCCCAGAGACAATCAGTGGTGTCTCAGTGACAGGCAGGGATTGATGAGTTGTGTGACACCTGACATGCTAACCTACAACCACGTGCCTTCCCAGGAAATCACCAGTCACCGTGAAAAAGGAGGAAGAAAAGAAGCCCCATGTGAAGAAGCCTCTGAATGCCTTCATGTTGTATATGAAGGAGATGAGGGCCAAGGTGGTGGCTGAGTGCACCCTGAAGGAAAGCGCAGCCATTAACCAGATCCTGGGAAGAAAGGTAAGACCTGCCCTCTCCCTCCAGGCCATGGGGGCAGCGTCCCTGCATTGATGGCTCCGTGTGGTCTCTGACCCTCTCTCCCCCAGTGGCACAACCTGTCTCGAGAAGAACAGGCCAAGTACTACGAGCTGGCCCGGAAGGAGCGGCAGCTTCACTCGCAGCTCTACCCAACCTGGTCAGCCCGGGACAACTATGTAAGTGCACACTCTGGGCAGAGGACACTCAGACCCCAGGAGCAGCCTCTGCAAGAGGAGGAAGGGCGAAGGAAAGCAACTGCGTTTATTTTCATTTATTTTATTTTATTTTATTTTATTTTTTGAGACAGAGGCTCACTCTGTCACCCAGGCTGGAGTGCGGTGGCGTGATCTTGGCTCACTGCAAGCTCCGCCTCCCGGGTTCACACCATTCTCCTGTCTCAGCCTCCCGAGTAGCTGGGACTACAGGCGCCCGCCACCACACCCGGCTAATTTTTTGTATTTTTAGTAGAGATGGGGTTTCACCGTGTTAGCCAGGATGGTCTCGAGCTCCTGACCTCGTGATCTGCCCACCTCGGCCTCCCAAAGTGCTGAGATTACAGGCGTGAGCCACCGTGCCCGGCCAGTGACTGCATTTATAGAGGACTCTTAAGATCAAGGAGAAGCCCATACTTCTCTAGAAATAAGGAAGGCGTTTTAATTCTCAGGAGGTCAACAAGTCCTGAGGATGGACTTCAGTTTATGCATTTCCCTTTGAACTGGACTCTGCCCTCGATTTCATAACACAGGGCGCGGGGTTAGCTGTGGTAGGAAGAGTTGTCTCCAGCCACTCCTAACCCAGGGCTCAAAGACCAGTGTGTGAGCCTCAGGGGGCGTGTCTCTAAGCTCCCGGAAACCAAGCCAATTTTTGCATGCGTGTTCTTCTTTGCTTTTTTTCTGGTAAGAGGACCCACAGTTGCATCAAACTTTCAAAGGGATCTGGGACCCCTCAGAAAAGATCTAGAAGCACTGTTCTAGGGAGAGAAACAGAAAAACAGAGTCTGAAGGGCAGTGGAGGGAGGAGGCCTTCCAAGAAGGCCTGGATACCCGACCTGGAGGGGAAACGCATTTGTAGGAGAGGAAGGGCTCCCTCTGCCTCCTCGCAGGCTCCCACGGCTGTGATCTGAATTATCTCTCCACACCCTCCCTGAGGGATCAAGAGCAGTAAAGGGCAACGTCCTGTCTTCTCTCTGATCTGGGAGCCCCTGAGAAGCCAGCATTCTTCTCTCCCAGCTTACCTCTTCCTTTGGCTGTATTTTCCAGGGTAAGAAAAAGAAGAGGAAGAGAGAAAAGCAGCTGTCCCAGACACAGTCACAGCAGCAAGTCCAGGAGGCAGAGGGTGCGTCTGGGGGCACTGGCCTCTTCTCCTGCTTTTCCTTCCATCACAGCCACACCTGCCCATGCTGTCTCTAGCTCCCTGATGGGTCAGGGCTTCTGCCTCGGTATTCGCGGGCGGGTGCTATTGCCCCTTTCTCGAGGTGGCCACTTAAGAGGCTCTGAGATGTGAAGGCATTTTCCCAGGCACTCTGCTTCAGTGGTGGTGGTAGGATTTGATCCCAGGACTTTGTCACTTCAAAGCCTAGATACTTTAATTCCATTGAAAAGTGAATCATCCTACCTGAGGGTTAATAGAATGAGGTAGAAATTGTCTTTGAAATACCCTTAGGAAGGCAGCACATGAGCCCCTGACATCCCACCTGTCAGTGGATCCAGGAGACCCCAGGTTTCCTTGGATGTTTCTTTGGTTGAACACCAGAAAAAATTAGTTTGCTTGGGTTTAGGAGGCACTTTGTGTCAAAACCGTGTATAAAATCTCTATATACACATCTTGCCTAGCACAGAATCTTGCCTAGCACAGAAAGATGCTCACACTGTGACGATTATTATTAATATTTAGGTCACGCCCCCATCTCGTGCTCACTCCAGGACAAGTGTATCGCTGCTTGCACGATGTAAAGTGCTTTCAATCTCTCTCCTTCCTTCCTCCCTCCCTCCCTTTCTTCTTCCCTCCCTTTCCCCCTCCCTCCCTCACTTCCTTTCTCCCTCCCTCCCTTTCGCCTTCCCTCCCTTTTCCCCTCCCTCCCTTCCCCCTCCCTTTCTCCCTCCCTCACTTTCTCCCTTCCTCCCTTTCTCCTTCCCTCCCATTCTCCTTCCCTCCCTTTCCCCCTCCCTCCCTCCCTCCCTTTCCCCCTCCCTCCCTCCCTCCCTTTCTCCCTCCCTCTCTCTTTCCCTCCCTTTCCCCCTCCCTCCCTCCCTCCCTTCCCCCCCCTTTCCCCCTCACTCCCTCCCTTTCCCCCTCCCTCCCTTTCCCCCTCCCTCCCTCCCTCCCTCCCTTTCCCCCTCCCTCTCTCCCTTTCTCCCTCCCTCCGTTTCTTCTTCCCTGCTTTCTCCCTCCGCCCTCCCTTTCTCCTTCCCTCCCTCCCTATTTCCTTCCCTCCCCTCCTCCCTTCCTTCCTTCCTTCCATTATACATAGGAGCGCACATGAGTGGAACCCATGTGTGCTACAGAACCCACTGTCTGGCACACTGCTCAGCAGGCATGCACTCTCTCTGACTGTATTAATACCATAAGCCAAAGATTTCAAAGCAAACTGGAGATTCATCCCAAAAGTTACGAGCTTTAGGAAAGGAGGGCGGTCCTGTGAGACACTGAGCCGTCTTCTCTCCGATCTGATGCTGGGTGGATCTTCATCAGTTTGGGCATTGCTCTTCTCTGTTCTCTGGGTATTTGTGAATGCAGTTTCCTAGTCTTGAAAGCTTTGGAAGTAATGTCAGGTCCTCACCAAAAGCATCCCTATGTCTCCAAAGCACATGTATCACCAGGGCTGTTCCTCAGCCTCCACCTCTCACAGAGCTATAGCTGCTCACTCTTTCTTGTATCTTCCCCCTAGGTGCCCTGGCCTCCAAGAGCAAGAAGCCATGTGTTCAGTACCTGCCCCCCGAGAAGCCCTGTGACAGCCCTGCCTCCTCCCACGGGAGCATGCTGGACTCCCCGGCCACTCCCTCTGCAGCTTTGGCCTCACCAGCTGCCCCTGCTGCCACCCATTCGGAGCAAGCCCAGCCCCTCTCCCTCACCACCAAACCAGAAACCCGGGCCCAGCTGGCTCTCCACTCTGCCGCCTTCCTGTCAGCTAAGGCTGCAGCCTCCTCCTCTGGGCAGATGGGCAGCCAGCCTCCCCTCCTGTCCCGGCCCCTCCCCCTTGGGTCCATGCCCACAGCTCTGCTGGCCTCTCCCCCATCCTTCCCCGCCACGCTCCATGCCCACCAGGCCCTCCCGGTGCTACAGGCCCAGCCTCTTTCCCTGGTCACCAAGTCTGCCCACTAAGCTGCCCCCTGACCCCTGCAGGCTGTCACGTGACTCATTGAGTAGTAATGATTCAGAAGAAAAAGAAAAAGGAGACTTTATTGGTCAATATTTGACCACTCTGGACTGTTCTGTAAAGTGGCTGGTAACAACAGCACTTTACAGTTTGTAGATGTAACCAGTAGCTGATCTTAAGGCTTTTTTAAAAAACAAAACAAAACAACAAAAAAAAATCTTTATAAGAAAGAGAACTGAAAAGTAGCGTGCTGTTCGTCCTGTAGGTGCTGTGGTGGATGGACCTGGGCAGAGGGTGCATCTCTCTCTACCTCTCTTGCACTTTCTGTCTCCTGTCTCCTCTCGCCCCTGCCGCCTGCCCCAGCTTCCCCCACTCCATCTGCAGCTCTGCCATTGTGACATTTCCTGTTACCCAGCCCAAGTTTTCATCGTCTGCTCAATACCGTGGGTTCTTCTTCGTCCTCTGTCCTCTGCCCAGTGTGAGGCGGTCACCATGTGAGAAGACATCTTGGCCTGATTTGCTGCCACCAGCGTCCCCTCCCTCAGTGGGCCCGAACTCGCCAGCCCCAGCTTTCAGTGGAGAAAGCGGTCCTCTGAAATGGTTTCCTCCCAAGCCCTACATTTAAAGGGACTCAAGGTGCCTGCCACTTACTCAGCGAAGAAGTCTGTGTTCCTCCCCATCCTTGCCAGTGGCGATCATTCCCCTCACAGTCCCAGAGTGGCAAGTGGGACCGGCCCCCATGGTCTGGCTCCTGTCACCTGGGTCCGTGCCAGCACAATCTGCCAAAGTTCTAGAGACCCTGTTCCCTTCCCCATCACCTCACATGCTTCTGTGTGTATTTCTTTTTGTTTTTATGGTTTTTGGAGCAATTTAAACTCCCAGTTGTTTATTTTCACAAAAGAAAATAAAATTGCAGTTGCAAGACCTTTTCTGAGTGTTTCTTTAGTGCTTTTGTTGAATCAAACCCCGTTTCACTCCCAAACCCTGCGTTAGACTTTCGCAGATATGCAAAGGAGGATTGCCACTTGCCACGGGAATGTTAGGCATGCCTGACACCCTTAGAGAACCTGAGCCCAGCTTCCTATGTCTCAAATGTACATAGGCCAGTCAGTGTCCATGACTGAGCTGCAAAGGGAGTAATCATTTTCACAGTTGATTTAAATGCATTTACCTCCTGGAATGACATTCAGCTTATGCTTCTATCACCCATTTGACTTGTAATTGCCAAGATGTGAGGAAGCATCTTTTGGATACTTCCCATAGTATCTAGCACCACAATTAATTTTTTTGTAACAGCTTTATGGAGATATACTTCAGCCATTTAAAGTTACACTTCACCCATTTAAAGTATACATTTCAGCTGGGCAGAGCCGCTCTTGCCTATAATACCAATGCTTTGAGAGGCTGAGGCAGGAAGATGACTTGAGGCCAGGAGTTCAGGACTAGCCTGGGCAACATAGCAAGACCTGATCTCTTTAAAAAAAAAAAAAAAATAGCTGGGGATGGTGGCACACAAGCCTGTAGTCCCAGCTACTCAGGAGGCTGAGGCAGGAGGATCACTTGAGCCCAGGAGTTCAAGACTGCAGTGAATTATGATTGTGCCACTGCATTCCAACCTTCTCAACAGAGTAAGACTCTGCCTCAAACAAAAAAGGTATACAATTCAGGCTGGGTGCGATGGCTCACACCTGTAATCCTAGCGCTTTGGGAGGCCGAGGCGGGTGGATCACCTGAGGTCAGGAGTTCGAGACCAGCCTGGCCAACATGGCGAAACCCCGTCTCTACTAAAAATACAAAAATTAGCCAAGCATGATGATGCGCACCTGTAATCCCAGCTACTCGGGAGGCTGAGATAGGAGAATCACTTGAACCCAAGAGGTGGAGGTTGCAGTGAGCCGAGACGGCGCTATTGCACTCTAGCCTGGGAAACAGAGCAAAACTTCATCTCAGAAAAGAAAAAAAAGTAGACAATTCATTGGCTGTATGTTCAGAGTTGTGCACCTATCACCATAGTCAATTTTAGAAAGTTTTTGTCAGCCCCAAAGGAAGCCCCATATCCTTTGAAAATCACTCCACATTTTGCCCATCTCCCCCAGCCCTAGGCAACAACTAATCTACTTTCTGTCTCCAAACTTGTCTATTCTAGACATTTCATATACAGTCATGCATCGCTTAGCAACTGAGACAAGGTTCTCACAAATGCGTGGTTGGGCAATTTTATTGTGCAAACATCATAGAGTGTAGTTAGAAAAACCTAAATGGTGTACACACCTAGGCTATATGGTATAGCCTATTGCTCCTAGGCCACAAGCCTGTACAGCATATGCTACTGTACTGAATACTATAGGTGACTGTGACACAGTGGTGAGTGTGTATCTAAACATAGAAAAGGTGGCTGGGCGTGGTGGCTCACACCTGTAATCCTAGCACTTTGGGAGGCCAAGGCAGGCAGATCACCTCAGGTGGGGAGCTCGAGACCAGCCTGACCAACACGTTGAAACCCCATCTCTACTAAAAATACAAAAATTAGCCAGGTGTGTGGCACATGCCTGTAATCCCAGCTACTTAGGAGGCTAAGGCACAAGAATCACTTGAACCCGGGAGGCAGAGGTTGCAGTAAGCCGAAAGCGCACCACTGCACTCCACCCTGGGCGACAGAGTGAGACTCTTTCTCAAAAAAACAAAAACAAATCATAGAAAAGGTACAGTAAAATCTGGTATAAAAGATGGGCCGGGTGCAGTGGCTCAAGCCTGTAATCCCAGCACTTTGGGAGGCCGAGCAGGGTGGATCACCTGAGGTCAGGAGTTAGCGACCAGCCTGTCCAACATGATGAAACCCTGTCTCTACTAAAAATACAAAAAGTAACTGGGCGTGGTGGCGGGCGCCTGTAATCTCAGCTACTCAGGAGGCTGAGGCAGGAGAATTGCTTGAACCCAGGAGGCAGAGGTTGCAGTGAGCCAAGATCGCACCGTTGCACTCCAGCCTGGGCAACAAGATCAAAACTCTGTCTTGGGAAAAAAAAAAGATAAAATATGGCATAGCTGTATAGGGCATTTCCCAGGCATGGAGCTTGCAGGACTGGGAGCTGCTCTAGGTGCGTCAGTGAGTGATGAGTAACCATGATGCTGTACACTTAGGCAACACTAGGTTTATAAAGAAATATTATTCTTTCTTCAAGAATAAATTAACCTTAGTTTAACTTTTTTACTTTATCAACTAAAACACTTTTTGACTCTTGTAATAACACTTAGCTCAAAACGCAAATACATTGTACAGCTACACAAAAATATTTTCTTTATATCCTTATTCTATGAGCTTTTTTTCTAATTAAAGTCTTTTTTGGGGCTAGGTGCAGTGGCTTATGCCTGCTAATCTCAGTATTTTGGGAGGCCAAAGTGGGCAGATCACTTGAGGTCAAGAGTTTGAGACCATGACCTCGAAACCCCAACTCTACTAAAAATATAAAAATTAGCCGGACACGGTGGCGGGCGCCTGTAATCCCAGCTACTAGGGAGGTTGAGGCAGGAGAATCTCTTGAACCCAGGAGGCAGAGGTTGCAGTGAGCTGAGATCATGCCACTGCACTCCAGCCTGGGCAGCAATGTGAGACTCCCTCTCAAAACAAAAACAAAAACTTTTTTTTTTTTTTTTACTTCTTAAACTTTTTTGTTTAAAACAATAAAAATATAGCAAATACATAAACCAGTAACATAGTAATTTCTTTCATTAAAAAGTACTATAGGCCAGGCGCGGTGGCTCACACCTGTAATCCCAACACACAGGGAGGCCGAGGCAGGCAGATCACCTGAGGTCAGGAGTTCAAGACCAGCCTGGCCAACATGGTGAAACCTTCTCTCTACTAAAAATACAAAACTTAGCCGGGCATGGTGGCGGCCGCCTGTAGTCCCAGCTACTTGGGAGGCTGAGGCCAGAGAATCGCTTGAAGCCAGGAGGTGGAGGTTGCAGTGAGCCGAGATTGTGCCATTGCAATCCAGCCTGAGAGACAAGATCAAGACTCTGTCTCAAAAAAAAAAAAAATACTGCACATAATTCTGTGTGATAGACTTTGTATGACTGGCAGTGCAGTGGGTGGCTCCACCAATGCCAGCCTCTCCTTCCCCTGCCCCACGTGGCTGGGCCTGCAGCCTGCTTGGCCTCCCCTCTCTCAGACCAGGGGAGCTGAGGGGGTGAGGTAGAGACGGCCCAGGGGCAGAGCAGGGAGGTCGGGCATGGTGCACAGGCAGACTCTGCCTTTGCTACTTCCTGCCTTTCTCTCTGTGACCCTGACACCTCCATTCTCCCCTGTCCCAGGACCTCTGGGAACTGACACTGTCCTGGCCAGGCCCCAGCACCTCACCCAGGCAGCCCAGCTAGAGCCATCTGTCCCTCTTGCCCTCCATCCCTATTCCTGTGTCTCTTCCTCCTGAACACAACCTGAGGGACTCACAAATATTTAGTTACATGAACGAAGCAGGCCGGGCACGGTGACTCACGCCTTCAATCCCAGCACTTTGGGAGGACGAGGCAGGCAGATCACTTGAGGTCAGGAGTTTGAAAATAGCCTGGCCAACGTGGTGAAACCCCGTCTCTACTGAAAATACAAACATTAGTGGGTGTGATGGTACATGCCTGTAATCCCAGCTATTCGGGAGGCTGAGGCAGGAGAATCACTTCAGCACGGGAGGTGGTTGCAGTAAACAGAGATCGCCTGGACTCTGCACTCCAGCCTGGGCGACGGAGCAAGACTCCATCTAAAAATAAATAAATTTTTAAAAAATGGAAAAAGCAGAGGAGCCAGGCATCCCTCTGGCACGGGAAAGGGAAGACAGCAGAAGAATCTGTGGGGGCAGTTTCCAGAACACCGGTCTCGGGTCATCTGCTGAGGAGTGGGGAAGCCCAGCTGTTTAGGTCTGGGGGACATCAGATGCCCCACAGTGGCTGTGGCCTCTGCCATAGTGCAGTTCTTCCCTCCTCCCTCCAGCTGAGTCCTGAGATGCCAAGTACCAGTCAGGCTGCCTGCCTTTGCTCACATGCATGGCATCCCTCTGGAGGCCCTGTGTTCTGATGTCACACTAGGAATCATGCATGTTCACTCACTCCGTGGCTGCATAGAAGTTCATCCTGAAATCAGGCTGGTAATGAGCTGCTGTTCATGTGTGGTCTTCATGGGGGGAGCCCAGTCATGCGCTCCCCACTTCAAGACACAAAGGGGAAGATGGGAGGCAGTAAGCCTGACCTTCCTGCAGGTGCTGAGCCAGCTCATGGGGGCTGAGGACCAGGACTGGGCTTCACCTGGCTCTGAAGGGGCTTGGAGCAGAGGCGGGGAAGGTGGAAGAATAGGAACCTGGGGTAGTGTCCTTCCCAGGCAGGAGGACACAGAAGAGCAGGCCCCTGCCAACATCAAGTTGAAACAGCTGTAAAAGTGGCTTGGGCACAAAGCTGGCAACTGAGGATAAGGCTCAGGACACAGTGAGCAGGCACCCTGAGGCTCTCCTGGGAGCAGGGAGTGGCTGTCTCCGGCCATGGTCCACACAGGCACCAACCACTCCCCTTGGCAGGTGTGAAGCAGCAGCTGGGGACGGTGCGGCCCGGCTTAGGCATGACCTCTGTTTTCATCTGCCTGCGAGGCACCAAGGAAGACCTGCATCTGCCGTCCACCAACTACTATGTTTACTATGACACGGACATGGACCAGGTGTATGGCGCGCGCGCGCGTGCGTGTGTGTGTCCTGTGCCTCCCTACTTGACTCAGAGAACGAGCAGAAGTTACGGAATGGGAGGAAGTGGGCAATTTCCAATTTGCTCCTGGAAGTTTGTCACGCCAAGGCTGTGGCTCAGCCTCACCCCTGTGGGAAGTCCCTAGGGATGAGCAGTCCTTGCAGTGGTTCTGGGGTTTTGAGGACAAAAGCCTGGAGATAGCACCACACTCTTGTCACACGCAGGATGGAGCGCTATGTCTGCATGCCCAGGGAAGAGTCTGCGGAACACATCCCTCTTCTCTTCATCGCTTTCCCGTCAACCAAGGATCCGACCTGGGAGGACCGATTCCCAGGTGGGGCTGCAGGTCCCGGGTGAGGGGGTGGAGGGAGGGGCCGGGCAGTAGTAATATCAGCTCTGATCCCCAGGCCGGTCCACCATGATCATGCTCATACCCACCACCTACAAGTGGTTTGAGGAGTGGCAGGCGGAGCTGAAGGGAAAGCGGGGCAGTGACTATGAGACCTTCAAAAACTCCTTTGTGGAAGCCTCTATGTCAGTGGTCCTGAAACTGTTTCCACAGCTGGAGGGGAAGGTGGGGGGTAAAGTATTTGGGGTGGTGACGGACCTCACGGTGCGGTTTCTGCCCTTTCCTTGAGACAGGGGAATTGGGCCCCAAGACACGAGCCCCAGGGAAGGACAGGGCACCCAACCCCGGAGTCAGTGAATGGGAAAGAGCAGAAGAGGGAGGGGAGCCAGGATCTCACATGCCTGCCCCACCCTTTGTGCCCTCAGGTGGAGAGTGTGACTGCAGGATCCCCACTCACCAACCAGTTCTGGCTGCTCCCCGAGGTGCCTGCTATGGGGCTGACCATGACCTGGGCCGCCTGCACCCTCGTGTGATGGCCTCCTTGAGGGCCCAGAGCCCCATCACCAACCTCTATCTGACAGGTATACTCACTGCCCCATGTTGTCAGGACCTGAGACCCTGAGCTCCTGTCGCCCAACGTCCTCTGTTCCTGCCCTCAGGCCCTGCTGTCCCCTGCAGCCTCCCATCCCCTGAGCAGGGCTGCCTGGGCAGGCTGTGGCCCCGGTCCTGATTGGAGCCAGCTCTGGGTGGCCCTCACGTGGAGGGAAGAGCACCAGGGCCCCACCCTCCCCTGGGCCTGCCTGGGTGCACGCTCAGGGGCCTCTGCTCTTGCCTCCTAGGCCAGGATATCTTCACCTGTGGGCTGCTCGGGGCCCTGCAAGGTGGCCTGCTGTGCAGCAGCGCCATCCTGAAGTGGAACTTGTACTCAGACCTTAAGGATCTTGATTCTAGGATCTGGGCACAGAAGAATTAGTTCCATCAGGGAGCAGTCAGAGGAATTTGCCCAATGGCTGGGGCATTAGTTCCTTGCACTCTAATTTGGTTCTGATGCCTGAAGAGAGGCCTAGTTTAAATCACAATTCCGAATCTGGGGCAATGGAATCATTGCTTCCAGCTGGGGCAGGTGAGCTCTTTACACCTTCTATAATATGCCATCCCCACTAATAGGATATTGACTTGGATAGCTTGATGTCTCATGACGAGCGGCACTCTGCATCCCTCACCCATGCCTCCTAACTCAGTGATCAAAGCGAATATTCCGTCGGTGGATAGAACCCCTGGCAGTGTTGTCAGCTCAAGCTGGTGGGTTCAGTTCTGTCCTGAGGCTCCTGCTCTCATTCACTTAGTGCTGCGCTGCACAGCTCTACACTATCAAGGGAAAAGGGAGACTAATGAGGCTTAACTCAAAACCTGGGCATGGTTTTGGTTGCCATTCCATAGGTTTGGAGAGTTCTAGATCTCTTTTGTGCTAGGTTCAGTGGCTCTTCAGGGAACAGGAAATGCCTGTGTCCAGCCCAGTGTTGTTCTGGAGTTTTGGGGTAACAGCAGGATCCATTAGTTAGTAGGGTGCATGTCAGATGATCATATCCAATTCATATGGAAGTCCCGGGTCTGTCTTCCGTATCATCGGGGTGGCATCTGGTTCTCGATGTGCCAGCGTCAAGGCACCTTCAGGGAGCTCGGTATCTGAGCCTCAATCAAGCCTTATCCTCCAAAAGGGAAAGGTGACGCAGGGCAGGGAAGGGTGATGTCAGGAGTCAGGGCATCGACTGGTAAGAAGATTACTTCATTGTGTTGAGGCAGGCTGCAGGGCATTCCAGACAATGGCACAGCAGGAGACAGCGCAGGGAGGCAACAGAGTGTTCCCAGCAATGGCCCAGCTACTGAAAGCAACACAGGCAGCCAGGCTGGGAGGAGTCAGATGGTAAGAGAGTTGGTCAGGAGCAGAACATGGAAAGACAGAGAAAGTGTGCAAAGCCCAGAAATGGCATCTGCAATTTACTGGTACATGTGTGTGTTGGATGGAAGGTGAAGGAAGGCTCAAAAGGCATAAAAAGGACCTTTCACTTATGTTAAACTGACATACCAAAGGTTTTATTGTAGTTCATCTTAATATAATATTAATAAATTTATTGGCCGGGCGCGGTGGCTTACGCCTGTAATCCCCAGCACTTTGGGAGGCCAAAGTGGGCGGATCATGAAGAAGAGATTGAGACCAGCCTGGCCAACATGGTGAAACCCCGTCTCCACTAAAAATACAAAAACTAGCTGGGCATGGTGGCACGCACCTGTAGTCCCAGCTACTCGGGAGGCTGAGGCAGGAGAATCACTTGAACCTGGGAGGTGGAGGCTGCAGTCAGCCGAGATCATACCACTGCACTCCAGCCTGGTGACAGAGCAAGACTCTGTCTCAAAAATAAAATAAAATAAATAAATAAATGTATTAAATCCATTGCTTTAACATTTTGAAATTTATTTTCGATTCTGTTCAACAAAACAAAACCACATTGGGATGGCATTTACAGAAGCTCAGAAAAACATTATGCACTGAAAAATACTTCTCATTAGACCACAACAAGCTTTAAAAAAATAAAATTAAGTAATTATAGTTAAGTTACAAAAAGCTGAAAGTATAAAACATTGTGGAAACAGTGGCCATCTATTAACTGGGAAAACACAAAAGAAGAGAAACAATTTCAACCATTAATCATTTATCGAACATGAAGTCTGGTGAATTAAAGGAATATCTATCAGAGGGTGAAGGGCTGGCTTACTGGCAGTTTGACATACTATACAGCTCAGACCCAAACCCTTCACAAAGGAGACTCTAAGTTTACATCTGACTTGCAGAACTAGACGAGTTGAGTCACTGCTAGCTCTGGATATACCGTTAAATTAAACCTCAAAATCTCTCCCCAGGACTCTTGCTCAAGCAAGTCATGCCAAATCCAACCTTCCTAACAGGGGTTTTCAGAAAATGGCCTGCAGAAGCACAGGATCTGATGCCTCACAGTTTCCTCCATGCTGCAATGCTCTAGTTCTCATCACACCCACAGCATCTGGCATCAGGTTACCCTGTACAGTCAACGGCCATAGAAGTCACCAGCAGGAAAATTCCAGAGGTTTAGAATTCTATCAGCACAAGTGTCACTAGAAGCCATTATGGGGGTACTATGTCAGAGTATATGTAACTAGCTGTCAGGTCTTTCCCAGTTGCCTCAGCCTTTCTACACAGACTGGCCTTCAACTTCCCCTGAGTCCAGAAGCAGACTCTTTCAGCAACTCTATTCAGGAATCTGCAGCAGGAAAACTGCTTCCTCTATTAACATCTATGACTGAAGCACAGATTTGTCTAATAGAAATCACCCTTCGCCCAAAAGCTGGGCGCAGAAAGGGAAGCCCTTAGCTGACTATAGGAGGTGCCTCCTGTGGCTCCACGTGCTTCTTACACACCACCCCCAAGCTTGAGCGATGCCTCAGCCAGCTCACCCTCATCCACACAATCGCTAGAAAACATGCTTCAAATATTCTATCTTTGAAAAGACACCATGCAGAAAATAAGTTTTCCTTTGATGTGCAGTATTTTCTTCAGTGCTATTTCTTTCTTTTTTTTTTTTTTTTTGAGACGGAGTCTCACTCTATTGGCAGGTTGGAGTTCAGTGGCACGATCTCGGCTCACTGCAACCTCCGCCTCCCGGATTCAAGCAATTCTCCTGCCTCAGCCTATCTAGTAGCTGGGACTACAGGTGCACGTCACCACGCCCGGCTAATTTTTGTATTTTTATTAGAGACGGGGTTTCACCATGTTGGCCAGGATGGTCTCGATCTCTTGACCTTGTGATCCGCCCGCCTCGGCCTCCCAAAGCGCTGGGATTACAGGGGGAGCCACCGCGCCCAGCCTTTCTTCAGTGCAATTTCTAAAGAGAAACTTAAATCCTGTTGTATTCTTTCAACACAAGCAATGATACTTCTCAGAGTCTGCTCAAAAGCTCAGCTCTGTGGACTCCATGACAAAATGTATGTGTCCACTGCCGACCCTCTTGGTTTCTGAAACCAACCTTTCTTCCTGCTCTCCTCTTTAAGAGCAAACCCCAACATGTATAAGGTCACAGCAAGTGGTAGCCAGGAAAAGCTGTGGGACCCCTCATTTGAGTCACATCCATATGGCATGGAGAAAGAAAACCTCTCTGCCAGAAGGAACTGAACTCTGGAAGTCCTAAGGAAGGTCACCATGCTCAGCAGATAGGAAAGCATTGCCAAGGGCTGTCCCTCAAGAGCTTAGTTTTCTTAGGGAGACCAGAAAGACATGAGATCCTGACTGCCCTGTTTTGCTGAAGTTCTGAAATGAGTGGCATGATGAAGAGCTAGTGGAGCTGAGGGAAAGAGTCCACCATGTGGGGTGGGGTAGTGAGGAAGGTGTACAAGGAAACAAACTGGGCCCTGAAGAAACAGGCAGACTGGGGAAGGAGAAAGAAGAGAAGAGAAGGGAGAGAAACCTAACCAAAGAACCATGGGAAGCTGGAAAGTCGAGGGCACAGCCGGAATAAAGGCACAGATGGGCACCCCACAGGAGGGGCCTTGGCCAGGTTGGGATGCAGAGAAAAACAGGCAGGAGGGTGTCAATCTATAGCATCCTGAACCCCAAAAGGTCTGTAACTGGATTCTCTAAGCCTTGAGAAGTTCAGACCAAAGCTTCAGACCAGGGAAAATATTTTGTTAAGATCAGTCTTTCCAAGATTGAGCTCCTTTCCAAGAAGCTGGACAGGAAACCCAATAAATGTGGATCTGAAAAAACAAAATCCAAGAGAGAAGCAAAATGGGTTGGGGGTGTGCAATAAGAGAAGCAAGGAAAATGGAAAGACTGTAGCTAAGGCTCTTTTATTTAAAAAAAAAATGGATAGGACTTTGGTGATGAGAGAGAAAAAGGGCAAAAGTCTGCAGTTAGGAATTTAGGTGGCTGAAGACTGTCCTGGACAGTTGGGAGGGACAGACTGATGGGCAGAAGAGAGAAATTCCCTTCAGTGACAACCAAGCTGAACTATTCAATACCAGCAGGATTGGGTTCTTTAGGAATTAAGCCAAGACAAAGACTTGGGAATCACTCACTCCGAGGATGAAGAATGGGTGAATGGCTGAGGAGACAGTCAAAGGAATAGAGAGGCCTGGCTTTGAGGGCCTCTTCCCCACCAGCACACGATAAGGCAAAGGACCATTTGTCACAGACACCAAGAAAGTGGAATTTCCATTTGGATGGTCAATACTGTCCAGTTCTGTCAAGGACAAGACTAAGCTTTGAGAAAAAGCCATGGATTTGGTGATCGGATAACTGGTAACCTTTAGAAAAGCTTAGTTGACAGAGACCAAAGTGAGTTAGTAAAAGTCATGAAGAGAATGAATGGCAACTTAAGGGAAGCAACGTACTGGAGAAGTTGAGCAGCGGGATGAATAACAAACAGGACAGATGGGAACAGAAAAATCTGGGTGCATACGAAGGTGGAAGGAAAGGAGCTGGTATAGATGGGCACAACCAGAAAACATGAGGAGGGGAAAGGCAGGGAAAAGGGAGGCAGGCAGGGAGAGAGAAGTGAAATAGCCACAGTCTTAGGGGATGCTAGAGAAGCCTAAAAGATTCCTCAGGTTGGTGCAAAGTATTATAAGACTAACGCATCAGTACAGAGAATGACCCAAGAAGGGTAGGAGTTCATTACTTACCTTCATAAAGTAGGCTACCCGCCAAGAATGAAAATGTCAACTCAAAGCTATGGGCTGTTTTAAGCAAGGTGGAAGATAATATAAGAAGCATGGTCCTTTCTGCAGACTTAGTGCCTTGACAGCACAGAATTCATCTTATTTCCCTCATCTCCCGTTATTTGTATTTCCCTGAGATCAACTCAGAAACAACTCTCTTTAGACTCTCTACAATGCGGTAGAGCATGATTAGAAGAGATAAACCTTCAAACAATAGTGTCGTCCAAGACACTACCCTCACTTATCCCAGGGGAACCCATGGAATTTCTTCATTTGTATTAACTCCTGACATGGCATGGAGGAAGAACTTTTATGAAATACCCTTGGCATCTTATATCAGATTAAAGGACCATTAAATACACTGAGGTAAAAATGGGCAGAGAGTATAGTTTCTATTAATACATCTAAGTCTATTTTGTCTGTTTTAGGCAACAAAGGCAAAATGGACTTTGTGGGAAATGTATCTCAAAAAAGCCCTTTGGAAAAACTGCAGACCAAAACCAAAACCCTCCTTCATGTTTTCTCGCATGAAACATGAACTCGCCCAATTTCAAAAAGTTCCTACTGAGTATGATTGTGTGAAAGATCACGCTACTTCAAATCATATTTATTTTTAAAATCTGTGATGGGACAGTGGCCTCACTGTCAGGAAGCCCAAGTTCTGTTTTATGCTCGGTACAACCAAGTGGAAGTTGATTCACTTTGTCTCAAGCTACATAAAATAATCAGAAAATCAAGAAGATCTCATGCTAGACAGGTTAGACTTGCACCCAAAAAAGCATTTTTTTTTTAACCTGCTGTTTTGGTTTGCTGCTGAAGTCTTTGAAGAGAATTATGTATTCAAAGTAGCTCTTTGCCCACCGGCATTTCTCCATCTTCTATGTCTTTTGTAGGGCACATCCCCCCCAAAGTAAGAGGCCTTAGTAGAAAAGCACTTCTACCTGCAGTTTTCCCCTAGGTCTGCAGAGAGAAACAGTGCAGAGTGCAATGCCACAGTCAAGGACAACTTTCCTACAGAGCCCGGGCCCCAGGGAGGGTGGGCAGCAGCACAGCCTGCCCAGGCTGGGATCTCCCTTTGGTCATAGCCGTGTTTCCATGTGCCCCACCACTCACACTCAGAGGAGGAATGGATGGAAGCCACCAGCATAAATAAAGGGAACACAGAAGAACAATGTCACCAAAGTGCAGGTGCAAAGCCCAAAGCAGCCCCCTACCTCTGCCAGCCCAGACCCGCCACTAAATCCTAGAGGAGGGTGTCTCTTAGGTCACAGTACTTTTTTCTTCATTTCTTTTGATTTAGAAACAAATCAGCAGGGAGGACAAGGTTCTCAAGGACAAAAAAATCAAAGCTGAAACGAGAGCAGCACAATCCATTGGTGACGTTCATCTTTTTCCAGAGGAATATACCATTCTGTTAGGACTTTGGGGGAAAAAAAGATCTTTTAGGAGGTGCAGGGAAAACATTCAGAATTAAGACATACTGACCCACCAGCACAGAAACAGTAATTAATTAAAATAGCACACAAAATGATTTTTAAAGTTTCAAATGAAACCTAACACTAGAAAGATATACACTTGATGGAGAGAGAGGAATCCTGGCTTCTGCTTCATACTGTTCTGTACTGTTGTGAATTATTTACATGTGTTTTTTGTTGGCGGTGGTTTTTTTTTTTTTTTTTTTTTTTTGAGACGGAGTCTTGCTCCGTCACCCAGGCTGGAGTGCAGTGGCGTGATCTTGGCTCACTGCAACCTCTGCCTCCGAAGTTCAAGCGATTCTCCCACCTCAGCCTCCTCAGTAGTACCTGGGATTATCATGCCCAGCTAATTTTTGTTATTTTTAGTACAGATGGTGTTTCACCATGTTGGCCAGACTGATCTCGAACTCCTGACCTCAGGTGATCTGCCTCCCAAACTGTTGGGATTACAGGCGTGAACCACTATGCCCAGCCACATGTGTATTTTTTTAAAAATCATAAGCCAGGGGCGGTGGCTCATGCCTGTAATCCCAGCACTCTGGGAGGCTGAGGTGGGTGGATCACTTGAGGTCAGGAGTTCAAGATCAGCCTGGCCAAAAGGGTGAAACCCCGTCTCTACTAAAAATCTAAAAATTAGCTGGGCGTGGTGGTGGGCGCCTGTAATCCCAGCTACTCGGGAGGCTGAAGAGGGAGAATTGCTTGAACCCGGGTGGTGGAGGTTGCAGTGAGCCAAGATTGCGCCACTGCACTCCAGCCTGGACGACAGAGCAAGACTCCATCTCAAAAACAAAGAAACAAACAAAAATCATAAAAGGGGGAAATCCTTACAGTCAATTATCTGAAAAGGTAGTAGTCCAGAGCTAAACGGTAAAGCTAGCCCACTGGACTAGTTAGCAAAGATGTTCTGAGCTCAGTGGCTCGTTCTGTGGCTAATATTGAGTTGTATAAGAGAATCGTGTTCCCTGCAGGAAGTCTGGGAACAATTCATAGTTGGGCCACCAATGGTTCTTTGCCAATGTCCTGGCTGTTGCTATGCTGAAAGCAGAAGGAAGGGTGCATGCTGGTAGCAACGCAGTGAGAGTACAGTCTTCCTGCTTAGACAGGTTGTCTTTAGAGAGACCCTTGCTCAGCTCTGCTGCCATGGGGTGGAAGGAGGGCTTATCTGTCTGACAGAGGAATGGACTGGCTGTACTCACTCCAGCCTACAGTGCTTAAGCCAGGCTGATGTGGGGAGTTGGAGGCCTATGTGCTTCTGGGCTTGTGTTTCCAGGGAGCACAGTCTAGCACTTTACCACATAAAGTGTGGATCCAGTGGCATTTGGTTTCACCTGGGAACTTCCTAAGAATGTAGACACAGGCCAGGCACTGTGGCTAACGCCTGTAATCTCAGTATTTTGGGAGGTCGAGGAGGGCAGATCACCTGAGGTTGGGAGTTCGAGACCAGCCTGACCAACATGGAGAAACCCGTCTCTACTAAAAATACAAAATTAGCTGGACGTGGTGGTGGCGCCTGTAATCCTAGCTACTCGGGAGGCTGAGGCAGGAGAATCGCTTGAACCCAGGAAGCAGAGGTTGTAGTGAGCCGAGATTGCACCGTTGTACTCCAGCCTGGGCAACAAGAGTGAAACTCCGTCTCCAAAAAAAAAAAAAAAAAAGAATGTAGAAATATAGGCTCCACCCCACATCTAATGAATCAGATAATGCTTTTTATCAAAATTCCCCAGGGTGATTCAAATGCCTATTAAAGTTTATGGAGCGCTGGTAGAATGCAGAAAGCTCAGGACTGGGAGACGAGGGAGTTGCTATCAGGTCCTGAGTTTGCCACTAACTTGCAGTAGAAACTTAGTGAAAAAAAAAAAAAAGAGTGTTTCTGCGTGGGCCTATTTCCTCATCTGTCAAGGGAGGTAGCTGCTGTAGAGTATTCGAAGGTCTCTGCTAGCTCTAACGTCACAGATATGCGTATCTAGATGTTTCTAGTTTGTTGTCTAAAAAGGGCGAATGCAACAGCAACAGCTCCCCCAGAATCAGCCACTGCTGCCTCATGGCAAATGCAAGCCCACTACTGGGTCCATCTGACGTTGCCTATCCCTCCTATCCCTCCCGTGGACCCGGCTCCTCCTTCCTTACCTTCTGGTCCAAACGTTGGTAGTCACTGGCCTTTGGCCGCCGGGTGACTTTAGATCTTTTTCCTTCCAGGACAAAAGCAATGATCTGAGGAAAGGAAAAAGAAAATGATTAACAGGTGGTTCTGTAATGGCATAGTTCAGTCTCTGAAATTAGAGCCAGTCACCTGGTAGCATATTTATTAATGACCCTGACTGTAGAAAGAGCAGTACACTCACAGAGGTCTATTTAAACTATAACCATTTTAAGAAAGACAGAGCCTAATTACATCAGAATCCTTTGTATTGCTTAATAGGAAATAACAAATAGAAGGCTGTCTGAGCTCTAGCATGTGGGAGGAAGTCTGTTTGATTTATTCAAAGGTACACAGTCAAAGATCTATCAACTCCTTCCTAGAGATATCTAGCATATAGGACATTCCTTTAAAAAAAAACCATAATCAGAATTTCCTATCTACAAATGTACCCCACGCTGCTACGTCAACTACACTCTGTCAATCTCATTTCATGACCAAGGTTACCCTGCATAATGGACGCTTGGACATAGAATAAGAAATACACTTTTTTTTTTCTTAGAGGTAAGGTCTCACTCTGTCACCCTGGCTGGAGTGCAATGGCGTGATCATGGCTCACTGAAGCCTCGACCTCCCACAGTCAAGCCATCCTCCCACTTCAGCCTCCTGAGTAGATGGGACCACACACGTCCACCACCACCGTCTGGCTAGTTTTTTTATTATATGTAGAGACGAGGTCTTGCTATGTTGGCCAGGCTGGTCTCGAACTCCTGGGCTCAAGCAATCCTCCTGCCTCGGCCTCCCAAAGTGCTGGGATTAGAGGCATGAGCCACTGCACCCGGCCAGGAATGCACATTTTTACTAGAGGTCTTCCCCTCTATTCTTTATAGCCACAGGCCTTATGGCCAGAATTGGACTCTCCAATTTTAAGCAGGTTACAGAAACTAGCTTCTAAATTCTGGGGGCTCAATATGAAATGCCATCATTTTGTCATTAGAGTGGTTGCTAATAAACAGACGAAACCCTGCTGAAAAAGTAACAGATGTACGTGTCTGTGCAATTTCTGGGCTTTCTTCTAATTATTATTAATTGCAGAAGTCCCTGGGCTCTTTGCTGCTGGTATCGAAGACGCAGTAATTGAAACCGTTCTTTGTGCCACTGCTGATGGAAGAGAGAATGTTGGGAAAGGAAGCTAGAAATGACATTTCGTCTCAAGAATGGAAATAGGATGGAAGGTACGTGCTTTAACTGTCAAGTACGCAGGTCCTCTGAGGCTGTGAAGGGCCTAAGTGCAAAGCTATGGGAGGAGATTCCAAGTCAGGTCAGATCCTAATAATGTCTTAACTTGGCTCCTAATGCAGTAGCAGAGGACACTCAGAGTCAACAGGTGACAGGATGAAAACACGATTCACAAAACAAGAGTAAAGAGGCCTAATAGGGCCTGAGGAAAAAACTGAAGTTTGTTTTAAAGTCCCCAGTGCTCACGGGCATCTAGTGACGGGATACCCACCCACACCCAAGCTTCCAGGGTGCTGGAAACCCTCCCCTCCGGAAGGCCGCTGTCGACTTACCTTCCGCTTGTTGTGATGAGCGATATAGAGGACAGCCACAAGAATGGCTGCAGTCACCAGATATGCAAAGAAGTGGCTGCTCTCCGCGCTGGCACTTCCAGAACCGCTCTGATAAGGGTCATCCTTCTCGCTACCCGTGGAATCCGAAAGTGTCCCTTCACGGTTCTCACTGGCGGCAGAACCAGACATCTTTTCTTTCTCTTCTTTGGGTGGTGAGCCCTCCTCGGGTCCTGTATCATCATCTTCAGCCTCTTTGGGCTCCACATCCTCAGTAGGCTCTGAAGACTTAACTTCCTCCTGCGGGGGAGAAATGAGGTCAGTTTCCTCCCCAGATTCGGTTTTGAAAGCATGAGGAGAAAGCTTCCCTTTGTCAGCAAGCTGGTTTGGGTCAGCCTTAGGGAGCTCCTTGTTATCAGAAGGGTTGGAGATGGGCTTGGAATGGTCTTTCCGGGAAGGCTGCTCTGGAACCACCTTGTTAGGGCCGTCTTTTGGGGTCTGCTCCTCTGCACCCGACTTGCTAGGCCCGTCTATTGGGCCCTGCTCCTCTGCACCGGACTTGTTAGAGCCGTCTTTTGGAGTCTGCTTCTCCGCACCCGACTTGTTAGGGACGTCTTTTGGGGTCTGATCCTCCGCACCCGACTTGCTGGAGCCGTCTTTTGGGGTCTGGCCGTCCACACCCGACTTATTAGGGACATCTTTTGTGGTCTGCGCCTCCGAACCTGACTTGCTAGGGCTGTCTTTTTGGGTCTTTGCCCCCGCACCCGACTTGTTGGGGCTGTCTTCTGGGGTCTGCGCCTCTGTACCCGATTTGCCAGTGCTGTCTTTTGGAGTCTGCGGCTCCGGAGCCGACTTACTAGTGCTGTCTTTTGTGGTCTGCGCCTCCGAACCCGACTTGCTAGTGCTGTCTTTTGGGGTCTTTGCCTCCGCACCCGACTTGTTGGGGCTGTCTTCTGGGGTCTGCGCCTCCGCACTCGACTTGCTAGGGCTGTCTTTTGGAGTCTGCGGCTCCGGATCCGACTTGCCAGGGCTGCCTTTTGGAATCTGCGGCTCCAGCTCCGACTTGGTAGAGCCTCCAGGCCGTTGGCTCAAGCTGGGGTGGATGGAGACGTTTCCTGTAGAAGGCCGTACTCCAGCTTCTTCTTGCTTGACACTTCCGGTGTCCGAGAGCGGCACGGCTCCTGAAATAGAAAAACGAGTTAGCACCGGAGAAGGGGAGGCGGGAAGAAGGAACTCCTCCGAACTCGAAGAGATCGGGAGCAGCGGGGGAATGGGGAGTGGGGGGTGGGGCGGGAGACGATGGCTAGCGGAGAGGTGGGTCGGGCAGGGAAGAAGCGAGCCTAGAGGTGACCTGCCCAGGTGAGAATGGGGGATCTGGGGGCAAGAGTGGGATGCGCGATGGAGGGTCTTACCCGCCGCTGCGACGCTCAGGAGGACCAAGGCAACCACGAACCGCATCCTGCTCGGATAGCGCTCCCGCCCTCTAGCGCTCTCGCGAGATCCGCGCGTGGGGGCCCCTCTCCAGTCCCGCCCCTGCTGCGCGCGTCTCTCCGTCTCCCGCTTCCGCCAAGACGAAGGGGGGGATTTAGGGGGCAGCTGCTGATGTCTGCGCTCGCCTTCCGCTGCTTCGCTTACGGTCGCCGAGTGGAAGGCGACCCTCTTCCTGGTTTCTCGTCTCCACCGCAGCCACAGCAGTCTGGCCCTCCGTTTTTCCTACCCTCCGCCTCCTACTTCCGAGACCTTACAGGCAGAGCTGGAGCTCCCTCGCCTCTCTCACTGGCCGCGGAAGTGAGGTCACTAGGGGCAGGCGCCTCTTGGCCACCACCATCCTGTGCTTGCGTTTCTATGCTCTGCTTTTTTCGTGGTTCCCTCCTGGCAGTACACAAACGTGTTGTGCTCTGGTCTCTCCCATGTGGGAACAAATCCGTCCGATCACCTACAAAGCGTTGCCTTCGCATCCTGGCCCTCCTCCTTCCCGACTCCACGGAGACGTGTCCTTCGAGGTCGCCAAACATCTTTTCCAAAAAGTGCATCCTTTTTCTGATCATAAAAGTACAGAAGCAGAAAACAAAACCTGACTCCTACCCTTCCGGGATAATCACTATTAATGGTTTAGTGTATTGTCTGCCCTCTAAACATTTGATGTTTTTGAATAGATAATACATTATAGTGTTTCAGAAATGAAAACCGGATTTTAAAGTAAATAGACTTTAGAAAAGTGTTCCTACTCCTCCACAGGTTACCGCTTACATTAGTTTATTATGTTTCCGTTTAGTTTTGTAAAAAAAAAAAAAAAAAAGGACTCTTTCCCTTCTTAATTAGTGTATTTCTCTTTTCTTCTATGCATATTTATTTTCTCCCCATATTGAGATAATCAGGTAAATGGTTTTGTATCTCACCGTTTACAGTTACTGTTATGTTTATACGTTAAATGTTTAAAATCACTTTATGAACGATTGCCAGGCTTGGTGCTTTGGAGACAGTGATTTAAGAAATGATAGGTCTTAGATTACATCAAGTTAAAAAGCTTCTGCACAGCAAAGGAAACAGTGAAGAAGCAACCTACATAATGGGAGAAACTATTCGCAAACTATCCATCTGACAAGGGATTAATAACTAGAATATATAATAAACGCAAGGAAAAAATATAATTAAATGGGCACCAGCCGGGGCAACATGGGGTGAAACCCCGTGTCTACCAAAAATACAAAAAATCAGCCAGTCATGGTGGCCTGTGCATGTAATCCCAGCTACTCGGAGGGCTGAGGATGGAAGGATTACTTGAGCCTGGGAGGTGGAGGTTGCAGTGAGTGAGCCAAAATCTTACCACTGCACTCCAGCCTAGGCAACCATATCAGAAAAAGAAAAAGAAAAAAGAAAAACATGGGCAAAAGACCTGCTGAATAGACATATCTCAAAAGATGACATACAAATGGCCAACATAGAAATGGTATATGAAAAAATGCTCACTATCACTAATCATCAGGGAAATGCAAATCCAAACCACAATAAGAGATCATCTCAGCCGAGTTAGAATGGCTGTTATCAAAAGAAAAAAAAATACAAAATGGTGACAAGGACGAGAAGAAAAGGGAATGCTAATATCCTGTTGGTGGGAGTATAGATTAGTACAGCCATTATGGAAAACAGTATTGGCAGGGCATGGAGGCCCACACCTGTAGTCCCAGCACCTTGGGAGGCTGAGGCAGGCAGATGGCTTGAGCCCAGGAGTTCGAGATCAGCCTGGGCAACGTAGCAAGACTCTTGTCTCTATAAAAAAATAAAGGAAAACAGCACAGAGTTTCTCAAAAACTAAAAATAGAACTGCCATATGATCCAGTATTCCCACTGCTGGGTATGTACAAAAGAAAGGAAATAAGTATATCTAAGAGATATCTACTCCTGTAATCCCAGCACTCTGGGAGGCTGAGGCAGGGGGATCACATGATTCCAGAAGTTCCAGACCAGACTGGGCAACATGGCAAGATCTCATCTCTCTTTTTTGTTTTTTGTTTTTGTTTTTTTTTTTGAGACAGGGTCTTACTCTGTCACCCAGGCTTGAGTGCAGTGGCACGATCTCAGCTCACTGCAATCTCCATCTCCTGGGCTCTAGTGATCCCCCACCTCAGCCTTCCAAGTAGCTGAGACTAGTAGATCTCGTGGAAGTAGAGGTGGTTACCAGAGGCTGGGAAGGGAAGAGGGGAGGGAAGACGAAGAGAAGTTGGTTAATGGGTACAAAAATACAGATACATAAAAAGAGTAAGTTCTGTAGTCAATAATACGGTACGAAAATATAGTTAACAATAACATTGTATATTTTAAAAGAAAAGAATTGTAATGTTCCCAATACAAAGAATAGATAAATATTTGAGTTGATGGATATCCCACTTACCCTGATTTGGTCATTACATATTGTATACCTGTATAAAAATACCACATGTACCCCATAAATATGTACAACTATATAAAAAAAAATTTTTTTGGATGGAGTGCAATGGTGCATTCTCGGCTCAGTGCAACCTCTGCCTCCCAGGTTCAAGCGATTCTCCTGCCTCAGCCTCCCAAGTAGCTGGGACTACAGGCATGCCACCATACCCAGCTAATTTTGTATTTTTAGTAGAGATGGGGTTTCTCCATGTTAGTCAGGCTGGTCTTGAACTCCTGACCTCAGGGGATCCACCCTCCTCGGCCTCCCAAAGTGCTGGGATTACAGGCGTGAGCCACTGCACCCGGCCCTATATCAAATTTTTAAGGTAGGTAATTAACTTCATGGAGCATGCAATTTGGGGTACCTAAATATTAAATATCTACACAAATGTGTGTGTGTGCATGCACATTCCAAGAACTGCCAGAAAGAAAATTACAGAAACTATGAGATCATTTGAGAAAGGGACCTTTAAGTGGAGGACCAAAGGATGTAGCTATGCCCCAGGTGACGATGAAGGGAAGAGGAGGATGAGCTTTCCTGGCTGAGTGTACAGCATGTAGTAGGTTGGTGCAAAAGCAATTGCGTTTTTGCCGTTTGACAAAAACAGCAATTACTTTTGCGCCAACCTAATACAATGGCCTGCAGACAGGTGGGGACCTGGTATTTTGTGTAAGTCTAAAGACTATGATTGTCAGGTAATAGAGAACAAGGAGAAAGGCAGGAAAGAGGCTGGAGCAGAGCCAGGTTAAAGAACAAATGACCTGAGAATTGTCTAGAACATGAATCTACTAAGCACAAAAAGTACAACAGAAAATAAGGCAGTTAATTTTGTGGGTTTGGTTTTGTTTTGTTTTGAGATGGAGTCTCCCTCTGTCGCCCATGCTGGAGTGCGTGATCTCAGCTTACTGCAGCCTCCGCCTCCCGGGTTCAGATGATTCTCCTGCCTCAGACTACTGCATAACTGAGATTACAGGCACCCACCACCACGCCAGGCTAATTTTTGTATTTTTAGTAGAGGCGGGGTTTTACCATGTTGACCAGGCTGGTCTCAAACTCCTGACCTCAAGTGATCAACCCACCTCAGCCTCTGAAAGTGCTGAGATTACAGGCATGACCCACTGCGCCCTGCCATATGCCAGTTAACTTTGATTGAAATGTAAACTAGTCCCACTCCTGCCAGAAAGAACTATAGCTGCCAGGGGAAATAACTCCTCTGGAGTCTACTGAGTGCAATATTTGGCTTACATGATATGCAGTTCTAGTCAATTAGAGTTCTTCAAAATTTCGAAGAATAGTGCATATAGTGGCATATAATTTTCAGGAACAAGTGCTTTATTTTTATTTATTTTTATTTATTTATTTGAGACAGGGTCTCACTCTATCGCCTAGACCGGATATTTTTTAATTTAAAAAACAATTATGTTCTCAATATGTTTCTCTGTCGTAAGAAAATGTCTCTCACACATACACTCATTACCGAAGAGAAAATAAGAATCACAGGAAGTGAGAAATCTTTTGCCAAACTATTTAGAACCTTGATTCCACTTAGGCTAAAAGAAATAAATTGGTAAATTGATTTGTTTCTAAAAGAAAACTCTGGCCAGGTGCAGTGGCTCGCGCCTGTAATCCCAGCACTTTGGTTGGGAGGCCGAGGCTGGCTGATTGTTTCAGCCCAGGAGTTCAAGACCACCCTGGGCAACACGGCGAAACCCCGTCTCTACAAATAATTTTAAAAATGAGCTGGGCGTGGTGTGCACCTACAGTCCCAGGAACACTGAGATGGGAGAATTGCTTGAGCATCATAGGTGGAGGCTGCAGTGAGCTGTGATCAGGTTACTGCACTCTAGCCTTGGCAACAAAGTGAGACTCTGTCCCAAAAAATGAAAAAAAAGAAAAAAAGAGAGAACACAAGAGAAAAAAAAAAATTCTGGCTGGGTGCGGTGGCTCAAGCCTGTAATTCCAGCACTTTGGGAAGCCGAGGCAGGCGGATCATTTGAGGTCAGGAGTTCCAGACCGGCATGACCTACATGGTGAAACCCTGTCTCTACTAAAAATACAAAAAAAAATTTAGCTGGGCATGGTGGTGCATGCCTGTAACCTCAGCCACTCGGGAGGCTGAGGCAGAAGAATCACTTGAACTTGGGAGGCAGAGGTTGCAGTGAGCTGAGACTGCACCACTGCACTCCAGCTTAGGCAACAGAGCAAGACTCTCTCAAAAAAAAAAAGGAAAAGAAAATTATTTCCACCCCCCTAAATAAGTGTTTGACTAACATTTAAAGATATTGGCTTATCAAGGGTATGTGTGTCTGGTGAGGGAACAGTAAATTATTAAGGCTGACCTGGTGTCCAAATTACTAGACAATAGAGGAAAGGAGTCCAAATCATGTACAACTCATGGGACATGTCCAGGGTTTTATATTTTATCTTAACAATAATGATATTGCTAGAGTTTTAAGTAGGGGAAAGATAGAATCAGAATTGGGATTTTTTAAAGACAGTCAAATTTAGCAATGGGGTGTTATATATTAATACAAAGTGTAGTGATACTAATGTTAATAAGTTCTGATAACCCAATACCATCAGACCAGCTAAGGGTTGGGAATTTTTATTGTTTTATTTTTTATTTTATTTTTGTTTTTGAGACGGAGTCTCACTCTGTCACCCAGGCGGGAGTGCAGTGGCACAATTTCGGCTCACTGCAACTTCTGCCTCCCGGGTTCAAGCAGTTCTCCTGTTTCAGCCTCCCGAAGAGCTGGGATTACAGGTGCCCACCACCATGCCCAGCTAATTTTTTTATTTTAGTAGAGGCAGAGTTTCACCATGTTGGCCAGGCTGGTCTCAAAATCCTAACCTCAAGTGATCCACCCACCTTGGCCTCCCAAAGTGTTGGGATTATAGGCGTGAGCCACCCGGCTTAGCCAAATTTTTAAATATTACTCTGGTTGTAGCATGAAGAACCTCAGTGGGGAGGTATGTCCGGAATTGGTGGGCTCTTGGTCTCACTGACTTCAAGAATGGAGCCGCGGACCCTCGCGGTGAGTGTTACAGTTCTTAAAGGCGTGTCCGGAGTTTGTTTCTTCTGATGTTCGGATGTGTTTGGAGTTTCTTCCTTCTGGTGCGTTCATGGTCTCGCTGGCTCAGGACTGAAGCTGCGGACTTTTGCGGCGAGTGTTACAGCTAGCTCTTAAGGCGGCGCATCTGTAGTTGTTCGTTCCTCCCGGTGGGTTCGTGTTCTCGCTGGCTTCAGGAGTGAAACTGCAGACCTTCCCAGTAAGTGTTACAGCTCATAAAGGCAGTGTGGACACAAAGAGTGAGCAGCAGCAAGATTTATTGCAAAAAGCGAAAGAACAAAGCTTCCACAGCCTTGAAGGGGACCTGAGCGGGTTGCCACTGCTGGCTCGAGCAGCCTGCTTTTATTTTCTTATCTGGCCCCACCCACATCCTGCTGATTGATCCATTTTACAGAGAGCTGAGGGGGTCTGTTTTGACAGGGTGCTGATTGGTGCGCTTACAATCCCTAAGCTAGACACAAAGGTTCTCCACCTCCCCACTAGACTAGCTTGATACAGAGTGTGGACACAAAGGTTCTGCAAGTCCCCACCAGAGTAGCTAGATACAGAGTGTCAATTGGTGCATTCACAAACCTTGAGCTAGACACAGGGTGCTGATTGGTGTGTTTACAAACCTTGAGCTAGATACAGAGTGCCGATTGGTGCATTTACAATCCCTTAGCTAGACATAAAGGTTCTCCAAGTCCCCACCAGAGTAGCTAGATACAGAGTGTCCATTGGTGCATTCACAAACCCTGAGCTAGACACAGGGTGCTGATTGGTGTGTTTACAAACCTTGAGCTAGATACAGAGTGCCGATTGGTGTATTTACAATCCCTTAGCTAGACATAAAGGTTCTTCAAGTCCCCACCAGACTCAGGAGCCCAGCTGGCTTCACCCAGTGGATCCCGCACCAGGGCCGCAGGTGGAGCTGCCTGCCAGTCCCGCACCGCGCGCCCGCACTCCTCAGCCATTGGGTGGTCGTCGGGACTGGGCGCAGTGGAGCAGGGGGCGGCGCTCGTCGCGGAGGCTGGGGCCGCACAGGAGCCCACGGAGGTGGGGGAGGCTCCGGCATGGCGGGCTGCAGGTCCCCAGCCCTGCCCCGCGGGAAGGCAGCTAAGGCCCGGCGGGAAACTGAGCACAGCAGCTGCTGGCGCGGGTGCTAAGCCTCTCACTGCCCCCACCCGGCCGCTCCGAGTGCGGGGCCCGCCGAGCCCACGCCCACCCGGAACTCGCGCTGGCCAGCAAGCACCGCGCGCAGTCCCGGTTCCCGCCCGCGCCTCTCCCTCCACACCTCCCCGCAAGCTGAGGGAGCTGACTCTGGCCTTGGCCAGCCCAGAAAGGGGCTCCCATAGTGCAGCGGCGGGCTGAAGGGCTCCTCAAGTGCCGCCAAAGTGGGAGCCCAGGCAGAGGAGGCGCTGAGAGTGAGCGAGGGCTGTGAGGACTGCCAGCACGCTGTCACCTCTCAGAGGGAGGAGTGAATTTAAGAGTTAAGAGACTTATGCAATAGTCCAAGTAGGACTAGTATAGGGACAGTGAGAATGGAGGGAAGTAATTGGACTCAAGATAAATCTGAAGGTAATACTAAGAGGCCTTGAAGATGGACAGGGTGTGGGGGAAAGGAGTGATGGTGAAGAAGGCGTGGCCGTGTCCTTTCCCCGAGGGAAGGAACACTAATGGAGAAGCAAGTCTGATGGAGGTGGGGCATAGAAAATGAATTTGCTTATGGTTAATTGCTTCTGTGTACTGTGGACCATGAGACAGCCAGGTGAAAATAATCTAGTTGGAAATGTAATCATGGAGTTCAAAGGTAAGTATAGGAACAATTTTTCTAACTAAATATTGTTCAAAACAGGATTGTTAATGGTTTCATAAAAAGTAATCTATTAGTTGATCATAATTGTGACAGTTCTCTTACTGTTGGACATCCGTATTATTTTTAGTTTTCTATTGTTAGTAACTATTGTTAAGTGCTGATTAGGTGCCTTTTAAGATAAGACAAATGCTTAGAAAGATTAAGTAGCCCTGGTAGAGTAGTTCATGCCTGTAATCCCAGCACTTTGGCAGGCCAAGACGAGAGGATCCCTTGAAGCCAGGAGTTTGAGACCAGCCTGGTCAACAAATTGAGACCCTGTCTCAATTTAAAAAATTTAAAAATTAGTCTGGCTTGAGACCAGGAGTTGGAGATTATAGTGAGCTGTGATCTCTGCATTCCAGCCTGGGTGACTGAGTGAGAACCAATCTCTAAAGAAAAGAAAGAAAAAGATTAAGCAATTCTATTATTTTGCCAAAGCTTTGATAGCAGTGAGTATTATTAATCTGCCAAACAGATAGGAGAAATATAGTCCTTAAGTGTTATTCTTGAACACTTATTGCACAAGTAATTCACATGACTGGACGATTTACTTACTTTAAATATTTGTTTCTTTATTATTATTATTATTATGTTGAGACAGGTTCTCACTCTGACACCCAGGCTGGAGTGCAGTGGTGCGATCTTGGCACACTGCGACTTCTACGTCCTGGATTTGAGCAATTCTCGTGCCTCAGCCTCCCGAGTAGCTGGGACTACAGGTGTGTGCCACCACACCCAGCTAATTTTTGTATTTTTAATAGAGACAGGGTTTCACCATGTTGGCCAGGCTGGTCTCAAACTCCTGACCTCAAGTGATCCACCCACTTTGGCCTCCCAAAGTGCTGAGATTACAGGTGTATGCCACCACGCCCGGCCTGTTTCTTCACTATGAAATGGAAATTAAAATGTTAAGAATTAGACTATTCATGTAAAATATAGTGTTTAACACTATATGTAGCATATAATGCTCTAAAATTATTACTGTAATATGTTCATTATAGAAAAATTATAAAACAAAGATAAACTAAAGTAAGAAAGATATTTCTTTTTTTATTTTTATTTTTTGAGACCGACCATAGCTCACTGCAGCCTTGACCCACAGGCTCAAGTAATCCTCCCACCTCAGCCTCCCAAGTAGCTGGGACTACGGGTGCATGCCACCACACCTAGCTAATTTTTAAACTTTTTGTAGAGACAGGCTATTGCCCAGGCTGGTCTTGAACTATGTTGCCCAGGCTGGTCTTGAACTCCTGGGCTCAAGCAATCCTCCCACCTCAGCCTCCCAAAGTGCTGCAATTACACATATGAGCCACCACACCTGGCCAGAAAAATATTCTTAATCCAGAGCTATTATCATGAATATTTTGTTGGTCCTCCTTTCCTATAGTAATATGTGCATATGATTGTTAACCAAAAATAAAGCAAGTTATAAGCCCATATGTTGGCCGGGCACAGTGGCTCACACCTGTAATCCCAGCACTTTGGGAGGCCAAGGCAGTGGATCACTTGAGGTCAGGAGTTCGAGACCAGCCTGGCCAACACGGTGAAACCCCATCTCTGCTAAAAATAAAAAAATTAGCCGGGCATGGTGACAGGTACCTGTAATCCCAGCTGCTCGGGAGGCTGAGACACAAGAATCGCTTGAACCCAGGACGCAGAGGCTGCAGTGAGCTGAGATCCTGCCACTGCCCTCCAGCCTGGGCAACAGAGCGAGATTCTGTCTAAAAAAAAACAAAACAGGCCGGGCACGGTGGCTCACACCTGTAATCCCAGCACTTTGGGAGGCCAAGGCGGGAGGATCACAAGGTCAGGAGTTCAAGACCAGCCTGGCCAAAATAGTGAAACCCCGTCTCTACTAAAAATACAGAAATTAGCCGGGCATGGTGGCGCGTGCCTGTAGTCCCAGCTACTTGGGAGGCTGAGGCAGGAGAATCACTTGAACCCAGGAGGTGGAGGTTGCAGTGAGCCGTGATCTCGCCACTGCCCTTCAGCTTAGGCAACAGAGTGAGACTTGGTCTCAAAAAAAAAAAAACCAAAAGAAAACCTTATGTAAAATGTTTGCCTTGCAGGCCTCTTTGTGGCCTTTAGTGCTATACCTAGTCAGGTCACTTATCTTCTGGGACACTATCTCCTTGTTTTCTATTGTTTATTTTCTCCACATCCTTTGAGATCAGCATACAGAAATCAACTATATTTCTATACCTTTGCAATGGAAAATCTGAAAATAAATAAGAAATAATTGCATTTAGGAATAGTATAAAAAATCCATAGAAATAAATTTAACCAAAGAATTGCAAAATTTGTGTTGTGAAAACTACAAAATATTGAAAGAAATTAAAGAAGACCTAAAGAAATGGAAAGATAGCCTATATTCATGGATTGGAAGACAGAATTTTGTTAACATGGCTATGCTCCCCAAATTGGTCTACACCCAGTCTCTATTAAACACAGTCTCTATTAAGATTCCAGCTGGCTTGGTGCAGAATCGACAAGCAGATTCCACAATACATATGGAAATGCAAGAGGCATAGAAAGGCAAAAACAGACTTGGAAAAGAACAAAGCTGAAGAATTCACACTTCCCAGTTTCAAAACTCACCAAAAAGCTGGAGTAATTAGGGCAGTGTGCTACTTGCAAAAAGACATAAAGAGAAACATCTTTGTTAACTACCTCAAGAGGTCAGCTTCACAATTTAGCGCTGGACTGCTAGCTTCTCAGATAATCGGCCTTAAGGAGTTTCCCCTCTTCATTATAACTTTTCTTTCAATTTGAGGGAAAAAAAAAACTACATGTAAATAATGCAAAATAATACAGAACAGTGTGAAGCAGAGTCAGGATTCCCATCTCTCCATCAAGTGTATTTCTTTCTAGTGTATGTTTGATTTCTAACTGACTTTAAAAATCATTTTGTGGGGCCAGGCATGATGGCTCATACTTGTAATCCCAGCATTTAGGGAGGTCCGCAGACAGGAGGATTGCTTGAGCCCAGGAGTTTGAGATCAGCCTGGGAAACACAGCAAGACCCCATCTCTAAACACACACACACACACACACACACACACACACACAAACACAGCAAGACCCCATCTCTAAACACACACACACACACACACACACACACACACACACACACAATGGGAAACACAGCAAGACCCCATCTCTACACACACACACGCACGCACGCACGCGCGCACACACACACACACACACGGAATGTGCCTCTTGCCTGCTGTCCCAGGTATTTGGGAGGCTGAGGTGGGAGGATTGTTTGAACCCAGGAGGTCAAGGCTGCAGTGACCTATGATCACACCACTGCACTCCAGCCTGAGAGAAGAGCAAGACCTTATCTCAAAATAATAAATTATTATTATTATTTTGTGTGATTTTAATTAATTGCTGTTTCTGTGGTGGTGGATAAGTATTTTTTTTTTTTTTTTTTTGAGACAGAATTTCACTCCGTCGCCCAGGCTGGAATGCAACAGTGGGATCTTGGCTCACTGCAGCCTCCACCCCCTGGGTTTAAGCGATTCTCCTGCCTCAGCGTCTCGTGTAGCTGTGATTACAGGCGCTTGCCACCACACTTAGCTACGTTTTATATTTTTAGTAGAGACGAGGTTTTGCCATGTTGGCCAGGCTGGCCTCGAACTCCTGACCTCAGATGATTGGCCTCCTTGGCCTCCCAAAATGCTGAGATTACAGGCATGAGCCACCACTCCTGCTTCACAAACTCCATTTTGCCTTTGGCAGAGGACATGTTTTCTTTCTTCATGCCCTCTGGATATGCTAGAGGTCCCCAAGCTTTTCCTGGCTACCACTTGCTCTGACCTTATACATGTTGGGTTTTGCTCTTAAAGAGGACAGCAGGAAGCAAGGTTGGTTTCAGAAATCAAGGGGTTGGCAGTGGATGTGTAGATTTCGTCATGGAGTCCACAGAGCTCAGCTTTTGAACCTCTGAGAAGTTTCATTTCTTGTGCAGAAAGAGTACAGTTGAATTCAAGTTTGCCTTTAGAATTGCACTGAATAAAATACTGCACACTAAAGGAAAGCTTATTTTCTGCGTGGTTGTATTTTCAAAGACAATATTCAAAGCATGTTTTCTAGAGATTGTGTGGATGAGGGTGAGCCGGCTGAGGCATCACTCAAGCTAGGGGTGGTGTGTAAGAAGCACGTGGAGCCACAAGAGGCACCTCCTATAGTCAGCTAAGGGCTTCCCTTTCTGCACCCAGCTTTTGGTTGAAGGGTGATTTTTTTTTTTTTTGAGACGGAGTTTCGCTCTTGCCCAGGCTGGAGGACAACGGCACGATCTCAGCTCACCACAACCTCCCTGGTTCAAGCGATTCTCCAGCCTCAGCCTCCCGAGTAGCTGGGACTACAGGCACGTACCACCGCGCCTGGCTAATTTTGCCTTTTTAGTAGAGACGAGGTTTCTCCACGTTGGTCAGGCTGGTCTTGAACTCCCAACTTCAGGTGATCCGCCTGCCTTGGCTCCCAAAGTGCTGGGATTACAGGCGTGAGCCACCGCGCCCGGTGAAGGGTGATTTCTATTAGACGAATCTGTGCTTCAGTCATGGATGTTAATAGAGGAACCTGTTTTCCTGCTACAGATTCCTGAGTAGAATTGCTATAAGAGTCCACTTCTGGACTCAGGGCAAGTCGAAGACCAGTCTGTGTAGAAAGGCTGAGGCAACTGGGAAAGATCTGACAGCTATTTACATATATTCTGACATAGTCCCCCCATAATGGCTTTTAGTGACACATGTGCTGATAGAATTCTAAACCTGTAGAATTCTCCTGCTGGTGATGCTGGTGTCTTCTCTTGTGCTTGACTGTACAGGGTAACCTGATGCAGAATGCTGCAAGTGTGATGAGAGCTAGAACGCTGTGAAAACTCTTGCTAGGAAGGTTGGGCTCGGCGTGACTTGCTCCAGTAGGAATCCTGGGTAGAGATTTTTAGCTGTAATTAAACGGTACATCCAGAGCCAAGGGTGACTCTCAACTCAGGTAGTTCTACAGGTCAGACGTGAATTTACCAAATCTCCCAATTTGTTTATTTGTTTTGTTTTGTTTTTTTTAGAGAGAGGGTCTCGCTCTGTCACTCTGGCTGGAGTGCAGTGGTGTGATCACAGCTCACTGCAGCCTCAAACTCCTGGGTTCAAACAATCCTTCCACCTCAGCCTCCCAAAATACTGGGATTACAGACATGAGCCATTGTATTTAGCCAAATCTCCCAATTTAGAAACTCCTCTGTAAAGGGTTTGGGTCTGAGCTATATGTTTGGTTTTTTTGTTTGTTTTGTTTTGAGACGGGGTCCCACTCTCTTGCTCAGGCTGGAGTGCAGTGTCACAATCTTGGCTCACTGCAACCTCCACCTCCCGGGCTCAAGTGATCCTCCCACCTCAGCCTCCTGAATAGCTGGGACTACAGGGGCACACCACCATGCCCAGCTAATTTTTCTGGGGGGGTGGGGTGGGGACTTTCTATAGAGACAGGGTCTTGCCATGTTGCTCAGACTGGTCTTGAACTCCTGAGCTCAAGCAATCTACCTGCCTTGGCCTCCCAGAATGCTGGGATTAAAGGCGTGAGCCAAAGCACCCAGCCCTGAGCTGTATGGTACTTCAAACTGCCAACACGCCAGCCCCCGACACTCTGATTGGTATTCCTTTAATTCATCAGACTCCATGTGCAATAAATGACTAAGTGTTGAAACTGTTCTTTTTTGTTTGCCCAATCGGTAGATGGCCACTTTTTGTAACTTTTTTCTTTTTCATTCAGGTTTCTGTTTTTATTCAAGTATAAGCAAACAGCACAATTAACACAATGTTCAGCAACTCCAGACCAGCTTTTCTTACCCCCATGAAGAATGATCAGTTTAACAAACACCGATCTAAGGTTTCCTCCCAAGCTGTCAGCGAGCGCTGCTGCCGGTCTAGATGGCCATGTCCCAACAACAGCAATGCCACTCTCCCTCCTGCTTCTTCCAGGATTGCTCTTTAAAGGGACCAGAGCGACATACTGATGCCTATTGAGGCATCTGAGATGCACTGTGTTGGGGGTTAGCCTCAATGCCAGCCTCTGGTTGTCTAGGTGAGTGACATCACCATAAAAACACATTGTGTACCATTCTGGACTCAGGATCACAAAGGCAGAGGCAACCAATCTTTTTTTTTAAAACCTTCCTTAAAGATTCTTTGATGCTTTGCTCTATCACTGTAGACCTGGTTTTTTTCCCCCCTAAGTTTTTTCTTTTTTACATTCTGGGTTGCTATTTTCAGATTAACAATTTGATGACCCCATCACAGTACCAAAATATCCCCCAAAATGAAGTTCAAATTTGATCAAAACATAAATCAGAGTGAGTGAGTAAAATTATAAAGGCCAGGCAGCAGGAAAAGTCACCCTCAACCACCATCTGACTGGTCAGGTCTCGCCTGTGCCAAGGGGGGCAGGAAGAGGAGAAATCTATTATACATGCAACACTGAACTGGGGAATGTGGCTTGGGGCCTCCAGGACAGTTCAGGTCCCCAAGCTAACCCCCTACTTCCCAGACAGCTGCTCGTACAGTTTGGGCACATAGTCGTCCCACTCAGCCTGGTAACACGTGCCGGCCATTGGGGCCCCGAGCTTGTACTTTTTACGGAAGGACGCCACCTCGAATTTGCCATGGTGGTCTCCAGATCGGTTGCTGAGGATGGGCTCGTCACACTTTAGTGGCCTGTCCTGCTCATAAACCAGCCAGACATAGCGGTGGAGACCTGTGCCCTTGAGAGGCCCTGAGCCCACATAATCGGAGAGCACTATGTCACTGCTGATGTCATTGCCCTTCATGTTGACCACCAGGAAATGATGCCATTCTCTGCATTTGGGATCCTTCCTGCTGGGAGCATCCGGGTCTGTCAGGACCAAGGTGTAGAGCTTCCCTGAATCAAGACCATCCCACGAAATGCTGGTGGGTCTATTCTTAACCTGGGTGGGCGTCAGCACTTTGTCCAGCTCATCCACTGCCGCCTGAGCGTAGGTGACATGCAGCAGGTGCTGTGACCGCTCGTCCATTTCTCATAGGCTCAGGGGCCCAGACCACTTGCTGAGGTCCACCGGCATGGCGAGGCCAAGCAGAGCGTACAGCCGGGAGTGCAGGAGTAGGCCAGGTGCAGGCGGCAACAGCGACACGGAGAGCTCAGCACACTGGCTCGGGAAGGCGCAGACCCCACTTTTTGTAACTTTATAATTCCTTAATTTTATTTTTTAAAGCTTATTTTGGTGTTATTCAGTATGTAGTGTTTTACTGAGCTTCTGCAAATGCCATCGTAATAATAGTTTTGTTTTCTTGAACAAAAAACCAAAATAAATTTCAAATGTTAAAGCAATGGAATCAATAAATTTATTAATGTTACATTAACATGAACTACAAAGAGACCTTTCGTATGTCTGATACCAAAGACATAACTGAAAAGTCATTTTTCCAAACCTTGCGCTTGCATTCACCTACCTGTCTAACCCTCACAGGTGCTAATTAACTGCAAATGCCATTTCTGGGCTTCACACACATTCTGTAACTTTCCCTTTTCTGATGTGACTTCCCTCCCTTACCCCATACCTCCCTGCGCTGTCCCCTGCTGTGCCCTTGCCTGGAATGCCCTGCAGCCTGCTTCAGCCCAGCAAAATATTCATCTTACCAGTCCATGCCCTGACTCCTGATGTCACCCTTCCCTGCATCACCCTTCCCTGTGTATTTGGTGGATAAGGCTTGATTGAGGCTCAGGTACTGAGTCCTTGCTGGCACACTGAGAACCAGATGCCACCCCGATGATAAGGAAGACAGACCCGGGACTTCCATATGAATTGGATATAATCATCTGACATGCACCCTACTAACTGATGGATCCTGCTGTTACCCCAAAGCTCCAGAACAACACTGGGCCAGACACAGGCATTTCCTGTCCCCTGAAGAGCCACTGAACCCAGCAAAAAAGAGATCTAGAGCTCTCCAAACCTATGGAATGGCAACCAAAACCATGCCCAGGTTTTGAGTTAAGCCTCATTAGTCTCCCTTTTCCCTTGACAGAGTAGAGCTGTGCAGCGCAGCACTAAGTGAATGAGAGCAGAAGCCTCAGGACAGAACTGAACCCACCAGCTTGAGCTGACAACACTGCCAGGGGTTCTATCCACAGATGGAATATTCGCTTTGATCACTGAGTTAGGAGGCATGGGTGAGGGATGCAGAGTGCCGCTCGTCATGAGACATCAAGCTATCCAAGTCAATATCCTATTAGTAGGGATGGCATGTTATAAAAGGCGTAAAGATCTCACCTGCCCCGGCTGGAAGCAGTGATTCCATTGCCCCAGATTCAGAATTGTGATTTAAACTAGGCCTCTCTTCAGACATCAGAACCAAATTAGAGTGCTTTATATGTGCAAGGAACTAATGCAGAAAGACATTATGGGTAAGTCAAGGGAGATGCCCCAGCCATTGGGCAAATTCCTCTGACTCCTCCGAGATGGAACTAATTCTTTTTCTTCTGTGCCCGGATCCTAGAATCAAGATCCTTAAGGTCTGAGTACAAGTTCCGCTTCAGGATGGCGCTGCTGCACAGCAGGGCACCTTGCAGGGCCCCGAGCAGCCCACAGGTGAAGATATCCTGGCCTAGGAGGCAAGAGCAGAGGCCCCTGAGCGTGCACCCAGGCAGGCCCAGGGGAGGGTGGGGCCCTGGTGCTCTTCCCTCCACGTGAGGGCCACCCAGAGCTGGCTCCAATCAGACCGGGGCCACAGCCTGCTCAGGCAGGCCTGCTCAGGGGATGGGAGGCTGCAGAGGACAGCAGGGCCTGAGGGCAGGAACAGAGGACGTTGGGCGACAGGGGCTCAGGGTCTCAGGTCCTGACAACATGGGGCAGTGAGTATACCTGTCAGATAGAGGTTGGGGATGGGGCTCTGGGCCCTCAAGGAGGCCATCACACGAGGGTGCAGGCGGCCCAGGTCATGGTCAGCCCCGTAGCAGGCACCTCGGGGAGCAGCCAGATAGAACTGGTTGGTGAGTGGGGATCCTGCAGTCACACTCTCCACCTGAGGGCACAAAGGGTGGGGCAGGCATGTGAGATCCTGGCTCCCCTCCCTCTTCCGCTCTTTCCCATTTGCTGACTCCAGGGATGGGTGCCCTGTCCTTCCCTGGGGCTCATGTCTTGGGGCCCAATTCCCCTGTCTCAAGGAAAGGGCAGAAACCGCACCGTGAGGTCCGTCACCACCCCAAAGACTTTACCCCCTACCTTCCCCTCCAGCTGTGGGAACAGTTTCAGGACCACTGACATAGAGGCTTCCACAAAGGAGTTTTTGAAGGTCTCATAGTCACTGCCCCGCTTTCCCTTCAGCTCTGCCTGCCACTCCTCAAACCACTCGTAGGCGGTGGGTATGAGAATGATCATGGTGGACCGGCCTGGGGATCAGAGCTGATGTTACTACTGTCCAGCCGCTCCCTCCACCCCCTCACCCGGGACCTGCAGCCCCACCTGGGAATCGGTCCTCCCAGGTCGGATCTTTGGCTGATGGGAAAGCGATGAAGAGAAGAGGGATGTGTTCCGCAGCCTCTTCCCTGGGCATGGAGACGTAGCGCTCCATCCTGCGTGTGACAAGAGTGTGGTGCTATCTCCAGGCTTTTGTCCTCAAAACCCCAGAACCACTGCAAGGACTGCTCATCCCTAGGGACTTCCCACAGGGGTGAGGCTGAGCCACAGCCTTGGCGTGACAAACTTCCAGGAGCAAATGAGAAATTGCCCACTTCCTCCCATTCCATAACCTCTGCTCATTCTCTGAGTCAAGCAGGGAGGCACGGGCCACACACACACGCACGCACGCACGCACGCACGCACGCACGCACGCGCGCCTTACGCCTGGTCCATGTCCGTGTCATAGTAAACATAGTAGTTGGTGGACGGCAGATGCAGGTCTTCCTTGGTGCCTTGCAGGCCGATGAAAACAGACGTCATGCCTAAGCCGGGCTGCACCGTCCCCAGTTGCTGCTTCACACCTGCCAAGGGGAGTGCTTGGTGCCTGTGCAGACCATGGCCGGAGACGGCCACTCCTTGCTGCCAGGAGAGCCTTGGGGTGCCAGCTCTGGCACCTGCCTGAGGCATGCTGGGCCCCTGGCCACTCTGCTTCCTTCATTTAACTAAATATTTTTGAGGCCTTCAGATCGTGTTCAGGAGGAAAATTCATAGACAAGGGAAAATTGTAACCAGACAGTGAGAGGGGGGCAGAAGGGACAGGTGACTCTAGCAGGGCTGCCTGGCCAGGACAGTGTCAGTTCCCAGAGGTCCTGGGACAGGGGAGAAGGGAGGTCAGGGTCAGAGAGAGAAAGGTAGGAAGTAGCAAAGGCAGAGTCTGCCTGTGCACCATGCCCGACCTCCCTGCGCACCATGCCCGACCTCCCTGCTCTGCCCCTGGGCCGTCTCTGCCTCACCCCTTCAGCTCCTGAGAGTCTGAGAGAGGGGAGGCCAAGCAGGCTGCAGGCTCAGCCACGCAGGGCAAAGGAAGGAGAGGCTGGCGCTGGTGAAACCACCCTATGCCCTGGAGACAATCACAACTCCCTTACCACCCGGTACCCACGAGGAAAGCCAGGACCTCGCTTTGCCCCCCAGCCCCTCTGCTTTCCCCTTCCTCAGCTCCTCAGGGAGCAGCTCCCGGGCCCACCCTCTGGGGTCAGGGCTCCTTCCCCTGCTCTCTAGCTCCTGTACCAGTCAACGTTTCCACCACACCACATCCGGAGCTGCTCCGTGCTCTCCAGTTCCCGCCCCATCCTGAGTCCTTCATCTGGGCCCCTCTGTCTCACCCCTGCTGGGTTACTGGTCCCCTCTTCCCAGCGGCCACCTTCCTCAGATCCAGTTACATAAAGGTGGCAGGACCTCTTAGCTGCGTTGGCTCGGCGGCTCTGCTCCCTGTAGGCTGCCTGCTCTCCTGCTTCTCTTCCTGAGGCCTCTTCTCTGGAAGCCCCCTCAGCCCAGAAGGGTGGGAGGAGCAGAGCTTTCAAATCAGACCAGCTACTCTGCTCAGCCCTGCCCCTTTCAGCTGACTGGCCTCAGGACTGTAATTAATCTGTATGGGCCTCAGTTTCCCCAAATTAAATGCTAGGGTTAGGATGATGTTAGAGGCAGCGTTCTCACCTTGTTGCTTAAGGACAATCAGAGGGCTGGCCAAGAAGAGGAGAAGCATGACCCAGACGGAGCAAGTTGGCTCCAGAAGGGGACACACTGGGGAACCTGCAAGAGGGGCAGTGCAGACCCGCCTTTTACCTGGCAGGCAGCGGGCGTTCCCCGGCAGTAGGTGTTCATAGGTGTTGAACAGTCCTGCGTTGGAGACCACGATGGGGCAATAGATGTTCACCAGCTCATGCCCCTTCTTCACACTGACACCTGCAGGCACAAGAGCTTGGTTGAGGGTCTGTGAGCTCCGGGATGAAGAGGAAGGCCCACGGCCCCCATGGATCTCTCTCTGCCTGTGCCCATTTCTCAGACCTTCGAGTCCAGCTACCTAGACTCAGGCAGGGCAGGCCCCTGGGAAAATGCACAGTGAGTGAATATCTTCAGGTGCTTTCACACTATCCTACAACTGCTTGGGCTTACTTTCCCTAGCTCTGTACCTACCTGTGTGTGTGTATGTTTGTGTGTACTCTGTGTTTGAGCCAAATCCCAGACAAAGCTCAAAGGCTAAAGACCTTCCACTGGAAATCCAGGCCCTTTTCTCTGCTGCCACAGTTGTTTCCAAATACTCTTTAATACCCTCCAATCGGGGCTGGGCACAGTGGCTCATGCCTGTACTCCCAGCGCTTTGGGAGTCTGAGGTAAGAGGACTGATTGCTTGTGTACAGGAGCTCAAGACCAGCCTGGGCAACATAGTGAGACCCTGTTTCTACAGAAAAAAAGAAAAAAATTAAATTAAGCTGTATGGAGTTGTGCACACCTGTAGTCCTATCTCGTCAGCCAGAGGAATGGGTTCAGCCCAGGAGTTAAACGCTACAGTGAGCTATGGTGACACTACTGCACTCTAGCCTGGGCAATAGAGTGAGACTGTGTATCTAAAAAAATGAATGAATGAATGAATGAATAAAATAAAAATAAAACCCTGCAATGATGCCTCATCCTGGATAAGAGAACCTCCAAAATCTTACAGCAGCCTGTGCAATGTGGTCCCTTCTGTGTGTCCAGCTCCATCCATCTCTGGTCACTCTCGCTAAACCCCCACTAAACTATTAGGCAGAACCAATATCAAACAGCTGAGAGTCAACCATTTCTTACCTACAAAAATGGCAGTTTCTTGTTGTTCAACCTAATACTTTTGGATGCCTGAAAACACTCAGCTCTTTCATATCTCCACGCCTTTGCACATGCTGCTTCCCCTTCCTGGAATATTCTCCAGCCTCATCTGCTTGCTAGCTTCATCTCACCCTTTATTACTCAGCTCCAACACCTGTGCCTCTAGGAGGTTTCCCCTGTTTCACCATGCTGTCTGTTACCCCCATCCTTAGCACACGCCTCCAGATGGCACGTAAATGAATGCTTTTTCCTTTGTAAGATGAAGCCTCGCTCCATTGCCCAGGCTGGAGTGCAGTGGTGCAATCTCAGCTCACTGCAACATCCGCCTCCCAGGTTCAAGCGATTCTCCTGTCCAGGTCTCCAAGTAGCTAGGATTACAGGCTCTCAGCACTGTGCCTGGCTAATTTTGGTATTTTTAGTAAATACAGGGTTTCACCATATTGGCCAGGCTGGTCTCGAACTCCTGACCTTGTGATCCACCCACCTCAGCCTCCCAAAGTGCTGGGATTACAGGCGTGAGCCACCGTGCCTGGCCCTGGCTAATTGTTGTATTTTTAGTAAAGACAGGGTTTCACCATGTTGGCCAGGCTGGTCTTGAACTCCCAACCTCAGGTGATCTGCCTGCCTTGGCCACCCAAAGTGCTGGGATTACAGGCATGAGCCACTGCACCCGGCCTCTTTTATCTCTATCTTTTATTACCTAGCACTTGAAAAACAAACAAATATATCCGGATTGTATTTAACTCAACTGATAAACCTACCTTGCTTCCTGGACCCCTTTCAGCTGAAAGGAGAACTTGTTCATGGACATCAGAGAAAACCTTGCCCAACCGACAGCCACCTCTCTCTTACCACCCATTAACTTATCAGTCTCTTCTACTAATGGATTCTCTCAGATCACTGATGGCCTTTTCTCCCTGATTTTTCATTTTGCACTGGGCCCCCCACTTATCACCTCCTTGAAAGGTTCCTCTGATAAATGCATGTCTACATCAGCCCAGTTTTTCCCAGGCCTCTTTTTACCTGCTTCCCTGGCTTCTTTAAGCACCCATTAGTCATAGATGGCCTATTCTGTTTAACAGAGTCCTTCTTGCACAGACCCTCTATTCCAAGAGTTCATTTATATTGGGATTCTGGGTCCCTATGCGGGTTACAGCATCAACCTGAGCCAGGGTAATAAGGTTCCGGGCCCCACTTTACAGATAGAGGCAGGGAACCTTGCTGGCCTCCATACTACCCTGTGGAATCCAAGGTTACTCATTCATTCTATCGGCCACTCAACAGCATTTATTGAGCCTCTAATATGTGCTAAGATTTATAGATACAAAGATAAAAGACAGTCTCTACACTCAAGAAAACAGTTGGCTGGTCTCCGTGGCTCACGCCTGTAATCCCAGCACTTTGGGAGGCCAAGGTGGGCAGATCACAAGATCAGGAGATCGAGACCATCCTGGCTAACACATGGTGAAACCCCATCTCTACTAAAAATACAAAAAATTAGCTGGGCGTGGTGGCGGGCGCCTGCAGTCTCAGCTACTTGGGAGGCTGAGGCGGGAGAATGGCGTGAACCCAGGAGGCGGAGCTTGCAGTGAGCCGAGATTGCACCACTGCACTCCAGCCTGGGCAACAGAGCGAGACTCCATCTCAAAAAAAAAAAAAAAAAAAGTCATAGATTACTGGGTAAATAATTTTATCTATTAAATAAATAAATAAATACTGTTGTTTGGGGACCATGCAATCCTTTATTTTTCTTTTCTTTTCTTTTCTTTTTTTTTTTTTTTTTTGAGATGGCGTCTCGCTCTGTCGCCCAGGCTGGAGTGTGGTGGCACGATCTCAGCTCACTGCAACCTCTACCTCCTGGGTTTAAGCAATTCTTCCGCCTCTGCCTCCCAAGTAGCTGGGACCATAGGCGCGTGCCACCATGCCCAGCTAATTTTTGTATTTTTAGTAGAGACGGGGTTTCACCATATTGGCCAGGCTGGTCTTGAACTCCTGACCTTGTGAGCCGCCTGCCTCGGCCTCCCAAAGTGCTGGGATTACAAGCGTGAGCCACCATGCCCGGCCATATTTTTCTGTTTTTTTTGTTTTGTTTTTTTTTTTAAAGAGACAGGGTTTAACCATGTTGCCCAGGCTGATCTCAAATTCCTGAGCTCAAGTGATCCTCCCATCTCAGCCTCCCAAAGTGCTGGGGTTACAGGCGTGGACCACTATGCCCCGCCAATCCTTTATCTTTCCTGCTTCCTTTTTATTTCTGGACTAATCACTATCCCTGGACCCTGCTCTAGGGCAGATTCTCACCTTAAGCTTCCATAAGGAGGTCAGTTCTACTCCTTCCGGTCTCAGGGAGACCCCAGGTCTCGCCCACACCAACCCAGGGACCCAGAAGGGCAGGGTGGGACAGGGCTCTCACCACAGGCTTTCCCAGCTGAGTCCAGCAACACACTCTGCACAGTGGCCTTTGTAAGGACAGCGCCCCCAGCCCGCTGAATCACAGGGATGGTGTGGAAGGCAATTTCACTGGAACCCCCTCGGGGATAAAAGCCTCCTTCCATGTAGTGGTTAACCAGCAGGGCGTGCATGGAAAAGGCACTGTGACTGGGGGTGACACCTGCAGAAGGAAGGAAGGGTGGTGAGCAGGCAAGAGCAGGCACCAGCACCATTCAGAAAGGAACGTGGAATTCTGCGAGATAACACACAGCCCAGTCTATCCGAGGAACCACATGTTCCTCAGGGTCCAAGGCAGCCAGAGGAGCCTTTCCATCCAGACATGGGGTACCTTAGAGATCTTGGCGCCACTAGGAATACCCTCCATGCAAACTGCCATGCTGCCAAGACCAAGGAGGACAGTGTTGGTTGGACTGAAAAATCATCCAAGGCACGGATGAAGAGAATTTTGACCAAGGAGTCCAGCAGGTGGCCAGACTTCTCATCCACAAGCTCCAGAGGGCGTGGGGTTTACACTGCTCCATATCAGTCAGCCAGGCAGGGTCGAGAAGAAAGATTGAGAGATGAGAGGGAAGCCCTTCCTCCTCCAGAAGCTGCCCAGAGCCCAGGGCCAGTACCCACCGTAAGTGGGGAAGATGTAGCTGAGCACTGCCTGGAGCTCAGAGGAGGCCCCCAGCTGCTGCAGGACCTCAGCCAGGCTCTGGGTGGATGCTTGAAGGAATGGAGAGAAACGAGTCAGCAGCCCACACCTGTTGAGGAGCTGAACCACGGGCAATGGGAGGAACTTCAACAGGATGGCATGAGGGGCTCCACTGGATACCACCTGGGGGAGTGAATGAGGACAGCAGGCCTCACCTCTAGAACCGCTGTGACAGGACTGCTATCCTCATAGCCTGGACCAACCCGAGAATCCAGCAACACTTACCCCTGGCTGAACTTTGCTGAATTTGAATATTTTTTAAAAATCTATACTCTGTGACTTTTTCCCATCCTACACTCGGATGAGTCCTTTTTTTGCTTTTTATTTTCCTGCTCAAATTCCTTTTCAAAAATCCCAATCTGGTCTCGGATGCAGTAAGAAGGAGTAGTGATCTGATGTCATGGAAGCCAGCCTAGTCAGGGAGGAGAGCGGGGCATCCCCAGATGCCAGGGTGACAGCAGCAGCCGTGGAGCCAAGGCTCCAGAGAGAGAGAGATGGAGAACTGGATGGACTTGGGTGGAGGCTGAGCTAAGAACAGATATGACTCTTCCTCCCTTCCTGCCTCCCCCACTGCACTCTCCACCCCCAGTGCCTCCACTAATAATAAAGAAAGCCAGCCTGATCGGGAACAAACTCTGGGTCCTCAGCATGTCCATGTTACCTTAACCAGCTTTATATACTTGTCAATGATAGCTTCCTCCTGTGGAAACTTCTCCTTGAGGCCCTGAATGTAGGCTTTCTCTCCACTGTACATGGGGTACTCCTTTCGGCCATTGGGCCCTTCTAGTACCATGATGTCAAAAGGAGAGGACAGGGGAGCCCAGTCCAGCTGCCCTTCAGTGATCTGGTCCAAGATAAAACGGCCAGTGCTGCCCTCTTCCATACGCCCAATGTAATGGATTCCTGTTGGGAGATGGAAAAACAAGGTAGTAAACGGATACGGGGATTGAGCCCTGGAAAGGTGGCTGAGGAAGTGAGGTGGAAGAGGTTCTCTGGCCTGACCAAGTTCACGCCCAGAGTGAGCTGCTCACCCTGACTGCAGGGAGGTGTCACAGCAGAAACCACCAGATCCCTGCCCGGTTCAACTCCCAGTAGCTATGCTGTCACATAAGAAAAGTGCCCAGAGGCTGGGCATGGTGGCTCACACCTGTAATCCCAACACTTTGGGAGGCAGAGGGAGGTGGGTCACTTGAGGTCAGGAGTTCGAGACCAGCCTGGCCAACATGGAGAAATCCCATCTCTACTAAAATACAAAAAAATTAGCAGGGTGTGGTGGCCCACTTGGTGGGATTACTGAGTGTAATCCCAGCCACTCGGGAGACTGAGGCATGAGAATCACTTGAACTCAGGAGGTAGAGGTTACAGTAAGCTGGGATCACACTACTGCGCTCCAGCCTGGGTGACGAAGTGAGACTCTGTCTGAAACAAACAAAGAAAAAAAGTTCCCAGAGAGAAGATGGCACTTCCAAAACAACAGAAATGCTCAGTATCACCCCACAAGGGCTGCTCCAAGCCTCTTCAATATATAGCCATGCTCCCAACCCTTTTCCACACAAGCCTTACCTGTGTCAAATTCAAGGCCATTCTTTCCAAAGGTATGACAGCAGCCCCCTGCCTTGGTATGTTGTTCCAGCACCAGGACTCGCTTGCCAGCTTTAGCTAGAATTGCAGCTGCAGCCAGGCCCCCAAAGCCACTGCCAATTACCACCACATCCAGCTTCTCCGGCACTCGGTTGGCTGAAAAAGCTACAGCGGAAGGGCCAAAGGGTGGGTTTCTCAGGCAGGGGCAGGGAAATAGCAAAGATAGGGAAACCAAAGAAGACTTCTCTAGCTTGTACAGTGCAAGAAACCTCTAGAGCAGTTTGGCACAGAACTCTTGACTAACATGTTTCAAACATTTTACCTGGGAATACTCAGAACCAGCCAGGCAGATTTGGGGTTTTGGTTTTTTGTTGAGACAAGGTCTCACTCTGGCCCAGGATGAAGTGCAGTGATGTGATCACAGCTCACTGCAGCCTTGAACTCCTGGCCTCAAGCAATCCTCCTGCTTCTGGTTCCCGAGTAACTGGGACTACAGGTGCATGCCACCGTGCCTGGCTAATTTATTTTTATTTTTATTTATTTATTTTTTAAGATGGAGTCTCGCTCTGTCACCCAGGCTGGAGTGCAGTGGCGCAATCTCCGCTTACTGCAAGCTCCGCCTCCTGGGTTCACATCATTCTCCTGCCTCAGCCTCCCGAGTAGCTGGGACTACAGGTGCCCACCACCATGCCCGGCTAATTTTTTTTTTTAATATTTTTTAGTAAAGATGGGGTTTCACCATGTTAGCCAGGATGGTCTTGATCTCCTGACCTCGTGATCCGCCTGCCTCGGCCTCCCAAAGTGCTGGGATTACAGGCATGAGCCACCGCGCCCCGCCTATTTTATGGTTTATAGAGCCAAAGTCTTGCTATGTTGCCCAGGCTGATCTTGAACTCCTGGCCTCAAGTGATCCGCCCACCTCAGCCTCCCAAAGTGCTGGGATTACACGCATGAGCCAACACACCAGCCCACAAGCCGGGCTTCTTTGGAAGATGCAGGGTCTGCAAGCAATAGTGGAATAGCTGGATCTTATGGTGGTTCTTCCAGGTGGTGATGGAAAGGCTTGGGCAGGACAGAACTGCTCAGAGGCTGCAGCTCTGAGAAATCACAGCACCAGCCCCTCCCATAGGGAAGGTCTGGGGGCAGTGCTGAGGGAGGCAGCACCTTCTCAGAAGACAAAACTGGATAGCAAGTGGTGCTATATGGGTACTTCCGACACAAGATCTGTTCTTTAACAATCACTGGCAAAAAACTGAGATCTGGGATGTTTCAAGATACAAGAGAACTTGGCAAACTGCTTATTTTTTGAATGTTTTTAGAGAGACCAATAGTAAAAAAAAATTTCACATGTAAGTATATAAGATAAATATATGAAACAAGTATCACAATGCAATACTTAGTGGAACTATGTATAATGCACTCTGATATTTTCTATTCTACTGCATTCTAAAATACTAGTTGTGGCCGGGCGCGATGGCTCACGCCTGTAATCCCAACACTTTGGGAGGCCAAGGTGGGTGGATCACTTGAGGCCAGGAGTTCGATATCCTAGACAACATGGTGAAACCCTGTCTCTACTAAAAATACAAAAATTAGCTGGGCGTGCACACTACTCGGGAGGCTGAGGCACGATAATCACTTGAACCCAGGAGGCGGAAGTTGCGGTGAGCGGAGATCGCGCCACTGCACTCTAGCATGGGCAATAGAGCGAGACTCTGTTTCAATAAATAAATAAATAATGCCAGTTGCAACTCACTAAATTGATTTCATAGCCCACTAATAGATCACAACCCGGTTTGAAAAGCAGTTAAGCTAGTCATCTCATTTTTAGACCAGCCCAGGTAGGTGCTAATGGTTATGCAGCAAATTAGTGACAGAGTCCAAGCTAAAACTCAGTTCTCAGAAGTCCAGATGATTAGTCCTTCCACTTAGAACAGTACTGTCTCCGATTGTGTAGCAAGATATGACACGGAGAATTCTAAAATTTACAAGTGAGAGGGACTCTGTAGATCAAACAGGTGATCCATTATTTTTTAAAGCAGCAGAACTCTTTAAACCCTAGAAGCAACCACAAAATATGTTTAAAGATGAGAGTGGAGAGCAGGCTCTGAGCCTGAGGCGCCTTGTTGAACCTCTGCCAAAGTTTCAGAACTAGGGTTCAATCCTTACGAGTTGGGACCATGCAAAGCCTGTTAAATCACCGGACGGGCAAAACGCGATTTCCTACGCATTTCTGTGCTGCTCCCCCACACCCCTGAGCTCGCATGGGAGGGTAGGTGAAAAAGTTAAGGTCCTGGAACCAAGTGGAGGAATGAGCCACGGGGATTATCAGTTCCATGAGCCACGGGGATTACAAGTGGCAGGGCGGGTGCCAAGACCTTGCAAACCAAGGACAATGACCGCACCCTTGGGACTACTATTCCCGGGGCCTACTAGGGCAAAGACTATCGACAGTGTCGCACACTAAAGCGGGGCTCCTCCACGTGCAAGGAAGCCCTCCCAGTACTTTACATATGGGGAAACTAAGGCCCAGGTCTGGTAGCTGCTGCCTTGGCAAAATGAGAACCCAAATCTGTGAGAATGCCTCGAGTGCAGCCCCGGACCCCAGGGTCCCTCCTGCTACCTTGTTTGAGAACCTTCTTCCTGGCCTCCTTGTCAGTTACCAGGGGCGCGGGTGGCCGTTTGACATCTTCGGAGAAAGGATTCGGGGAGCTGCCAGAGAATAGTCCCAAGTAAACTTTGCAGAGGACGGCCAGCAGCAGCACGGCCAGAAGCAGCACCAGCGGAAGCCACATCACGCCGGCGTCGGGTCGGGTAAATGGGACAGCTCCGACTGCGCTCAGCCTCTAGGACTGTGGCTCCGCCCGGGCTAGTTCGCTCTCCAGTCAGAAGGCGGAGGCAGCTTTGAGCACTGATTAACCAGCCAGCCGGCGAAGAGCCAACTCTCCGGTCATGATTGACCCTCCCGCCTCTCCGTACTTCTTTTGGGTTTCCATTGCCTACTGGGAAATGTAGTTCTCGGGGCCAGGGGAGCCTGCACGGAAGAGGCTGTGCGCATGAGCCGATGAGGCCTAGCCTAGGCGGCGGGACCCCCAAGTTTGGAAAGCTCTATTTACGGTGAGAACGCGTTAACACTTGCCAAGGGGAGTGGTTGGTGCCTGTGCGGAGCTAGCAGCCGGCCTGAGGAGGGAGGGAGAATGTGATCCGGTGGAAATTATCACTATGGGGCGAGACAAGGCCGAGAGTTGTAAGACTGAAAGAGAATCCCGACTGGGAGACAGGACTCCTGAGTTCTGGTCCTGGCTCTGCCCTGGACTCGCTGCCCTGAGGTGTTAAATTGCTTTCCTTCTCTTACGCCTCCAGGCTATGCGAAAGTTCTGTCCAAAGGCCGCTCACAGCCCCTGTCTGACTGGGTGTCATGATGAATTGAGCTCTCTGTTACCTGCGCATCACAACCGGTGAGTGTCTGGCTCTGTGCCCCTCAAAGTGGCCCATAGTTTTGTCCTGGGGGCCCGCCTGGGACGGAGTCCTCTATGGCGGGTCCCTAATGACACCCCATCCGTGGGGAACCTGGGGGACGGGGAGCCGCCCATGGACAAACACGGCGAAAGGATCAGCGAAGGGCCGATCTAATTTAAATTCCTATGCAGAGAGTCTAACCTCCAGCAAGCAGTTGAAGAATCATACCTCGTCCTTGCCTAAAGAGAGTGCACAATGCATACTTGATTTGAGAAGGATCCATTTTTACAGGAAGGCCGTTTCCTTAGGTCCAACTATCAGGAATTTGCCTTTGAGTACTTCCTTGTTTAACGGAGTTGTTGCTCTTTTCTTCTCTGATACAGATAGTAACTGTCCCTACTGAAGGTCCCAGGAGTGCTCCAGCCAGGTGTGGAAAGCTGGTCACGATTCTATGCTACTTGGTTCATTTTCTCCACAGCAACAGAAGAGCCCTCCTGAGATTGCTATTACCATACCTGCCTGTCACCTTGCCAAGGCTGGCCAATGTGTGTTTTGTCGCAGACTGTCATGGAGGCCATGATGGAGGAAAAGGAAAGGGGAGGCAGATGTTGAGGCCCCAGAGGCCACAGTGAGAGCAGTTTAGTTCCTGAGGTGCCAGGACTAAGGGGGCATTGCCCTGTCCCTAGGATTACAGTGAGCCACATGTCCAGCCCAAGAGCCAGGAGGTATTCTTCCTCTCAGTGTTAATAATCAAAGCATCCTGACACCAGCAGCCAGTTTTTATGGAATCCTGATCATTATTACCACAGTGGAGGGCTGACCTCATAGAGAGGCTACCCTCCTTCCTTAGTCACCCAAGCCTGTGAACTATGATTGTCAGTTGTGTGTGGGCCATCTGCCCACTTAGGATGCAATTTTTGATGTGACAGACATTCCGGATGTCCACTTCCCCTGTGATGAGGTATGAGCCTTGTCCAGCCCTTTTCCTGAGGGAAGCAATGTCAGATGAAAGACTTAGAATTGCCCAAACTGGCTAGCCAGCTTCCACATGCACAGTATCGGTGATAACTGAGAAAGGTTAGAACATCGTGTTACATTTTGAATTTCTACCATTGTCGGAACCAGGTCTAGTATTATAAGCCCCTGACCCAACCTGTGTGTGAGGCCTAAACAAAGCCTGAGCACTTCAGCTAAGACAACCCACCAAGGTGCCACCTTTAGCCTCACGCCTTTGATAAGCTGGCCCAGGTCCCAGTAACTCCATTGTCGGAAACAGACCCCATCCCTTCTAGTGGTGCTACTGCCTTTTGGACACAGAATCCAACCCACGGTCCCCTGCATGGTCCCCTTTTTGCCATCCTGTGGCTTGGGTAGTAAGAGGTAAGCATTTGGCTGAGGCAACTTGTTCATTCAGAATAAATTCACAGCTGCTTAAATTTTGTCAACAGGCCGAACGTGTTGGCTCATGCCTGTAATCCCAGCACTTTGGAAGGCCGAGGCGGGCGGGCGGATCACGAAGTCAGGAATTCGAGACCAGCCTAACCAACATAGTGAAACCCCGTCTCTACTAAAAATACAAAAATTAGCAGGGTGTGGTAGCGCACGCCTGTAATTCCAGTTACTCGGGAGACTGGGACAGGAGAATCGCTTGAACCTGGGAGGCGGAGGTTGTAGTGAGCTGAGATCGCGCGGCTGCACTCCAGCCTGGGCAACAGGGCAAGACTCCAACTCAAAAAAAAAAAAAAAAAATTGTCAACAGAGGCATAACTGAATGGTGAAACCAGTTTTCTTTTTCAATTTCTTTTTTTTCTTTTGTGCAGAGCTGAGGCTTCGAAGACCTCAGGGGACTTCTCTCAGCACTCACAGAAACCTCCTACACCCTCGGATGGCACAAAGGGACTGTTTTCTTACTCTTAGTCTGAGTGACTGCCAAGAAGGAAGGCAAAGGTAGAGCAACTGGATCTCTGGCTCTCCACATAGCTTCTGATCTCAGACCTTACTAAAACGCCTTCTGGGCCCAAGGACAAAGCTCACATGAACAAATGATTTTGAGTCATGAATGAAAAATCTTGCTCTTTCCATAGTAAAGAAGAATTAAGAGATGGACAGGTAAGCATGCACTCTTATTTGGGAAAGATGGTGTTGGTTTGAGATATATCATTAAGTATAGTAAGAATATATTAAGAGAATATTTGGAAAAATTTAGAAACTCTCATTATAGTTCTCTTTGTTCTATAAGAAGGAGCTTCTGTTCACCTCAGGGTCAATTGCTTTTCCTAATAGCTTGTTTTGTAAGTGAGTTATGAGATTTTTGTTTTCTTTTTGCTTGGGTAGTGGGGAGAATTTCATTGAGGAATCACCCAAGAAATCTGTATTTCATTGATTTGGATCATTTACCTTACTAGCCTCTTCCCTGTGAAACACTTGCTTTGGCCTGATCGTCCTCAGGACTCAGTTCAATGTGATATGTCTTTGTATGAGCCGGGCAGCTAACCCTACATGCCTTACCTTTCACACTACTTTGCCCACCCAAAAATGGTCTTAAATGGAGGCTGTGGGATTCAGCGGCCAGAATGGGACAAAGCCTTTGCTTTGGGTCTCCAGAAAGATTTTCTTCACTGTAGTAAGACACAAACTGTTCCAAAGAGGGAAGTCTTTGGACACTGGAGGGGACTGAATTGGAGAAGGAAAGGAAGGATGAAATGAATCTCAGGTACACAGACGCCTGCAGGAAGTTGTTCAGCACAATGAATCACCAAATATTTTAGAGATAAAATTTCAACAAAAATTTGAGACAAATATTTTGTGCTTAGTACTGTGCCAATGGGTGTGAAACATATAAAAGAAATATAAGAGCCTGGATGCAGTGGCTCACGCCTGTAATCCCAGCACTTTGGGAGGCTGAGGTGGGCAGATCACCTGAGGTCGGGAGTTGGAGACCAGCCTGGCTAATATGATGAAACCCTGTCTTTACTAAAAATACAAAATTAGCTGGGCATGGTGGTGCATGCCTGTAATCCCAGCTACTCAGGAAGCTGAGGCAAGAGAATCGCTTGAACCCAGGAGGCAGAGGTTGCAGTGAGCTGGGATCACACCATTGCACTCCAGCCTGGGTGACCAAGTGAGACTGTCTCCAAAAAAAAAAAGAAAAAAGAAATATAAGAGAAGGTCCTTATACAGGCCTTTTGCAGAGGAACTTTTGCTGCATACAAGGGTTACTGGACTTAGAGGTGTAAGACAGCATTGTAGCCCCAGCTAGTAAGGTAGGTTGCCTTGAGTAGGTGGAACTGACCTTGATCAGAGAAGAGGGTGGAGGTGTATTCTGGAGGAAGACTACATGAATGAAGGGATGGAAGTGAGGAGAGGGATCTGCAGCAGGTGTGTTGATTGTATTACAGTGGGAAATAAATGCTTAGCCATCATGAGCTCCGTTACCAGGGAGTTTGGTCAGCTGTGAGGTGTTTTGGCCTCCATCCTTGCATCTGGAACATGAAGAAATGAAAGTTGTGTTTAATGAGCATTAGTTGGAAAGAAAAAAAAAAGCAGAAGGGTTAGAGTAACAGGATGATCTGGGATTCCAGGGCCTTGGCATAATACATTCACATGGGTCAAAATCCAAAAAGTACAGAACGATATACGTATTGTGAAGAAACCGCCTTCCACCCTTGTCCCCTCAGCCACTCAGTTTTTCTGCTGGAGACAAAGCTACTGCTTCCTTGGGTATAATTGTGAAAATGGTCTCTGCAGAGACAAGCAAATGTGCATATGTACTTTTAAAAAATAAAATGGTAAAATAGTGTATAGACTCTGTCCTTTGCTTTTTCACGTAATACATCAGGAAGATTGTCCCTTATTGCCTGTAAAGCACTTTCTCATTGTCTTTATGGCTATATAGTATCTCACTGAGTGAATGTGCTTTTATTTATGTAAATCAGCCCATTAGTGAACATTTAGGTTTTTCCAGCCTTTCGCTATTATAAACAATGTGACAAAGAATCACACTATAAATGTAAACATGTCGGTTTTGCACATGGATGAATATATCTGTTAGATAAATTACTAGAATGCAGTATCAGGCCCCGCATGTACAAAACATGTATGATTTCATTAGGTACTATCGAGCTGTAGAGGTGGTAACAGTTTACTCCCCAGTGTGTTATGCACTCTGGCCAATGTACATGTTATCAGACTTTTTGATCTTTGATAATCTGACTAATGAAACACAGTAGTTTTACATGACTCTTTTTTTTTTTTTTTTTTTTGAGATAGAGTCTTGCTCTGTTGCCCAGGCTGGAGTGCAATGATGCGATCTCGGCTCACTGCACCCTCCGCCTCCCAGGTTCAAGTGATTCTCCTGCCTCAGCCTTTCGAGTAGCTGGGATCACAGGTGTGCACCGCCACGCCCGGCTACTTTTTTGTATTTTTAGTGGAAACAGGGTTTCACCATGTTGGCCAGGCTGGTCTTGAACTCCTGACCTCAGGTGATCCACCTACCACAGCCTCCCAAAGTGCTGAGATTACAGGCGTGAGCCATGGCGCCCAGTGACTTTTTTTGTTTTGTTTTGTTTTGTTTTTAATGAAGAGGTTGAACATTTGTTCATATGTTTAAAACCAATTTGTGATTGTGCAGGATGGCTCATGTCTGTAATCCCAGCACTTTGGGATGTCAAGGTGGCTTGAGCCCAGGAATTTGAGACCAGCCTGGGCAACCATATGTAGACCCCATGGCTACATGGGCATGGTGGTGTGCACCTGTGGTCCCAGCTACTTGGAATGCTGAGGTGGGAGAATCCCTTGAGCCAAGAAGAGAGTGAGCCATGATCGTGCCACTACGCCCCAAGTGGGGCAACAGAGCGAGACTCTATCTCAAAAAAACCAACATGGAGAAACCCCGTCTCGACTAAAAATATTCTACTAAAAATTAGCAGGGCGTGGTGGCGCATGCCTGTAATCTCAGCTACTCAGGAGTCTGAGGCAGGAGAATCACTTGAACCTGGGAGGTGTAGGTTGAAGTGAGCCGAGATTTCACCATTGCACTCCAGCCTGGGCAACAACAGCAAAACTCCATCTCAAAAAAAACCAAAAAAAACAAAAAAAAAACACCATTTGAGTTACCTTTTGTGTAAACCATCTATATCCTTTTTCTAATGTTTCCACTGGGTTGGTTTTTCTTTTTTTTTTGAGATGGAGTCTCACTCTGTTGCCCAGGCTGGAGTGCAGTGGCGTAATCTCAGCTCGCTGCAACTTCCACCTCCCAGATTGAAGCCATTCTCGTGCCTCAGCCACCTGAGTAGCTGAGATTACAGGCATGTGCCACTACATCCGGCTAATTTTTGTACTTTTTAGTAGACATTGGGTTTCACCATGTTGGCCAGGCTGGGCTTGAACTCCTGACCTCAAGAGATCCTCCTGCCTTGGTCTCCCAAAGTACTGGGATTACAGGCGTGGGCCAACCACACCCGCCTTGTTTTTCTTTTTTGCCTTAATGATTTTTTTTTCTCTGAGATTAAACTTTATTAAAGTTACTTTTCCAGAAAATTCAGTAAATATGGTAACGTAGGAACAAACTTAGGCTCATAAGCCTTTTAAATTTTTACATAATCTTTAATGATGTTGATCAGGAAATTCTTTCACTGGTAGAATTACTTCTCCATTCTCCAGAATTGTATCATCTGGGAATATTCTGGGCTTCTTTTCAATGGTGCCATATGGTTTTTTTAGATACATGATACTTCTTGGTGCTCTAAATGTTCAGAGAAACTTCTCTAGTAACAAACTATAGAAATGATGATTTTTTTTTTTTTTAAACAGTAGAGACAGGGTCTCCCCATGTTGCCCAGGCTGCTCTGGAATTCCTGGGCTCAAGCAATCCTCCTGCCTCAGCTTCCCAAAGTGCTGGGATTATAGCTGTGAGCCACCACACCTGGTGATTTTTAGGATTTTAAAAGAACACATTGAAAAATTAGCTCTGTATCTGTGAAATGAGTTACAAACAATTGGCCGAGTATTTTGGTCGGTTTTTTGTTTTTAATCTGTAGCAGGGGATAGGTTTGGCTGAGCAGAAAGGCCATAGGAAACTGCTTCACTAAACTTTGCTCACTCAGAACCCTCAGACTTTCGAAGAGCCAGGAAATCGGTATAAAATTTGTGAGATAACATTAACTAAGCTTTTTGCAGTTTTTCCTAGGACCAGATTAAACAGAAGTTTTCCTTTACAGTATTCATTATGGTTGGTATCTCTGGAGTTCATCCTTTTTTTGTGGTACTGGGAAAAGGTGCAACATTTACCTTTGCAGGGACATGGATGGAGCTTGAGGCCATTATCTTTAGCAAACTAACACAGAACAGAAATCCAAATACCACATATCTTCACTTATAAGTGGGAGCTAAGTGATGAGAACACATGGACACATAGAAGGGAACAACATACACTGGGGCCTATTGGAAAGTGGAGGGTTGGCCGGGCCCGGTGGCTCACGCCTGTAATCCCAGCACTTTGGGAGGCCAAGGCGGGTGGATCACGAGGTCAGGAGATCGAGACCATCCTGGCTAACACGGTGAAACCCCATCTCTACTAAAAATACAAAAAATTAGCCGGGTGTGGTGGCGGGCGCCTGTAGTCCCAGCTACTTGGGAGACTGAGGCAGGAGAATGGTGTGAACCCGGGAGGCGGAGCTTGCAGTGAGCTGAGATCGTGCCACCACACTCCAGCCTGGGTGACAGAGTGAGCCTCTGTCTCAAACAAAAAAAAAAAAGAAAAGAAAAGAAAAGAAAGTGGAGGGTGGGAGGAGGGAGAGGATCAGGAAAAATAACTAGTGGGTACTAGGTCAAATACCTGGCTGATGAAATAACATGTACAACAAACCCCTGTGACCCAAGTTTCCCTATGTAACAAACCTGCACATGTACCCCTGAACTTATAAGTTAAAAAAAAAAAGGTATGACATTTAAACTATTATCTTTGGGGGATTAATATGTGCCTGGAAGATTGACCCTTGTCTGTTTTACAGAGCGAAAGAGTGTCTGCTGGGTATTCTTCATCATATGACAAGGACAAGAGTGTTCTGGCTTTCAGAGGAATCCCTGTATGTATCACCCACAACTTGGTACCTTCTGCCAGGGCTTTTGTTGTGTGTTACTGTGTGGTGCCAGAACTGTGCTAGACACTGGGGACACAAGGGTGGCATAGACCTTAGCTTCCAGGAGCTCACACTTGAGGGGAGTGAGGGGAGGGTGTATGGAACACAAACATACAAAACAACTTCTATTTAATAAGATAATTGCCATAATGAAGCAGGCTATAAAACGCAGAGAGAATACCAAAGGCACACCACAGTCTGAAATGAGTGTATGAATTTTTGTTTATTTACATTCAAGGTGGACATAGACTTGTCCCCAACATCACCCAAGTTCCACATCATAGTTGAGGTTTTCCAGGTACCTCAATTTAAAATTGACTTCAAGGCCAGTAAGTGGCTCATGCCTGTAATCCCAGCACTTTGGGAGGCTGAAGCAGGCGGATCACTTGAGGTCAGGAGTTCAGGACCAGCCTGGCCAACACAGTGAAACCCCATCTCTACTAAAAATACAAAACTAGCTGGGTGTGGTGATGCACACCTGTAGTCTCAGCTACTTGGGAGGCTGAGGTAGGAGGATCACTTGAGCCCAGGAGGTGGAGGTTGCAGTGAGCCAAGATCAGGCCACTGCACTCCAGCCTGGGCAACAGAGTGAGACTCCGTCTCAAAAAATAAATAAATAAAAAGTAAAAGAAAATAAAATTGACTTCAGTCAACCCATCAGGGCACACTAGGTCCTTTTGGCCTCCAGTGTCAAGGACATTCAGTACAGTGGATGGGAAGCATTTGTGTATATGGGGGTATGTGGATTCTATCCTCACGCTAAAGGTCAGCTGCCTCTACAGATCTCAGAGTTGAAGAACCATGGCATTCTCCAGGCTCTGACCACAGAAGCTAATGAATGGGAGCCACGTGGTAAGGTTCCCTTCAGGGCCCTTGGAGTCTGGGTGGGACCTAAGTCAGACCTTCCCATGCATCTGCTGTCCATCATTTGAATTTCTCTCACTCCTTGTCTTTCAGAATTTTGTAGATTTATCATTCCTTGGGGAAAAATAGAATCAACACTGAATTAGGAATCAAAAGACCAGAGTTCTGATCTTCCTCTGCTAGTGGTTTACTGTGTGCCTCTGGGCAAGCCATATGATCTCTAATATTAGTACCTCCCTTATCCTCAAAGGGATGTTATGAAAATGAGACACCATATGGGAAAAGCCTTTGAAAAGTTATTCTACTTCATCTGCTTTGCAAGGCGCTTCCCCATACTATATTTAAAGTTCACTCTACTTGCCAAGTGATTACGGAGAAAGGTACACTCCAGCCTGGCCAACATGGTGAAACCCCATTGTATTAGTCTGTTTTCATGCTGTTGATAAAGACATACCCAAGACTGGGAAGAAAAAGAGGTTTAATGGACTTACATTTCCACATACCTGGGTGGGCCTCACAAACATCGTGGAAGGCAAGGAGGAGCAAGTCACATCTCACATGGATGGTGGCAGGCAAAGAGAGAGCTTGTGCAGGGAAATTCCTGTTTTTAAAACCATCAGATCTTGTGAGACTTATTCACTATTATGAGAACAGCACAGCAAAGACTGGCCCCCATGATTCAATTATGTCCCACTAGGTCCCTCCCACAGCACATGGGAATTATGGGACTTACAAGATGAGATTTAGGCGGGGACACAGAGCCAAACCACATTACCATCTCTACTAAAAATATTTTTAAAATTAGCCAGGTGTAGTGGTGTGTGCCTGTAATTCCAGCTACTCTGGAGGCTGAGGCACAAGAATTGCATGAACCCAGGAGGTGGAGATTGCAGTGAACCAAGATTGTACCACTGCACCCATACCTGGCCACTAGAAATATGAACTTTTAAAAAAATACTTTTTTTTTTTTTTTTTTTTTTTTTAGGGACAGGGCCTTGCTCTGTCCCCCAGGCTGGAGTGCAGTGGTGCAATCATAGAACTTGTGGGTTCAAGCAGTCTTCCCACCTCAGCCTCCTGAGTAACTGTGTACCACCAGGCCTAGCTAATTTTTTTTTAAGAGACAGGTTCGCTGGGCGCAGTGGCTCACGCCTGTAACCCCAGCACTTTGGGAGGCTGAAGTGGGCAAATCACGAGATCAGGAGTTCAAGACCAGCCTGACCAACATGGTTAAACCCCGTCTCTACTAAAAATACAAAAATTAGCTGGGCGTGGTGGTGCACGCCTGTAATCCCAGCTACTCAGCAGGCTGAGGCAGGTGAATCACTTTAACCTGGGAGGCAGAGGTTGCAGTGAGCCGAGATCATGCCACTTCACTCCACTCTGGCAGCAAAGCAAGACTCCATCTCAAAAAAAAAAAAGAGAGACAGGTTCTTGCTGTGTTGCTCAGGCTGATCTTCACCTTAGCCTCCTGAGTATCTGGGAATATAAGTGTGAGCTTCTATGCGTAGCTAAAAAATATTCTAATATAGGAACATCATTTGGACATCTGTGAAGTTTCTTTTAATGGAATTTTATCTTTATGGTGACAAACCCAGCATTAATACATTAATAATTTTTACTTTAAATGCATATATATATATATATATATATATATTTTTTTTTTTTTTCTTTCCAGAGACAGGGTCTCACTCTGTTGTCCAGGCTGAAGTGTAGTGATGTGATTATAGTTCACTCCAGCCTTGAACTCCTGGGCTCCAGCTGGGACTACAGGTGTGCACTACCATGCCTAGCTAATTTTTAAAAAATTTCAGGTGGAGACTGTCTCATTATGTTGCCCAGGCTGGTCTCAAACTCCTGGCTCAAATGATCCTCCCACTTTGGCCTCTCAAAGTGCTGGGATTACAGGCATGGTGGCATGTGCCTATAGCTCTGGCTAACTTAAAAAAAAAAAAGTAAAAAATAAATGTAGGCTGGGCATGGTGGCCCACGCCTATAATCCCAGCACTTTGGGAGGCTGAGGCGGGCGGATCACGAGGTCAGGAGTTCTCTACTAAAAATACAAAAATTAGCCAGGAGAATCGCTTGAACCCGGGAGGTGGAGGTTGTAGTGAACCGAGATCGCACCACTGCACTCCAGCCTGGGCGACAGAGCGAGACTTCTTCTCAAAAAAATATATATATATAATAAATAAATAAATAAAAATAAATGTAAAAAAGAATTAATTAATAAGCTGACTCAATTGGCAGTGCTCTTGACTATATCAGTAAGTGGAAGAGAGCTGAAATAAAGGAGACAATTATAAAAAGGAAAAAAGATAACCTAATTAATGTGAGCTGTGTTAATTATCCTGAATATTTGTCCTTTGCCTCCGTGTTCTTCTGTAGTTCAGGGGAAAACAGTATTTATGTCACACATAGGAGGCATCTCCCTCATTCCAAGAGAAAAGGAGAAGAAGCTCTTACACGGTTTGGGCATTTGTGTTGAGTTTTTAAGCACCAGCTTGCTATTGCTGGTGGAAACCTTGAACTTTTGTTAACTAACCTGTTTTGACAGCATATTCCCACCCCCTTGCCGCTGTGGTTCCTGCTCCTGGCTCACAGATTTTGATCAAGCTGTTTGTAGGCGAGGGTGTATGGGGTTGGGGAGGGATTGGTTAAGTTGCTGGTAGATGAGGCTCTGACAGGTGAAGAATCAATAAAGCTGCATGAAGGTAAGAGGGTGAAGGATCCTGTTCAGCTTCATAATAAGCATTGCATCCTGCTCTTCTACTCTTCCCCCAATCCCTTTTTTTTTTGAAACAGAGTCTCACTCTTGTCACCCAGGCTAGAGTGCAATGGCGCAATCTTGGTTCACTGCAACCTCCGCCTCCCGAGTTCAAGTGATTCTCCTGCCTCAGCCTCCCAAGTAGCTGGGATTACAGGCACCTGCCACATACCCAGCTAATTTTTTTTTTTTTTTTTTTTTTTTTTTTGTATTTTTAGTAGAGACAGGGTTTCACCATGTTGGCCAGGCTGGTCTCAAACTCCTGACCTCAGGTGATCCACCCACCTCAGTGTCCCATAGTGCTGAGATTATAGGCGTGAGCCACCGCACCCGGCCTACTCTTCCCTTTTTGTTCAGCCACTTTGTCCCTCCTTTTTAGCTCCTATGCTGAAAGTAAGTTTTATTTTCTTGATCCTCCAAGGTTGAATATTCTCTTAAAGCTGTCTTAGAAACTCCCAGGCTCAGTGTCTGCTACTCCGGACTGGAGCAGGTGAGATGGAATTTCCTAAAGGTCCAGATATTTAGGACCCTGGACCCATCTTACCTGCTGCCTCTGTCCATTGCCCTGCTGGACCTGAGCCCACACCTATGTTGATAATAATAGCTTACCTTTGGGCCACATGCTCTCCTAGGAAGTAGAAGAATTACCCCATCCTCACAACAGCCCCATGAGGGGTTACAGATGATAAGTGACCTGCCTGAAGACATACAGCTAGTAAGAGGCAGAGATGAAGCATTCACATGTAGTTTGGCTCTCAAGTGTGCTTTCAGTAACTATCCTCTACTGCTTCCCAGCCGCTTTCTCTTCCTTATTATCCATTAGTGTCTGGTAGCATTTCATTTAATCTGCAGGTATATTCTCCCAACAGTTTATTGTCATGTGATGTCCTCAGCCAAGACTGTGACGCAGAGAGGAGCTGTCTCAACCTACTATACCACTGAGGCTGGAGAGATCATATTTTTGGTATTAAACTGGAGTCTCTCCATCCTTCACATTGTTGATGTCCTCTGTAGCAAACTGGAAAAGTCAGTGACAGAAGATGCCACTAGCAGTTTGAGCCAGAGAATTACAGCTCTGGTTTGGAGAAAAGGGCTGGATGGTGGCTCTAGAAAGCCCATCCTTCTGCTCTTTTTTTCTCCCACTTATATTGTGCTTTCATTCATTCATTCATTCATCAAACATTTGTTGAGCACCTATTATGTGTCAAGCTCTGTGCTAGGCTCTGGAAAACCTGCCCTCACGTAGCTCACTGTGGAGTAGGAGAAACAATGACTACACTATGATAAGCACGGGTTGTCAGGGTCTCACAGAGCAGTGGCCCCTCATCCAGACCGATGAGGTCAAAGAAGGCATCCAGGCAAGGATGGTGTCAAAGCTAACTGAAGAATAAGAAGGAGCTGCACCAGCAGGGGTTGGAACTGAAGGTGGCAGTGCCTGGAGTCTTGATTCCAGCAGAGGGAGAGCAGTCTGTGAAAAGGCACCGAGGGTGGGAGAGGGCAGAGCACATGGAGGAATTTCAGGTAGTTCTGGATGGCCCTGGGGCAAAGCTAGAGAGGTAAGAAGAATCTACAAATGTTCCTCGAGTTACATGAACTTCCATCCCAATAAACCCATTGGAAACGAAAAATTTAAGTCGAAAGTGCATTTACGGCTGGTCCAAGTAGAATGATTTTTACAACGAATTGATCACAACCAGTTACAGATGTCTTTGTTCCTTCTCCACTCCCACTGCTTCACCTGACTAGCCTTTAAAAAAACAAAAAATTTGAAAACAAAAAGAAAAGAAAAATGCATTTAATACCCTGATAAATCCATCAAAAAGTCAAACAGTTGTTAAGTGGAACTGTCATGAGTTGGGGAACCATCTGTAGATTGTGAAGTTATGTGAATACTGTGCTGTAGAGTATGGGTTTTATCTTGAGGACTGTGGAGAATCCCTGGAGGGTTTTGAGCAGTGATGTCGGATCTTACTTTTCTTTTCTTTTTTTTTTTTTTTTTTTTGAGGCGGAGTCTCACTCTGTTGCCCAGGCTGGAGTGCAGTGACATGATCTCTGCTCACTGCAACTGCAACTCCGCCTCCTGGGTTCACGCATTCTCCTGCCTCAGCCTCCAGAGTAGCTGGGACTACAGGCGCCTGCCACCACGCCCGTCTAATTTTTTGTATTTTTAGTAGAGACTGGGTTTCATTGTGTTAGCCAGGATGGTCTTGATCTCTTGACCTCATGATTCGCCTGCCTTGGCCTCCCCAAGTGCTGGGATTACAGGCGTGAGCCACTGAGCCCGGCCAGTCTTACTTTGCAAAAGCTCACTCTAGCAAACCTGTGAGGAGAGGATCAGAGGGTGTTAAGATCCAAGGCAGCCGGATGTGGTAGTGCGTGCCTGTAGTCCCAGGTACTCAGGAGGCTGAGGCAGGAGGATTGCTTGAGTCCAGGAGTTCTGGGCTGTGGTGTGCTATGCCGATCATGTGGCCCCACTAAGTTCAGCATCAATATGGGGACCACGTGGGAGTGGGGGACCACCAGGTGGCCTAAGGAAGGTAAAACTGGCCCAGGTCAGAAATGGAGCAGTTCAAAAATCCTGTGCTGATTAATAGTGGGATCATGCCTGTGAATAGCCACTGCACTGCAGCCTGGGCAACACAGTGAGACCCCATCTCTTAAAAAAAAAAAAGGCCCGAGGCAGGCAGACAAGGCTGGGGTCTGCAGTAGAGGCCCAGACATACCTAGATCTCAGAGGGTCTCCTTTCCTCCCACTATTGCAGTTGTGAGTACAGAGGTGGTCAGAGCCCAAGAAGCATGGGAAGCTGTGGACACCATCCAGCCAGAGACAGGTAACTGTAGGAATGCTGCTGTCTCCCCATAGCCCCTCTGCCAGCAAAGGCACCATCCACACATGTGGCAAATGTTTCTGTGAGTCTGGGACTAGGAGATGGAATTCCTGAGAGTGCTCATTTTAACCATATAACATAGATTACAATATCTTTTTCAAATCCTAAGATGATGACATCCTACCTCTGGAGGAAACCAGAGTGAAGGCCATGGAGAAAGGGCTGCCATCCCTGTCCATCTTTCACCCAGCCATGAGAGAAGACAGGGTTGACCTTAGTTAGGGCAGCTTCTACAGAGTGGCAAGGCTGGGCAGGAGGATGGAGACGGGCCCCTGTGTAAGGCTGCTCAGGTTGTTTACTGCACAAGGAAGTCCCTGGGGATGGGAGCTGAAGCAATCTGCTGGAAGGCTCTGAAGGCTGAGTAAAAATTGTCTCCTGTTTCTTTCTAAGAGGTTGGATGAAGCGATAGAACTAGGACCTAAATCTAGCCTGAGCCTCTCTTCAGCTCCTGAGGCCCAGTGAATAGTATCAGCCATCACCTATATTGCTAACTGATCAGTTAATTCCCTATTGGCTATAACAGAGGTGTATGGTTGGGGGTTCCTATACAAGGTGTAAGAAGGGAAAAGTGGAAATTAGGAAAGGCCCTTAAACAAACTGGTTGCATGCTCTTATGTGGGTACCCACCTCAGGCAGTGACTTGCCCCCTCATAGATGAGAGCATTTAGGGATCACCTTGTGGGGCAGATCCGCTCCATACCCACTGCAGAGGCTGGCCTAGCAAGACTGAATAGCCTAGTCCAAAAAGAGAGTCATCTTCGCCGATAATGCCAGCCTCTTGAAAGAAGATTGGTTGTAGCTGTAGGTGTCTGATGTTCAACTGGAAGCCAGTGCTTGGCTTGCAGGTGACAAGTAGGAGGCCTCAGTAAATGTTTGTCGACAGAATGACTCCTATAAATCCTGGCATGTCTTCCCTTTTGCCACAGGGAGCCAAGCTAGCTCAGAGCAGCCTGGGCAGCTAATCTCCTTCAGTGAGGCCCTGCAGCACTTCCAGACTGTGGACCTTTCCTCCTTCAAGGTATGATGGTAGCAGGGTTTGGAGTCTCAAGCAAAGTGCCTTCTCCCTAGGAGCCAAGCCTCTATCCCACCAGGACAGGGCACTGGGCAAGCAAATCTCCCCTAAGATCTTGGTGCCCAGCATCATGGGTGGCCTAGGACCCATGCTTCATTTGGGGCCTTGGTAGCTTTTGTGGGACTATGCCCTTACAGCTTCTGTGGCCCTGTTATTCAGGGGCCTGTATAGCTGTTTATCTACTCTTCCCTTTTAGGGATGGGGACATCTAGAGTCAAGTATTAGGTAGATCCTTGCAGAGGCAAGGCAAACTGTTCAGGGAGCTGAGTGATTCATGGCCAGTGGAGGAAAACCTTCCATTCCCTCAAGGAACCAGAAGCTATTTAGGAATTTAAGAAAGATATAAGTTGGAAAAAGAAGGAATATTTGGGGGAATAAACTCTAGGGGTGGGTTGGGTGCTGGGCATAGTGGCTCACACTTGTAATACCAGCACTTTTGGAGGAGGCTGAGGCGAGGGGTCACTTGAACCCAAGAGTTCAAGGCTGCAGTAAGCTATGATCACTCCTGGGCAACAGAGTGAAACCCTGTCTCCGTAAAAAATAAAAAAAGCTGGGGAGCTTTCTGGGCCATATTGAGTAACAATACGTTTAGAGAAATGTGATTTCAGGTCTCCTACCTAAAACCTGGCTCAGGGGAGAGAGGCTAAAAAGATAGGAGCCAGGTTTTTTTATAGGACCCAGAGAGCCAAAAGCTACCAAAATCAGAATATTCTTAAGGCTTGCAGTAGTGACCCTGAGCCATGAGAAGCCAACATGACCTCACTTGGGAAGTGCTAGTTGTGACCAAAAGATTCCAGCTACCCCCCAGAGTCATCTAACTCCAGTGGGTCCCCACCTCCTGGGAAACCTGTCTGGCATTTGTCTGACTGCCTGGGAGAGTTGGGCATGTGTAACCCCTGTGGGAGTCAGTGGAATACCTAGTTCTGGAAAAGCCCAGAGGACTAAATGCAAATAATGGCTGATAATACCTATGCTTGGGGATGTCTCTTTCACCTTGCAAAAAAATCTGGGAGCTGGAAGAGCCTGGCTCTAGAGACTCAACAGGTGCCTCACAGCTTCTGCCTCCTTCCCCTGGCCCAAAGACCAGCCAGATAGCTGGGGGAATTACTTTCTGCAAGCACTGCCTCTGGTCTGAGCCTGATGGAAAGTTGATTAAGGGAGATGAACCAGCATTCTGCCCATTGCCTGCAACTTCTTCCCCAGAAAAGAATCCAGCCAACTATTCGAAGGACTGGGCTCGCCGCCCTCCGACACTACCTCTTCGGGCCTCCAAAGCTCCACCAGCGCCTTCGGGAAGAAAGGGACTTGGTCCTGACCATTGCTCAGTGTGAGTGCAATGCGAGCCCACAGGGCAGTTGCTGCATCTGTGGTTGGGCAAGACCGTGTGTGCTGACCCTGTTGCTGAGGCTAAGCCAGAAATATTGCATGTACCATGGTTGGTGGGTGAGAGTGGGAGCTGAGAACTGGATGTCTCACAGTCCAGATCTCACATTCTCTGAGAAGCACCCAGTTCTCCCACGAGGGGCAATCTGGCAGAGAGTGTGGGTGTGTTTTGGGGCAGGTGGCCTGGATAGCCAAGACCCAGTGCATGGCCGAGTCCTCCAGACCATCTATAAGAAGCTGACCGGCTCCAAGTTTGACTGTGCCCTTCATGGAGACCACTGGGAGGACCTGGGCTTTCAGGGTAAGAGGGAGGAGTAGCTCATCTTCTTTTTCATGCCTCTGATTCCAGAACTAGAGTGAGAGGCCAGGTCGTTCTCTTCCAGCACTATGAGGGGGAAGATCTCAGGGGAGTATTCCGGGAGGAGGGTGCAGCAAATACAAAAGCCCTGAGGGGGCGCCTGCTAGCTCTACTTGAAAAATAGCCAGAGTAGTTTGGGTGTGGTGGCTCATGCCTGTAATCCCAGCACTTTGGGAGGCTGAAGAGGGCGGATCACTTGAGGTCCGGAGTTGGAGACCAGCCTGGCCAACATGGTGAAATCCCATCTCTACTAAAAATACAAAAATTAGGGCTGGGTGCGGTGGCTCATGCTTGTAATCCCAGCACTTTGGGAGGCTGAGGTAGGTGGATCACGAGGTCAAGAGTTCGAGACCAGCCTGGCCAACATGGTGTAACCCCGTCTCTACTAAAAATAGAAAATTTAGCCAGGCCTGGTGGTATGCGCCTGTAATCCTAGCTACTCGGGAGGCTGAGGCACGAGAATTGCTTGAACCTAGGAGGTGGAGGTTGCAGTAAGCCGAGATTGCACCACGGCACTCTAGCCTTGGTGACAGAGCAAGAATCTGTCTCAGAAAAAAAATAAAAAATAAAAATTAGCCAGGCGTGGTGGTGGCATGTGCCTGTAATCTGAGCTACTCAGGAGGCTGAGGCAGGAAAATCACTTGAACCCGGAGGCAGAGGTTGCAGTGAACAGAGATCGTACCACTGCACTCCAGCCTAGGTGACAAAGGGAGACTCTGTCTCAGAAAAGAAAAATAGCCAGAGTGTGGCTGAGGTGGAGACGAAAGTGACAGGAGAAAAGATCACTTGGTGGTCTTTTAGGCTGTTGTAAACATTTACTGTAAGTGATATGGAAAACACTGGAGTGATGTGACAGAATCTGGCATTTTTGGGTTTTTTCCTCTCTAAAAAATATTTATGAAAATTTTATCATATATTATTTTGCTTTCTGAGTGAAACAGAATCATTTCACCAGTTTTTGGATTGTACTATTTTTTTTCAAAACCATATCAAATTGGCCGGGCATGGTGGCTCACACCTATAATCCCAGCACTTTGGGAGGCCGAGGCAGGTGGATCACCTGAGGTCAGGAGTTCAAGACCAGCCTGGCCAACATGGCGAAACCCCATTTCTACTAAAAAATACAAAAATTAGCCGGGTGTGGTGGCACGTGCCTGTAGTCCCAGCTACAACCAGGAGGAAGAGGTTGCAGCAGTAAGCCAGGATTACGCCACTGCACTCCAGCCTGGGTGACAGAGCGAGACTCTATCTCAAAAAAAAAAAAAAAATAGACAAAACCATATCAAATTATATTTGTATAGAATAGGAAAATAACTTTGAAAGGAAACTTTAAGGCTGGGCGCTGTGGCTCACTCCTGTAATCCCAGCACATTGGGAGGCCGAGGCAGGCAGATGACTTGAGGTCAAGAGTTTGAGACCAGCCTGGCCAACATGGTGAAACCCTATCTCTACTAAAAATATATAAATTACCAGGCATGGGGGTGTGCACCTGTAATCCCAGCTACTCAAGAGGCTGAGGCAGGAGAATCGCTTGAACCCAGGAGGCGGAGGATGAACCCAAGATCGCACCACTGCACTCCAGCCTGAGTGACAGAACAAGACTGTCTCAAAAAATTTTAAAAAAAAGATAAAAGGAAACTTTATGTACCCCTAATTAACTGGTGGTCTGTTGGTATGGCAACATGGTTAAGTCCCTGTTCCCTCTCTCATCTATCATGTAATTGTCTTAAATGTATCCTCTCTATATATTCAGAATCGCACCAGCAATGTTAAGATTTTTGTTTCAATCAACAAACAATTTTTTTGAGGAGGGGTTCTCATGAAGAACCAGAAAACCTGCTAGACAAATTACAGAAGAGCTGTTACACTGCAATAAACGTAATTTCTAAATCTCTGAAGAAAAAGGAAAATCTGGGCCAGACACGGTGGCTCACACCTGTAATCCCAGCACTTTGGGAGGCCGAGGCGGGAGGATCACGAGGTCAGGAGTTCAAGACCAGGCTGGCCAAAATAGTGAAACCCTGTCTCTACTAAAAATACAAAAATTAGCCGGGCATGGTGGCGTGTGCCTGTAGTCCCAGCTACTTGGGAGGCTGAGGCAGGAGAATCGCTTGAACCCAGGATGTGGAGGTTGCAGTGAGCCGAGATCTCGCCACTGCGCTCCAGCTTGGGCAACAGAGTGAGACTTCGTCTCAAAAAAAAAAAAAGATAAGAAAAAGGAAAATCTGTTGTATTTACTCTTTCCATTGTTTGTTCTTCCTTCCTAATATTCCAAAGTTCGCTGTTTTGTTTTGTTTTGTTTTGTTTTCTATTTCAAGGACTTCCTTTAGTTATTCTCTTAGGATAGGTCTGCTGGCTATAAATTGTCTTTGTTTTCCTTCATCTGAGAATGTCTCAATTTCCTCTTCACTTCTGAATTCTCTGGATATAAAATTCCAGGTCAACAGTTCTTTTTTTTCAGCACTTGAAAATGTGCTACTTCCTTCTGGCCTGCATAGTTTCTGATGAGAAATCCACTGTCATTTGAATGATCTCTCCCTTATAAGTAAGGAGTTCATATTCTCTTTTTGCTTTCAAAATATTTTCTGTGCCAGGCGTGGTGGCTCACACCTGTAATCCCAGCACTTTGGGAGGCCAAGGCAGGAGGATTGCTTGAGACAAGGAGTTCAAGATCAGCCTGGGCAACATTGTGAGACCCTATCTCTACAAAAAATAATTTTTTTTTCTTGAGATGGAGTCTCACTCTATTGCCCAGGCTGGAGTGCAGTGGCATGATCTCAGCTCACTGCAACCTCCACCTCCCGGGTTCAAGCAATTCTCCTGCCTCAGCCTTCTAAGTAGCTGAGACTATAGGCCTGTGCCACCACACCCAGCTATTTTTTTGTATTTTTAGCAGAGATGGGGTTTTACCATGTTGGTCAGGCTAGTCTTGAACTCCTGACCTCAAATGATCCACCTGCATGCGCCTCCCAGGGTGCTGGGATTACACGCGTGAGCCACCATGCCTGGCCAAAAAAAAAACCTTTTTTTTAGTAGCCAGGTGTGGTGGCGCATGCTTGTAGTCCCAGCTACTGGGGAGGCTTGAGGCAGAAGGATCGCTTGAGCCCAAGAAGTCAAAGCTGCAGTGAGCTGTGATCGCACCGTTACACGCCAGCCTGGGTGACAAAGTGAGACTCTGTCTCAAAAGAAAGATCTTTGCTGGCCGGGCGCGGTGGCTCACGCCTGTAATCCCAGCATTTTGGGAGGCCGAGGCGGGCGGATCACGAGGTCAGGAGTTTGAGTCTAGCCTGGCCAATATGGTGAAACCCCCATCTCTACAAAAAAAATACAAAATTAGCCAGGCATGGTGGCACGTGCCTGTAGTCACAGCTGCTTGCTGTGGAGGCGGAGGTTGCAGTGAGCCAAGATCGTGCCACTGCACTCCAGCCTGGGCGACAGAGCGAGATTCCATCTCAAAAAAAAAAAAAAAATCTTTGCTTCGTCTTTGGTTTTCAGGAATTTGACTGTGATGTGTCATTGTGTGGATTTATTTGGGCCTCTCCTGTTTGAGGTTAGCTCAGTGTGTTGAGTCTGTAGGTTTGTGTCTTTTGCCAAATTTGGTCAATTTTCAGCTATGATTCCTTTGAATACTTTCTTCAGCTCCACACTTTGTCCTCTCTTGTGGGATTCCAATGATACAAATGCTATCTTTGTTCATTTTTTAAAATCTTTGTTATAGTCTCAGATCTCCAAGGTTCTGTTCATTTTGGTTTTTGTTTTTCTGTCCCTCTGTTGTTCATATTATGTAGTTCTATTGTTACTGTCCCATATTCAAGTTCACTGATTCTGTTGTCTCCGTTCTCCTGTTGACCCCATCCAGAGAGTTTTTAGTTCTAGTTCTTCTATTTTTCAGTTCTAAAGTTTCCATTTGGTTCTTCTTTATATCTGCTGTTTCTTTACTGAAACTTTCTATTTTTTCATTTTTTCAAAGTGTATTTGTTCATAATTGCTTACCAAAGGCATTTTATTTTATGGTAGATACTATAGTCATTTTCTATCATTGCTGTAACACATTACCACAAACCTAGTGGCTTAAAACAACACAAATTATTGTCTTATAGTTTTCTAGTTCAGAAGTCTGACTCAGGTCTCACTGAGAACCTGTGGTCAAGATCAAGGTGTTGGCAGCACAGTGTTCTTTTTGGAGGATCTGGAAGAGAATCCATTTCCTTGCCTTTTGCGGCTTCTAGAGGCCACCTCCATTCTTCCATCTTCAAAGCCAGAAACAGCATCTCTCTGAGCCCGATTCCTCACATCTCTTTCTCTGGCTCTGGGCTTCCGCCTTTCTTTTCCACTTTTAAGGACCCTTCTGATGACATTGGGCCCACCCAGACAGTCCAGGATCATCTCCCTTTCTGCTGATCAGCAACCTTAATTCTACCTGCAGTCTTAATCCCTTTTGCCATGTTACGTAACATAGTCATAGCTTCTGGGGACGTGGTCATCGTGGGGCGGGGAGATTATTTTGCCTACCATGGCTGCTTTAAATTCCTTGTCAAATAATTCCAACAACTGTGTCATCTCAGTGTTGGTGTCTGTTGATCATCTTTTCTCATTCAAATTGAGAATTACCTAGTTCTCGGTGTAACAAGTGATTTTTTATTGTATCTTAGACATTTTGGGTAGTCTGTATGAGACTCTGGATCTTACTTAAATCTTCTACTTTAGCAGGCCTCCCCTGTTACTGTGCCAGCAGGGGAAGGAGGGATGTCACCTTGTTACTGCCAGGTGGGGGTGGAAGTCCGGGTATCCCACTTGGCTTGCAGTAATACCACGTTCAAGACCAGCCTGGCCAACATGGCTGGTGGGGCAGGGGTGCCTCGTTACTCTTCCTATGTGGCTTCCACATTGCAGAGGAGGCAAGGGGGCTCCTTACCACTGGGAAATATAAAGTCCCAGCTCCCGCTCGGCCTTCTCTGACGCTACCCTTGTGGAGCTAAGGAGTGCCTTGATACAGTCAGGCCAGGATGGAAGTCTAGGATCCCTGCTCAGCCTTTTCTGGAGAAGAGTGGGGATGGGGCCACATTTTTCTCTGAGGTGTTTTGCTGCAGTAGAGTGGGTGTTGGCTAAAGCTTTCTGTCTTGCTACACTGCCTCTTTCCTCACCCTTTGGCTAGAGAGAGCAGCTTTCCTTGGGGCTTTTTGGTCTGCTCCATTGGCATTTCTGGGTTGCTGTCTTTTCCAGCACCAGTTGGGATATATTAGGCAAAAAGAAACCCAGGAATTCACCAGAGAGTAATTTCTCAGCTCTCAAGATTCCTAGTAAGTCTGTCTTCCCTCCTTTCAGAGCCTTCTGTTTATTTTATATAGTAATGTCCAGGGCTTTTAGCTGTACTTAGTGGGAGGAATAGGCAGAAAGTGCGTTATTCATCTCGTTCCAGAACTGTAAATTCAGCCTTTTTTGTAAAGGATTGCTTTGGTTGTTTTGTGTAGAAGTAACTATCAAGGGTCACAAGCAGCAGCAAGAAAACTGATGTGGGAGGCTGCCCCCAGGGCGCTGGGGTCCCCATTTGGTGCATAGCCCCTGCTTACTCATTAGAATGAGCCCCACAAGTGTGGCAGAAAGTGGACCTGTGCTGCCTATGCTCCGCTAGCCTGGGAAGAGGCCAGTGTCAGGGCAGCTTCCCACAGCAAGCCCTTAAAGCATTGCTCGCTGCCGCACCCTGTTTCCTCAAGGTCTCTGTTACAGGAGCGAATCCAGCCACAGACCTGAGAGGCGCAGGCTTCCTTGCCCTCCTGCATCTCCTCTACCTGGTGATGGACTCAAAGACCTTGCTGATGGCACAGGAGATTTTCCGCCTGTCTCGTCACCACATCCAGGTGAGACTTTGGTGGGAAGCCAGAGGAAAGGAAAGGGCTGTGGAGCTAGGACCTGAGTGGCCGAGAGGGCTCCCAGGACAGCTGAGACAAACCAGAAATGGGCTTCCCCGTCAGTCTGACCTGCATTGAAATATGAGCTCTACCGCTGATTAGCTGTGTAGCTCAAGCAAGTTCCTTGACTCCTCAGAGCCTTGATTCCCTCATCTGCAGAATGGAAATCATAGTGTTGTTAGAAATGCTTGTTCTTTGGTGCCGTAAAGAAATAGCACTTGAACATAAATTTAATTTCTTCAGCAAGGCTATTTTTTTACTTTCTGCAGAAAGAGTACACTCACTAGCAGTTTTACCACGAGAGTACACTGAATAAATGAGGCAGGGTCATTTATAACTTCACCCATCTACTTTACTGCTGTGTCCGGTTTCTATTGGCTGGAATGGGACTTCACATTCGTATTTGTCTTGATTGGCTAGCAACTTAGAACTTTTTAAAAGAAGCAAAGGAAGAAGAGAACAAAGGAAGGAAGAAATAACTTGTGGAATGCTGAGAAAGGTAAAAACCCCTTCAAATAAGGAAGAAGAATAGGCTATGACTTAATGCTTGCTTGGACTAGTATAAGCATGCCAGGGCAAATATTTAGGCTAAATTGTGAGAGCTAAGAACATAAAGTACAGTGATTTCTTCATTATGGCTAGCAGATATTTAAGAATGTTAGCAGAGGTCTTTGAATACATTTTGCTTCTAACAGAAGTTACTATTTATCTTAATTAGATGGAGAGGAAAGTCTTTGAAGAGGAACCTCTACTTTACTTTTTACAGTGTGACCCCAAAAATCTGAGGTCTCAGTTAATTTAGAAAGTTTATTTTGCCAAGGTTGAGAACACACGCCCATGACAGAGATGATATGTGCCCAAGACAGTCAGAGCACAGCTTGGTTTTATACATTTTAGGGAAATATGAGACATCAATTAACATATGTAAGAATGAACATTCATTCGGTCCAGAAAGGTGGGACAACTAGAAGCAAAAGCGGGAGGACTCAAAGGTGGGACAACTAGAAGCAAAAGCGGGAGGACTCGAAGCAGGGAGGGGGCTTTCAGGTCATAGGTAGATAAGAGACAAATGATTGCATTTGAATTTCTGATTAGGGTGTCCAAAGGAGGCAATCAGATATGCATTTATCTCAGTGAGCAGAGGGGCAACTTTGAATAGAATGGGAGGCAGGTTTGCCCTAAGCAGTTCCTGGCTTGACATTTCCCTTTAGCTTAGTGATTTTGGGGGCCCAAGATATTTTCCTTTCACATTTTCCCCTTTTTCTTTTTTAAAGTCTTTCGGAGAAAGCATTTTAGAAGAAAATGAATCTCTGGTCTTAGGTTTCATCTGATCTCTTATGGCTAGGATGGTTTATTCCTAGACGGATAGGTCCCGAGTTATTAGGAAAGTTCATTTTTAAAAGGTTGTGAAGTCTTATGTCCTATGAAGAGAAAATATGGTGAGGAAGGGAAAACAACAACAACAAACAAAAGAACAATCCTGGAAAATCAATATAGGCCACATTCCTCTGAAGTCTATACATCAGTAGGCAGGTATGAAAGTGGCTTATGTATGTAAATAGGTTGCTGTTATTTTCTTCTGAAGTTGTCTGGCTTCAGTTTGCAGGGCTGTAAGAAAGCACGGCTTAATTTTCAGTGACTCCAAATTAGGAAAATGGAAAAAAAAGGAGGAAAAGAAATTGAAAACATTATTTTGTTTTGTTTTGTTTTTTTGGAGACAGAGTCTCGCTGTGTCCTGTCGCCCAGGCTGGAGTGCAGTGGCGTGATAGCACACTGCAACCTTCGCCTCCCAGGTTCAAGTGATTCTCCTGCCTCAGCCTCCTGAGTAGCTGGGATTACAGGCACACGCCACCACGTCCGGCTAATTTTTGTATTTTTAGTAAAGACGGGGTTTCACCATGTTGGTCAGGCTGGTCTCGAACTCCTGACCTCGTGATCTGCCCGCCTCAGCCTCCCAGAGTGCTGGGATTACAGGTGTGAGCCACCGTGCCTGGCTGAAAACATTATTTTGAAGACTTGCAGCCAAGAAAAATTAGAATTCAGCCCAAACTGTAGAAAATTATTAAAATTGAAAAATATTAGGCAAGACTAGGATCTAATGACAGGTGTACTATAGTTTTTGAAACATAATTTTTTTTTCTCCAGTTTCCTGTTTTTACTAAAGACAAATAATGGTAGGACCGATTTGCTTTATAATACTTGGCCAGATTATTTGTATAAAGTACAGCAAGAATAATTATTTTTCACATAGGCTTTTTTTAAAAATTGGCTTTGATGGAACTTTGTTATATAGAAGGAATCTCAGGCAAGACTTTTTTTAAAGCCAAGCCTTGCCATGGATTTGTACCATCAAATATCTATGAGTTGGGTGAATTTCCTCTTCTCTTGAGGTTCCAGGATAAACCTGGGCCTGTCATAAAGTAACATTCTTTACTTAACACAAGTCAGAAACCCTGTTCAGGGACTGTGTACACAAAATATGAGGCCAGTTTCCCAAGGGCTTTATTGGCTTCATAAATCAAGTTTGAGTTCTTAAAGGAAATCACATGGTTCCAGTCAAAGCCTTGGTAAAATAATCAGTTTCTCCAGTTGTGTACTATTACCAGCGAAAACAGATTCTTATTGTATTTACGCAAATAACTATATTGCCATAAATTAAGAATACTCACAAATAATTTCCAAATTCTGGAGAACTCAGGTAGAGAGAAACAAATATGTTCCAAATTTTGGTCATAGCAGTATACTAAATTGTTAAAAGCTGTCAATAGCTCAAAAGAAAAGTTTGAAGACTCTGAAAAACAAAACAAAGGATCAGCAATGTTTTAAGCAAAAGGTCAAAAAAATTAGTTCAATCCATGCAGTTAATTCCTGTTCTGCTTTGATATTCATGAACATTTTAGCTCTCCATGAGTCTGAAAGCTTTCCTCTATTCTGATGTCACAATCTCCAAAGTTACCAGAAAACTGCATTCAAGAGCCCCTGTTAGAGTTTTATAGATGATGATTATTTATTTATTTATTTTTAGACTACTCTTGCTCTGTCGTGCAGGGTGAAGTGCAAGTGGTGCAATTTTGGCTCATGGCAACCTCCACCTCCCAGGTTCAAGTGATTCTACTGCCTCAGCCTCCGAGTAGCTGGGATTACAGGCACCTGCCACCACACCCAGTTAATTTTTGTATTATTAGTAGAAACAGGGTTTTGCCATGTTGGCCAGGCTGGTCTTGAACTCCTGACCTCAAATGATGTGTTCGCCTCAGTCTCCCAAAGTGCTGAGATTACAGGCATGAGCCACCATGCCCGGCCTTTTATAGGTGATTATAAAACCACCTTCTAAAGAGGATCAAACAACACAACAATTGTCTGTGGATGACAAAAAGTTTTAGAGAAGCCATTGTTGAAGACACAGTTGACAAGGAAATTTGTTACCTCTGTGGCACACAATAATTTAACGTAACAATTATAATTATTACTGATAATGTACACTAAGTTATATCAGAATTTTAGGAGTTTCCCATAATTTTGGAACACATACCAATAACATTTATACAAATACAGCCCAAAGAAAATCGTACACCATTTCATATTTGACAGTGTTTCCTGTATAATTTTTATACCAACTAAGCCAAATTATGTCATTTTTGGACTTTATGGAGCCTAATATCTTAAAGGATTAATCAGGTCAGAAAAAGATATAATTTATTATTTGATTTTGGAAAGTTTGTCAAATATCAAAGGTTTAAAACTTGATATCACAAAATAGGATCACAGGTCATTGTAAAATAAGTCATTCTTTTAACCAAAGTGATAAAAAGAAGGTGAAAATCTCCATTCCTTGAGAGCGGAGACTTGATTTTTCAATCAATAAGCCCTAATAAAAACAGCATGAAGCCAATTAAATTTGTTTTTCAAAATTTTATAAACAATCTATAAATTTTAATCTTGATCATAAGGATATAACTTCCGTAAGCCTTTTATAACCTTATAACCTTTATTAAGGAGTTGGTTAATGCTTCAAGAAAATCTTGTTAATCTGACACAGGGGCTCATGTGCTGCTTTTGCATCAGTGTGCCTTTGACATTCATGATTAATTTATAAAGAAACTTAACCTATTTTATCTTTCAAAAATCAGCTCTTGCAATCTCATGCACCCACCTCTTCCGCAATCGTCCCTGGGCCTTGAGGAGTTGAGTAGCTTTAATTTCTAGCCCTGTGTCTTAGGAATGCAGTTTATTCTGATTGGCATCTTCTACCAGGCCTGAAGATGAGGTTTTAATTGCTGTCAATGTTTAAGATTTGGGCTGGGTGCGGTGGCTCACGCCTGTTATCCCAGCACTTTGGGAGGCCAAGGCGGGCGGATCACGAGGTCAGGAGATCGAGACCATCCTGGCCAACACGGTGAAACCCCGTCTCTACTAAAAATACAAAAAATTAGCTGGGCGTGGTGGTGGGTGCCTGTAATCCCAGCTACTCGGGAGGCTGAGGCAGGAGAATGGTGTGAACCCAGGAGGCGGAGCTTGCAGCGAGCTGAGATCTTGCCACTGCACTCCAGCCTGGGTGACAAAGCAAGACTCCATCTCAGAAAAAAAAAAAAAAAAAAGATTTGGCAGGACATAGGGCCGGGTGCAGCGGCTCACGAGTGTAATCCCAGCACTTTAGGAGGCTGAGGCGGGCGGATCACGAGGTCAGGAGGTCAAGACCATCCTGCCTAACATGGTGAAACCCCATCTCTACTAAAAATACAAAAAATTAGCCGAGCGTGATGGCGGGCGCCTGTAGTCCCAGCTACTCAGGAGGCTGAGGCAGAATGGCGTGAACCTGGGAGGCGGAGCTTGTAGTGAGCCGAGATTGTGCCACTGCACTCCAGCCTGGGCAACAGAGCAAGATTCTGTCTCAAAAAAAAAAAAAATTTGGCAGGACATGGTGTTCTTTTTAGACCCAGGAGTTAAAGCCCTGTAACTTTTTTTTTTTTTTGAGACAGAATCTCACTTTTGTCACCCAGGCTGGAGTGCAGTGGCGCAATCTTGGCTCACTGCAACCTCCACCTCTTCAGTTCAAGTGATTCTTCGGCCTCAGCCTCCCAAGTAGCTGAGACTACAGGCGTGCACCACCATGTCCATCTAATTTTTGTATTTTTAGTAGAGATGGGGTTTCACTGTGTTGAACAGGCTGGTCTTGAACTCTGGACCTCAGGTGATCCACCCGCCTTGGCCTCCCAAAGTGCTGGGATTACAGGCGTGAGCCACCGCATCCAGCCAGCACTTTAAAAGCACATACAGAAAGATACACGGATGTAATAACCTTAATTTAAAAACAAGACAGTTCAGTTATTTATCTAGGGATGGGTCTCAGGCTGTAGACTCTACCATCCCAGAAGCAGGAAAAAAAAAAAAAACAAAAAAATTCATCTTCCCTGTTAGAAGTGAGCTCAAACTCCATAAAGAAATTACCTGCCTTCCATTGTCATGGAAACAGGAAATCTTGCCTTCCTTGTTAAAAGCAAGTAAAACTCCAAAAAAAAGAGGAGTTGTACAACAAAATAAACTTTAGATCTTTTTTGGTTTTTTGTTTGTTTGTTTTGAGATGGAGTTTCACTCTGTCACCCAGGCTGGAGTGCAGTGGCGTAATCTTGGCTCACTGCAACCTCCACCTCCCAGGTTCAAGCAAGTCTCCTGCCTCAGTCTTCCGAGTAGCTGGGGTTACAGGCACCCACCACCACGCCTGGCTAACTTTTGTATTTTTAGTAGAGACAGGGTTTCACCATATCATATTGCTTGATCCTGGGAGGTCGAGGTTGCAGTGAGCTGTGATTGTGCCACTGCATTCCAGCCTGGGTGACAGGGCAAGACTCTGTTTCAAAAAATAAAAATAAAATGGAGGGATTGCTACATTTTGCCACTTGAGAAAACCATAAAACCCAACCCCAGAGGGCAGGTCCAGGCAGAGATAGAGAAGCTACTGGTCTCAGGCTGGTCTTGAACTCCTTACCTCAGGTGATCCACTCGCCTTGGCCTCCCAAAGTGTTGGGATTATAGGTGTGAGCCACCACGCCCAGCCAAAGATCTTGAACAAATTTGGGGAGATCAGGGATTCTCTGGAGGGTGTACTCCCAGACCTCAGCAAATTATTCTGTTGTTTTGAGTCATAAAGTTAGCTCATGCTGGTACCAAGCATGGATAGGAGATTTGTCAAAGGTCAGGGGTACCTCCACTCAGAATCCCTCTGTGGTTACCAAAATGTGAACCCTGAAAATCTGAGACAGGTCTCAGTTAATTTAGAAAGTTTATTTTTCCAAGGTTGGGAATGCGCACCTGTGACACAGCCTCAGGAGGTGCTGATGACATGTGCCTAAGGTCATCAGAGCACAGCTTGGTTTTACAGTTTTAGGGAGATATGAGACATCAATTGACACATGTAAGATAAGCATTGGTTCCTCCAGAAAGGTGGGAGGACTGGAAGCAAAAGCGGGATGACTGAAAGCAAGGAGGGGGTTTCCAGGTCATAGGTAAATAAGGGACAAATGGTTGTGTTCTTTTGAGCATCTGATTAGCCTTTCCAAAGGAGGCAATCAGATATGCATTTATCTCAGTGAGCAGAGGGGTAACTTTGAATAGAGTGGGAGGCAGGTTTGCCCTAAGCAGTTTCCAGCTTGACATTTCCCTTTAGCTTAGTGATTTGGGGAACCCAAGATACTTTGTTTTCACAATAGAAACTTCAGCTGGCTCATTGGGAAAATTAGAGACAATGTACAAAAGTAGCAAGCACAGCTGTGATGTTGCTGTTTCAACTCTCTGCCCTCCCTGAGGAAATCCCTTGCACAGGGGTAGCATCTCTTGGCCCTGAAAGAGAAGAGTTAGTCTCCACGGGCCCAAGAGGAGGAGATGGACCTCCATGGGTCATGTGAGCCACAGACTTACCAACAGGCCAGAGGTGCTTCAGTAGCTCCTCTGTCTCCATCTGGACCTGCCCTCTGGGGTTGGGTTTTATGGTTTTCTCAAGTAACAAAAGGTAGCAATCCCTCCATTTTATTTTTATTTTTTGAAACAGTCTCACCCTGTCACCCAGGCTGGAATGCAGTGGCACAATCACAGCTCACTGCAACCTCGACCTCCCAGGCTCAAGCGATCCTCCCACCTCAGCCTCAGCTGGGACTACAGGTGTGCCATACCATGCCCAGCTAATTTTATTTTTTTAATAGTCTCTCCATTTTAGAAAACAAATTTGACCTGTTTCCTGCCATCTGTCTATCCCATATTCATGGGACCTAGGATTCATTCATTCACTGAATGAATGAATAGCATCCCTTGGTGCTAGTTATTCTTCTTGGTGCTTGGGATACATCAGTAAATAAAACAAAGATTCTTCCAGCAGAGATGACCATAAGCTCAATATATCAATACATTATAGAGTGCTCTAGAAGGTAATAAGTACTAAGGAAAAATAAATAGGATAGAGTTGAGAGAATGTGGAGAGACGGTTACAGTATTTTTATAGGGTGGTCAGGGTAGCTGTCATGAGGGAGTGAGACTTAAACCAAACCTTGGAGGTGGGAAAGTTAGCCAAGCTGATATCTGGGAGAAGAACATACCAGGCAGAGGGATTAGCTAGAACTAAGGTCTCAAGAAAGGAGCGTGTCTAGCATAGGTAATGAGTAGTAGGGAAGCCACCGGAGTGAAAAGAACACAGGAAGTTTCACTCATGTCTGTATGAAGAGACCACCAAACAGGCTTTGTGTGAGCAACAAGGCTGTTTATTTCACCTGGGTGCAGGCGGGCTGAGTCCGAAAAGAGTCAGCGAAGGGAGAATAGGGGTGGGGTCATTTTATAGGATTTGGGTAGGTAGTGGAAAATTACAGTCAAAGGGGGTTGTTCTCTGGCTGGCAGGGGTGGGGGTCACAAGGTGCTCAGTGGGGGAGCTTTTGAGCCAGGATGAGCCAGGAGAAGGAATTTTACAAGGTAATGTCATCAGCTAAGGCAGGAACAGGCCATTTTCACTCCTTTTGTCATTCTTCAGTTACTTCAGGCCATCTGGATTTATACGTGCAGGTTTGGGCCCAGAGGCCTGACAGGAAGGGCAGTAGGAGAGGTAGATGATGGGCCAGAGGGCGCAGGGCCTAGCGGGCCAGAGGGCGCAGGGCCTAGCAGGCCATGAAAAGGACTCTAGGTTTTACGCTGGGTAAAATGAGGAGGCACTGCAGGGCTTTGAGCAGCAGAGTAACACAGTCCAACTTATATGTATTTTTTTAAATGGATCCTACCAGCTGCTAAGTTAAGAATAATTTCCAGTGAGGGCTTTTGTAGTAAGTTAGAGATGATGCTGGTTTGTCAGTCTCCCCTTCCAGCAGAGGAATGTGTGGGTAAGAGAGTCACAGTGTTTCTGAACAAAGCCATAGCTCATAAGTGGTGAAGCTGGGCCTAGAGCCCCTGTTTCCTGACAGCTGGCCTGGCGGTGGGCTCTGTACAGCATTGATTCCCAGCCAGCAGCACACCCTGAAGAGTCACATAGCAGTGGGAGTGCAGACGCTTAGACTCTCCCCATCAGAACCACTCAATCGGAATCTTCAGGGTTGGGGCCAGGTCAGCAGCAGCCGCAGAAGATACTCCGGTCTTCCTGCTTCAGCAGACAAAGGTTTCTAAGCCCAAACGTGAGGCATGAGGATAAATGAAATTGTAAATGGAAGCACAAAAATGTCCAGGTCTGAGTTCCTCTGCTGTGTTTTAGTCAGTTTCAGTGCAGTATTTTAGCTCTAAACAATGCTTTTTAGGTCTGAGGGAACTGCTGAAGGAAAGGAGACATTTAGATCTGAAATCCAATTTTTTTTACCATTTTTTGATAAGTAGGCTTTTTTTTTTTTTTTTTTGAGATGGAGTCTCGCTCTGTTGCCAGGCTAGAATGCATGGCACAATCTCAGCTCACTGCAACCTCTGCCTCCTGAGTTCAAGCGATTCTTCTGCTTGAGCCTCCCAAGTAGCTGGGATTACAAGTGCCCACCACTACACCTAGCTAATTTTTGCGTTTTTAGGAGAGACAGCGTTTCACCATGTTGGTCAGGCTAGTCTTGAACTCCTGACCTCAAGTGATGTGCCCACCTCAGACTCCAAAAATGCTGGGATTACAGGAGTGAGCCACCATGCCTGGCCAATAAGTGGGCTTTTTAAGAATGTTCCCAGGCTGGGCGTGGTGGCTCACGCCTGTAATCCCAGCACTTTGGAAGGCGGAGACAGGCAGATCACCTGAGGTCGGGAGGTCGAGACCAGCCTGATCAACAGATCAACATGGAGAAACCTTGTCTCTACTAAAAATACAAAATTAGCCAGGCATGGTGGCGCATACCTGTAATCCCAGCTACTCGGGAGGCTGAGGCAGGAGAATCGCTTGAACCTGGGAGGCAGAGGTTGCGGGAGCTGAGATCGTGCCATTGCACTCCAGCCTGAGCAACAAGAGCGAAACTCCTCTTGTTCAAAAAAAGAACGTTCCTGAGAATGGATGAACACTAAGTTCAGGTCCTCTGTTAATGTTGTTACCATACTGTTTTTCTCATATTTATTTTTAGATTGAAAGAAATCAAGGGAAGGGATGATATTATGCAAGTATATATGATCATTAAATAGGCAATACCTGAAGGTACAGAGGTATACATGAAGGTCAGCACCAATGCTGTTCTCAGCTACCCATGTTGAGGCAAGTATAATAACGATGAACATTTGTTAATACCTACTTGGGCCAGGTGTTGTGCCTAGTATTTTGCACATGTGATCTTAAGTAATGCTCACAGCAACTCTGTGAGGTGGGTAGTGGGATAAAATGTTAGGTGTTGACAAAATCTGTCTCATAAGGCCAGGTGCAGTGGCTCATGCCTGTAATCCTAGCACTTTGGGAGGCTGAGGCGGGCAGATCACTTGAGGTCAGGACTTCAAAACCAGCTTGGCCAACATGGTGAAACCCTGTCTCTACTCAAAATACAAAAATTAGCTGGGCGTGGTGGCACGTGCCTATAGTCCCAGCTATTTGGGAGGCTGAGGCAGGAAAATCCCTTGAACCCAGGAGACAGAGGTTGCAGTGAACCGAGATCATGCCACTGCACTGCACTGCACTGCACTCCAGCCTGGGCAACAGAGCAAGACTCCATCTCAAAAAAAAAAAATCTGTCTCATGGAGTTGTTGTAATGATTAGTGACTTGACTCTACCCAATGTGGCACTAGCGCTGGATTTCCAAGACCACCTGCAGGTTCAGTGATTCCTGAGAGACTCAAGGGACTCTACGTATAGTTATACTTAACAGTTCTGATTTAGTACAACGGAAGCAAAATCAGCAAAGGGAAGAATTACATGGGACAAATTCCATAGGAAACCAGGTGCTGATGTCCAAGAGGCCTCTCCCAATGGAATCACACAGAACGCACTTCATTCTTCCACTGCCAAATTGTGCAATACGTATAAAATGTCACCAATCAGGGAAGCTCATTAGAGGTACCCAGTACTCAAGGTTTTTACCATGACATGCTGGTCATGTAGGCACCCTCTGCCTAGCACATACCAAAATTCTGAAATCACAGAGGGAAAGCTGGTGTTCTGCATAAAGTATCTTTTTGTGTTTGTTTTTTTGAAAAAAAATAATTTTTGTAGAGACAGGATCTCACCATGTTGCCCAGGCTGGTCTTGAACTCCTAGACTCAAGTGATCCATCCGCCTGTAATCCCAAAGTGTTGGACTGTGAGCCCCGGGCCCAGCCAGCAAAAACTATCTTGTTTGCATGAGCAGTTGAGGAACAATGTTAGGGAATGATGGGAACCATCTCAAAATCCAAGTTCTCAGCTGTCAGCCATGGCCTGATCTAAGAATTTTCTAAGGCTCAGGCTCTAAGGAGTCTCAGGTCTGCTGTGTTAACTATTTTCTGCACAGCACTCAAAGTTTATGTCCTTTTTGATTTTGAGAGATGGGAAGACTGAGTTTCACAGAGATTGGGTGACCTTCTCAAGGACACACAGCTACCAGGTAGCCAGGCCAAGATCTGGAATTCAGGTATCATGGAAGACCCTGAGAAAAATCTCTGTGGAGCCAGAAGACCTTCTGCAGTTCAGCACTGTCCAGAACTTTCTGCAGTGACAAAAGTGGTCTAGATATTGGAAATGCACCATCCAGTACAGCAGCCACTAAGCACACGTGACTACTGAGCACTGGAAATGTGGCTAGTACCACTAAGGAGCTGAATTTGTATTTGTTTTTCATGTTTAATTCATTTAAATAGCTACATGCAGCTGGTCGCCACCATACTGGGCAGTACGGTTCTATACTATAATGTAATGGATTTTTCTTCAATTGGGAAGCAGGTGGGATAAATAGACCTTGGTTCTTGTTCTGTACTAAGGAATGCACTGGTCTATGTGTTCCTCTCACTGGGTGTCCTTGTGTATGTGCAACAGGGGAAAATAACATGTCATGTCTGCAAGTTCCCTGAAAAAAAAGGCCCTTTCCATTCAGGGATTTTGCAAGCTTGGTTTCATTGTTATTAAAGAAAGGAGCTTGCCTGACTAAACATAGAGCATTAAAGCTGTCCCTGTAGGGGATTCTGAGGCCCTTCCTGGTGAAGCTCCCCTGCCAGACTCAGGCTGCCTCCTCTCGGGGTCTGACCCGCACAGCCGGCTCTCAGGCCTCTGTGTTATCGTGAGATGGGGTGTGCCCGCAAGTCAGGATGACCTTCTACCCACGTGCATCTTCTCTATCTGCCTTAGGATGAGATGCTCATGATCAGCCAGACAACCAGAAGCCCAAAGAAGGGGAGAGGAGACTTTAAGAACCTGTAGGGCTAGTTAGAGCACTGAGCCTCTCACTTCTGTCTTCATCCTGATGCCAGGAGATGATGTGGGCCCAGGAGTTGGGTCTGCTGCAGGCCAAGGAGAGCTGATGGGTCAGGATGATGAAGAGGCTGGAGAGCTAGCACGGGGATTATGCACACCAGCTCTGGAGCAAATAACCTCAGTTGGTATCCTGGTTCCCATGCCTTAGGAAAGTTACTTAAGGTCACTGAGCCTTAGTTCCTCATCTGTAAGATGGGAAGAAGATTATTGGGAAAATTAAGTGGAAGCAATAATAATATCAGCTGTTGCCTCTGGGGCTGTGCTTGCCTGTGAGCCACACCAGGCTGCAGATGACAGGAAACACAGTGAGAGCTGGAGTTGCTGCTGACTGGGTGCCCCCTCCATTCCAGCAATTTCCTTTCTGTTTGATGTCTGTGAACATCACCCACATCGCCATCCAGGCCTTGAGAGAGGAGTGTCTCTCCAGGTGAGTCCCCAAACACCAGCTGGTTAGAGTGACCCAGCAAAGCCTGGTTCATCCCCACTCTGGCTTAATTTTCCCCAGCTCTACTCCACCTGCTGGCTCCTGGAGGGCCTGGACAAAGTCCCCATGCACCAGTCTCCCCAGGACATCCCTCCTCCCACCCTTGGCCTCAGATGTCAGGCTCCTGGGGAATGGTGGGGGCATCCTGGGTTTGGGCTGGCTCCCCTGGGGAAATGGGGAGGGAAGGCGGGAGGGAACCTAGGTCTCAGCCTTCATCCACTGCTGAGCAGGTCACCCTGCCTTTTTCCTGCAGAGAGTGTAATCGGCAGCAGAAGGTCATCCCCGTGGTGAACAGCTTCTATGCCGCCACATTCCTCCACCTCGCACATGTCTGGAGGACACAGCGGAAGACCATCTCAGACTCAGGCTTTGTCCTCAAAGGTGTGCTTTTTCTTCTGGGGAGGCCTAGGCTGAATGCACAGTGTCCCAGGTCCAGAGAGCCCAAGGTGGTTGCTAGACTGGTTTTGGCTGCAGTTCTTCCCCATCCACACTTTCTCAAATTCCAGCTTACCAAAATCTCCATCACCCAACCCCTGGAGTCTGCTAGTTCTCCTTTCTCTGCCCTGACTGTCGCCCTTTTCTGGCCATATACTTATGAAAAGCATATATTCTGATCAAAAATTGGGAGCCAGGGTCCAATAGTTGGACTATTCAAAGTTGGAATTGTGCGGACAAGGTAGAGTGTGTGGTCCCTGTGGCTGGACCTAGCTCCCCAGCCTACCTCTGTGGTGATCTCTCCATCTGAGGCTCCTTCACCTTTCTCTCTTCATGGGATAGGGGTTGGGGGTGCTCCCTAGAGCTGCTAGGCTTGAGGCCCTATTGTGTCACCCAGAGCCCCCTCAAGCCGTCTGCTCCCCAATTTTCTCTGTTGCAGAGTTGGAAGTATTGGCCAAGAAGAGCCCACGGCGGCTGCTCAAGACCCTGGAGCTGTACTTGGCCAGGGTGTCAAAGGGACAGGCCTCCTTGTTGGGTGCACAGAAGTGCTATGGGCCAGAAGCCCCTCCCTTCAAGGATCTCACCTTCACAGGTGAGAGTGACCTTCAGTCTCACTCATCCGAAGGCATATGGCTGATCTGACCTCCGAGATGAATGGAGGCTTAAAGGCTGAGCTGCAGGGGCTTTCAGAGGGTCAGTGGAGCCATGTCAGGAGCCTGGCCAGGCCGCACCCCTTGCTGTCTCAGCAGATGGGATATAGGAAGCTCCTGGGCTTAGCTGTGGGAAGCCAAGTACCCTCACCGGCGTGGGACATGAGGGGCAGCTAGACTTCACCCCCTTCCCGCAGGCCTGCCTCCAGAGCAAGGAGAATTCTGTCCTAATCTGTTGGGCTCCAGTCTCTGGGTTGAATTCCAGTGTATCCCACTGGGAGTGAATGGATCATGAGGTGGGATGGCCCCATCTGGATGTTCTGCAGATCCCCACATGGGAGGAGATTCCCAAGTAGAGGCAGCCAGAATTCTGACTCGCTGGCAGCAGCGGGGCTTTCAGGCACCGGTGTCTGTGTTGTTAGAACTCAAAGGAAGAGGGCAGGGGCAGCAGCCGACAGCGGGCAGCATGACCCAAGCAAGGGGCCTGAGGCCTCAGTGGGGGTGGGGCAAGGAGGTGCCTCACAGGTGGGTGTCAGGCCCCCTCTGGAGTTTCTGGCCATTCACTTACCCACTCTCTTCTCCCCTTGACCCCTGCTCCATTGTTTATGATGGAAAATGGACATTTGGCTAGGTGTCTCTCACGGCTGCTCCATCCTAGCCCCCACAAGCTGGGGCTTCCTCCTGTAGATGCTGTGCACGCCCCGTGATGGGTTTCTGGCCTAATTGAGGGAAGGAGGAAATTCATACCAGCAGTTTTCAAATAAAAGAATTGTTCTAATTAAGCATCTCAGGTGTTTTTTTCCAAGACAAGTCTTGCACCATCCTGTGGTCCTGTTGTTCCGGGACCTGGTTAGAGCCAGGCACACCTAAGGGTGAAGGCATAGGCGGGTTCCAGCCTGGTCATGGGCTCCAGGAGACAGAAGGTTGCCTGTGCTGCAGCCAAACCCTGCTGAGTTCATAGGATGTCCATCCTCTGCTATACTTACAAGCCCAGAGACTCCTTGCAAGCTCTAGCCAGTGGACAAGGTAGCCCAGCTCTTGTTAAGATTGACTGGTATAAGGCATCCGCACAGCGTTTTTCCTGCATTTGCTTCTGGCGAAGGCCAGCACTGTTGGTTCCTTCCCAAGAGAGCCTCCAGGCTGGGCGCAGTGGCTCACGCCTGTAATCCCAGCACTTTGGGAGGCCGAGGAGGGTGGATCACGAGGTCAGGAGATCGAGACCATCCTGGCTAACATGGTGAAACCCCGTCTCTACTGAAAATGCAAAAAATTAGCCGGACGTGGTGGCGGATGCCTGTAGCCCCAGCTACTCAGGAGGCTGAGGCAGGAGAATGGTGTGAACCCGGGAGGCGGAGTTTGCAGTGAGCCGAGACTGTGCCATTGCACTCTGGCCTGGGCAGCAGAGCGAGACTCCGTCTCAAAAAAAAAAAAAGAGCCTCCAGGCCAGGGTACCTGAGCTGGGGAGTGGGGGATAGGTGAGAGCCCCACTATGCTGCCTTCTGTCCTCCAGACCCCCTCAAGTGGAATGCTGTGGAAGACCACTATCTGGCCCTGCAGGCCTCTTTAAGTCTGACCCACCGCAGGGGGACCATCACAGAGGTGGGGAAGAGAGGTGGCCACCCAGGCGTGGAGGGAACTCCTGACTGCTGTCAGCAGGGTGCCTCAAGGGTGGGGCTGGTAACAAACCCCATAGTTTGCCTTGTGTTGTCTGCCTGACCTGAACTAACACCTTCATTCACAATGCTTCTTCCAGTCTGGTCCTCAGCTAACCACCAGAGATGGCAGGGAGATTGCTGGGCATGGCATGGCAGGAGTTGGAACGTAGGGGAGAAAAGCTGCAGCTCGGCCTCCACTTTGGAGTATCAGGTTGGGTGGTTCTTCCCTCTGCAGGGTCCTTTCTGCCCACCTTCTACCTGTTTAGTGCCCCCCAGATGACAGAGTACTCACAGCTTCAGACCCTGGAACATCAGCAATAATGTAGACTGGCAATTTTAAATTTACAGTTCTGTTAATGAACTGGTTGTGAGGGGTACCTGAACCCTCTGAAAGCAGATGCAAAAATCTTTTTTTTTTTTTTTTTTGAAACGGGATCTCACTGTGTCACCCAGGCTGGAGTGCAGTGGCACGATCTCGGCTCACTGCAACCTCCACCTCCCGGGCTCAAGCCATCCTCCCACTTCAGCCTCCTGAGTAGCTGGGACTACAGGTGTGTGCCACCATGCCTAGCTAAATTTTGTATTTTTGGTAGAGATGGGGTTTCACCATGTTCCCCAGGCTGGTCTCAAACCCCAGAGCTTAAGCACTCCGCCTGCCTCTGCCTCCCAAAATGCTGGGATTACAGGCATGAGACACCGTGCCCAGCCACAAAAATCTCAATCTGTGTATACTTACAGGGAAAGGGCCTAGGCCTTTCATAGGAGACTTAAAATACTCCCCATCTCTAAAAAGGTTATCAGAACCACTAATGTAGGGCAACCTTTATTCTCTCCCCTTTAAAAAACCATCCCTGGCGCCTGCTCTTTGTGTAGGCTGTCAAGTAGGGCTAAGAAGTCTACGGAGAAGACATGGAGGCAGATCTACAGAGGAGCTCATTTCTTTTTTATTTTTATTTTTTGAGTCGGAGTCTCTGTCACCCAGGCTGGAGTGCAGTGGTGCAATCTCGGCTCACTGCAACCTCTACCTCCCAGGTTTAAGCGATTCTCCTGCCTCAGCCTCCCAAGTAGCTGAGATTACAGGCATGCGCAACCATGCCCGGCTAATTTTTTGTATTTTTAGTAGAGACGGGGTTTCCGTGTTGGCCAGACTGGTCTCAAACTCCTGATCACAAATGATCCGCCTGTCTCGCCCTCCCAAAGTGCTGGAGTTATAGGTGTGAGCCACCGCACCCGGCTGGGGTATCTATGGTTCTTGGCACAAAATCAGCAAGTTCAACTTGCCAATTGATCAGAATTTTTGTTTTGGGATGAAAGAATCCAATTTCTGGAGCTCGGAAGCCACACAGTCCAGAGGACCTGGGGGTGAGGGTGAGTCAGGGTGGCTGCAGCCTTGCCAGGCCTCACGGCCTCTGGTCCAAGCTGACACAGGCTCACTCACACCCTGCTCTTGGCCCCTGGGCATGCCTTCTCAGATGGGACCTCTTTTTGGCTACTGCATTCTCCCTGCTATTTAGCTCTCTAGCCTCTGACATCCCACCACCACTTCGTTACCCAAGAGAATGAACTAAGGTCTCGCAAAGCAAAGTAACTTGCCTAGGATCACAGAGGCAGGGTAAGAACCAGACTGAAGACTGTCCATGCTAGCCTGGTGCTTTTCACACAACCCTGCAGTGGCCCTGGGCTCACCAGCCAAACATGCAGTGCAATGTGCCTACGAAGAAATAAGCCAGGCTTGGTACAGTTGTGAAAGGCTGTCCTCTCTTGCTCAGTGAGCATATGTCACTTGAAGCTGCCTGGCAGTGCTTTATTAGGGCATCTGAAGAAATACTGGCTTAAATGGAGCTGCATCCCAAGCCCATTGCCACAACCTTCTCCCTGTTGGGAATGTGAGACTGAACTGAACCCCCGGATGAAAGTGATCCTGAGGCATGGCACTGTGCCACCTCCCTATTGGGTTCATGGCAGTCCCTGCAAGCCTGGCTGGGACTCCTCAGTCATGCAAAGCAGCTCTGGCCCCTCCAAGGCTGTCCAATTGTCATCTGTGTGCTACTCCACCCCCAGCATGGGGATGAACCCAGGTGAATAGGTGGGTGACAGTGAGAATCAGCTCAGGGCAGGCAGTGCAGGAAAAGAGCTGGGAAAGCACTTGTCTCCTTTATTGAACATCTGCAGGGGGCACCTCTGCACTGACCAGGCAGCCAGAGAAGCAAGCAGGCAGGTGGTGGGGAGCAGGGGAGCATGGGGCAGGAAGACGCCCACCCTCATTTCCAGTCCTTGAAAAATTGCTTGAAGATGGGACTCTCACGGCCCTGAGGCAGAATCTCCACCTGCAGGGACAGCGGGGGAGAAGTCTGGTTCACAAAGTTGCCACCTCTGCCTCTGCCCAGGAGGACAGGAGGGGGCCAGAGCCAGGGAGGAAGGTGTGGGTGCCTGGCCTGAATCCATGTGCAGTCCAGGCTGGGAAAGCTCCCCTGGGTGAGCCATGAGATGAGAACCAAGATTTCAGGGACACAGACTGAGGCAATAGACTGCTTCAAGGGCGTGGGTGCACAGTTCAATAAACGCCACCAACTGTAGCTGAGCCCTGTCAGCTCCCCACAGGATGACTTGTGGACACTGTGCTGCAGCGGGAGGGGTGGCACCAGCTAGGGACAATGGCCCAGAGGAGGAGTACCCAGTTCTCTTGGCGCCCAGGAGAGTGCTGCCCAACATCCTCTTTGAAAATAATAAGTATTTTGACATTTTGAAGGATTGAGATGGGCTTTCCCACAGGATGGGTCTAAGAGGGAGGCCTGTTGTTCCTGACAGTGCCCGAGGCTCTCCTGCCCTTCCTGGCCAATTTGAGGGGTCAGGGGCCACAGGAAGAGCCCTAGGAGGAGGGCTGGGGGTGTGCGCATCTCCTTACCTGAGTGTTCGGGGCGTACTGCATGCGCGAGATGAAGCCCTCCGCCACCTGCAGGGCTGCCTGCCGCTCCTTCTCATTCGCTTTTCGCCCTGGATCATAGGAAGGAGATTTTTAAAAGGAGCAGGGACCCTCTTTAGCCGCCATCCCATTTTTCTTGAGGAAATTTAAGGGAGTCCACAGAAGAGCCAGCAATTTTTACAATAAATGGACCAGGGGTCCCAAGAATGCTGAGGGGCTCTTTGGAGATGTGGAGTCAGTCCCTTAAGAATTTTCCCAAGCTGGCAGCACCAAGGTAGATGAAAACCCCTCTTCTGCCCAGGTCTGATCATGCAAACCTCTGCTCTGACCTGAGCCCCTGGAATATTTCAGGGAGGGGAACAGGTGTTCACCCTAGCATCAGACTGTGAGGCCACAGGTCTCCTTTTCCCCTAGGACCCCTCACCTCTTGAATTCATCAAGCCTTTTCTGAAAAACTAAATAAGACAAAGCGTACAATTTATTATAGAGGTGACTTACTCCCATAATGCCGGCAGGGCTACACTGGACTAACGGTTATGCTAACTAAGCACTTACGAAAATGAAGACCCCACATAATCCAGTCATTTCTGCTAGCAGTCCTGAGAACTCAAACTGCTCGTTCCAGGCTTTTTTATTTTTATTTTTTCTGAGACGCAGTCTCATTCTGTCACCCAGGCTGGAGTGCAGCAGAACCATCACAGCTCACTACAGCCTCAACCTCCCAGGCTCAAGCAATCTGCCCACCTCAGCCTCCCATGTAACTGGGACCACAGGTGCACGCCACCACAGTCAGCTAATTTTTGTGTTTTTTTGGTAGAGAAGTGATATTTTGCCATGTTGCCCAGGCTGCCAGACATTTTTCCAAGGAAATGATGCCGAAACAATGCTGTGATGTGGTTGGCTCTCTAGGCAGGCTATAAAATGCCATGAACTACAATGTACCTGAAATTAATATGCTGGATTCCTTCCTCTGTCAACTGACCAGCTGCCTCCCTACCCATGAGATCCTTCTCTTCCTGGCCTCCCAAGTTTCCTGTTTCTCCTCTGATTTCTCTTTCCATAGTGGTTGGGTTCCTTGCTCCGGTTTACACATGCTTCTGTGGGACTCTGTGAACCCCCACTGCTTGGCATTGGTTCCATGGGATATGTGCCCTCTGGCAGGAGAGAAAAGGCAGCCCTGCAGCACACGCCTCTCGCTTTCCACTCTTTTGCTGCTCCCAGCTCCTGCCTTTCACCTCTATCTCTGCTGAGTTTCAGAAGCAATACTATGAAATGCCTGGTAGCAGCTATCTGTAGATACCCACCTACTTGTCTGCCTTCCTGACCAGGCTAGGGGCTGGCATTTTCTCCACCTTGGTTGACCCCACAACTGGGTGTTGAGCAAATGCTATTGCTGAAAATTCTCAGACCCCAGGAAGAGACTTAGAACAAGTTTGTTTCATTTTCAGTCAAACCAAGCAGAACAGGCTCTGCCCAACAGTGTTTCTATTTCCAGAAGATAGAATCTCTTGGAAAAACAAGTTCTACAGGTTCACCACTCACTGCATAAAATGATGTTTAATTTGTCTAAAATTCACTTCTGTCAAACCTTGAGGCAGAATCCCAGGATGAGGGGTCCTAGAAGCCCCAAAGGTCTAAAGCTGGGCTAGGGCAGTGGTTCTCAAAGTGTGGTCCCTGGAACCAGTAGCACAGACATAACCCAGAAACTTGTTAGAGATGCACGTTCTGCCCCACTCCAGACCTAGTGAATCAGAATCTATGGGGGTGGAGCCCAGCCATCTAAACAGGCCGTGGGGTGATTCTGAGGCTTGCTGTAGTTTCAGAGCCATTGTCTAGAATTTAGGAGGTGGGAACAGCAAAGAGAAAATGGCAAGGCAGTGGCTCATGTCTGTAATCCCAGCACTTTGGGAGGCCGAGGCAGGTGGATCACTTGAGGTCAGAGGTTCGAGACCAGCCTGATGGTGAAACCCTATCTCTACTAAAAATACAAAAATTAGCCAGGCGTGGTGGCACGCACCTGTAGTCCCAGCTACTCAGGAGGCTAAGGCAGGAGAATTGCTTGAACCCAGGAGGCGGAGGTTGCAGTGAGCCAAGATCGTGCCACTGCACTCCAGCCTGGGTAACAGAGCAAGACAAGAAAGAAAAGAAAGAAAAGAGAGAAAGAGAGAAAGAAAGAAAGAAAGAAAAAGAAAGAAAGAAAGAAAAAGAGAAAGAAAGAAAGAAAAGAAAGGAAGAAAGAAAGAAGAAAGAAAGAAAGAAAAAGAAAGAAAGAAAGAAAGGAAAATAGCGAGGCCTATGCCATGTCCTCTAATCCCAGCACTTTGGGAGGTCAAGGTGAAGATCACTGGAGGCTGAGAGTTTGATACCATCCTGGGCAACATAGAGAGAACCCATCTCTACCTTAAAAAAATTTTTTAAAGAGAGAGAAAATGGCCAGCCAGAAGCATGCAGGCTTCCTGAGGCTGTCTTTTACAAGCAGCTAGACAGGCTGAGTCCTGCAAAGGGAAGCCTGCCCGGGTCAGAGCAGCTACAGGCATCTCAGGCTGTTACAGAGGAGCCACGTACCCTTCCAGATATAGATCTTGCCACAGAGCCCGTTGTCCAGCACGAAGCAGTCATCAGATATCAACAGTTCAAGGGCAAAGGGGCTGGAGTCAGCCACCTTGGTCAGGTTCATCTGTCCAGTGGCATCAGAGACCTGGGGAGGAGGGACAGTGCCTGATCTCACCCCCCACACACCAGCCCTCACCTCAGCCTGAGGACGGGGAGGCTGGTCCTCCCTAGGTCCCTCCCATTGTGCCCCGCTGCCCACCGCCCAGGTCCCAGGAGCAGACAAGAGAGTGAAGACCTGAAAAGCAAATTCCAGGCAGCCCCACTCCCTCCCGTCACCCCAATCCCTGCAGCACAGGGGCCCCGAACCCATTTGGAAATTAGGTGGATTCCAAATTACAAAGAAACGCACAGAATTCAAGAAAGAAAAGCTCAGCATTGGCTTCAAGCCTTCACCAAGCATAGGCTGGAAGTGAGGTGCACTCATCTCCTCAGGAGGGCCTGCCTTCCGCCCACTCCCCATCCTCGTCTCACTCCCAGCCCTGTATAACTCCCCACCTCCCACCCCGGTTCCAGCCCTACCTTCCCCCTGCCTTCTCCCCTCCACTCTGCTTGCACGCAGCTGTGCTGTGCAGACTCCCACCCTCCCTGCTGCCGGGTCCCAGGGCAGGCTTGGGGGGCCCACCTTATACAGAGCTGCGGCCTGGGCATTTGCCTTGTCAGCTGTGAGGTCTTCCTCCGGGTTGCCCTCCTTCAGAGCAGGCTTGGGGCCCAGGACCTGCAGGTGCCGGGGCAGGCCAGGTTTATAGGGACCCCTGCCCTGGAACTTCCCGGCCCATCATGCCCAGGGCCACCGCTTCTGCTGGGGCAAACTGCACCCTGCACTAGGGCACCCAGCAGAGGTGAGGTGAGTGAGGGCTGAGTCCAGCCCATCCCACCAGCCAGGCTGCTCAGCCTCAAGGACGAGCATCTACCCAGAGGGGCACCCTGTGAGCTGGCCACAGCCCTAGGCAGTATGCCAGATGGCCCCTGCCACCCTCCACCGGGCCACCCTCAGCCCTCAGCTCATCACTACCTCTCTTGGCCACTTTCAACCAGAGGCTCCCAGCCACCCACTCCAATGTCCCCCAACCTGGATCATCTCAGCAGGCTCCTCCCCATCAGTGACAATCTCCACCTGGGCCTTGCCCTGTCGCTCACTGTCCCGGATGGCCAGGGCCAGGTCCCTCGCCTTGTTGCGTTCCAGGATGTTGGACTTTCCACCACACCAGGCGAAGATGTTCTGCAGGGAAGCAGGAAAGTCCGGGTCAGAGCCAGATGCCTGTGTCCTGCTCCCCAGCTCAGAGAAGGGCCCACAGCTCTCCCTCTCTCCTCTCTGAACTGTCCCTGAGGCAGGACAACCAGGAAGGCAGAGCACAGCACAGAGGCCTCTCTGAAAATGCCCACGACCACCCTCTGCAACTGTTTCTCTGCCCACCTGCCATCTGTCTTCCTTTCTTTTTTTTCGAGACAGGGTCTCACTCTGTCATCCAGGCTGGAGTGCAAAGACGCAATCATGGCTCACTGCAGCCTCGATGTCACGGGCTCAAGCAATCCTTGCACCTTAGCTTCTAAGCAGCTGGGACTATAAGCACGTGCCACCGTGCCTGGCTAATTTCTTAATTTTTTGTAGAAATGGGATCCCACTATGTTGCCCAGGCTGGTTACAAACCGCTGGGATCAAGCCTCTTTCTTTTTCTTTTTTTTTTTTTTTGAGATGGAGTTTCGCTCTTGTTGCCCAGGCTGGAGTGCAATGGTACGATCTCAGCTCACCGCAACCTCCACCTCCTGGGTTCAAGAGATCCTCCTGCCTCAGCCTGCCGAGTAGCTGGGATTACAGGCATGCGCCACCATGCCCAGCTAATTTTATATTTTTAGTAGAAATGGGGTTTCTCCATGTTGGCCAGGCTGGTCTCAAACTCCCGACCTCAGGTGATCTGCCCACCTCGGCCTCCCAAAGTGCTGGGATTACAGGCGTGAACCGCCGCGCCCGGCGCCTCTTTATTTTTCTTCCCATCACATATCTCCTATGTTTAAACGTCTCTTACCACCTATCTCCACCTACTAGAAAGTGAGCTTCATTAGGACATGAAGGTTTTGTTTGGCTTTGCTCACTGCTGTGGGTCCACTGCTAAAACAGAGCCCAGCATGGATTTAGGCACAAAATAAATATTGACTGACTGAGTGAAGGACTGGATGGGTGAATGGCTGAATGGCTCCTTGAGCGCAGCATCTCACATTTCTATCCACCGCCCTGCCGGGCAGAGCCCCTGTCACCTCTCCTTTTCTGGTAATGGCGAGGTCTGTTCACCTGTCCCCTTCCTTGTCTCAGCACGTGTAGTCCTCCTCACCAAGAGCTCCTGGATTGATCTCCCTGCCCCAAATCTTCAGCACCACAAGATGCAGCCCATACTCCTCAGCCAGCCAATCTCCTCATGACCTAGGGCTCACCTTCCACCTTGCTTAGCAATTTACCTCCCCCTGCTCCTGTCCCCCAGCCCGGGTCCCAGTCTCACTAGACCCCTGGTGTGTGCATGTCTGCACCCTTCCCCACTTTGGTGGCTCAGCTCACCTTCTCCCTTTGCCTGGAGTGGCATCTCCCCTCCTATAGGTCTAGTCCAACGTCACCTTCCTGGGACAACTGGCTTCGGCTCAGGCTAGAGGGCCCCTCCCTGCCCTAAGCCCCCCCCAGCACATGGCAGCTGTCCCGCTTAAAGCCCTCATCACATCCTGCCTCAGGTTATGGCAAGTGACCGGCCCATCTTGGCTGCCTCCCCAGAGCGAGCTTTCATGGTCCCTGTGCTGGCTCACAGAGGGCATCATAGATTCACTGAATGAAGAGATAAATGGCTGAATTAATGAATGGCCTGGCAGGCAGTGAACTCAGAGGCTTCCAAGAGAAGAGAAAAAGCTCCAGAGCATCAGAGGCAATGTCTAGATGGCAGAAGGAGGCTGGCATCAGTCCTTACAAATATAGGGACATTCTCCAATGGTCAGAGTGATCTGACTTGGAATGGGCTTACGGCTTCTCAGCTTCTCTCCCTCTTTCCTGGCCTCCTGCCCCTCCGTCCTTGTAAAGGATGGTACCAATATGGAGTGCTCAGTCTGGCCAGCCTACCCACCTGGCCCAGGTCCAGGATGAAGCAGTCCCCAGTGTTGAAGCTGTCCCAGTTCAGTGCCCGCTCGGTGGCACGGATGTTCTTCTTCCCCTTCACCTGGTAGAGTTTCTTGATGGCAGCTGGGGCTCCTGTGGAGGTCTTGTGAAATGCTGACTCCACACCACCTTCCTGCAGCCCAGATGGCCCACCTGAGTGGACTGACAGGAGACCCAGACCCCTCTGCACCCCATCCCACTGGGAGACGGGCAGAAAGGTGGGGACCCAGCCCCAAAGGCACCTGGGTCTTCTGCAGGGTAAGAACCAGCCAGAAGCAGGGCTGGCTCTGAGAGAAGCTGCAGGGTGGGGGTGCCTGGAGGTGGGCTCTGACCTGGTACTTGAGGCCTCGTGGGAAGTAGCTCATGAAGAGGTCAGACTCATTGCCCTGCACCTCGCGGTGCTGCACAGGCCGCTCTCCCAGCAGCGTGTTGAGGTGCACAGCCAGGACGGCACAGGCCCCCTGCTCATCCCGGGATGACTGCTGGCCTGGGACAAGTGGGAGAGGGCAGAGCAAGGCCCTTGTGATCCATGCCAGCCCCCTCCCTCCCCTTCCTGGGCCCAACCTTCCCCCAACCAGATCCCCTTACCTATCCACAGGTGCAGATGGGAAATCTCTTCTGGGCCATTGTGCAGCACTAGGTAGGAGTCCCCCGAGAAGAAGATGCCCTGGTTCTCTCGCACCACGGGCACTGGCTTCAGCTTCTCCACCCGCCACACATGCAGGCCTGGATCCTGCACTGAGCCTGGGAATGGAGAGCCACTGCGAGAAGAGAGAGGGTTGACAGCAGCCTGGACCCACTCACCCAAGCACAGCCCTGGGCAGGCCTGGCGACTGCAGTCTGGGGATGAGAAGAGCAGTGGGGAGGGGCAGCCCTTGGAGGTGAAGAAGGGGAAGTTGTGAAAGGAGATAGGGCATGCAACTTACCTCTGGGGAATGGCTGTGTACATGCTGTCTTCAGATCTGGAAAGAAAGAAGAAGCCATTATTATTACAAATGCTGCAAAAAGGACCTCTCACGTGGGGCTGGAAAGCCCCTTTCCAGTGGCCAAGTACTTTCATATTCATCAACTACTCCATCTCCAGGAGCCCTAGTTCCATTATGCAGACAAAGAAAATGAGTCTCAGAAATTCTAAGTCCAAGGCCACACAGCTAGTGAGTGGTTCATGGAAATAAGGTCTCTGACCCCTGGGCCAAGGTCTTCCCTCTGCTGAGATCTCACGGAAATTAAAATAAGAGCAGAAATTAACAGAAAACAGAAACAAGAGAGAAGAGCAATGAATTTTTTTTTTTTTTGAGACTGAGTCTCACTCTGTTGCCCAGGCTGGAGTGCAGTGGTGCGATCTTGCCTCACTGCAACCTCCGCCTGCTGGGTTCAAGTAATCCTCCGGTCTCAGCCTCCCAAGCAGCTGGGATTACAGGCAACACCATCACGCCCGGCTAATTTTTGTATTTTTAGTAGAGATGGGGTTTTGCCATGTTGCCCAGGCTGGTGTTGAACTCCTGACCTCAAGTGATTTGCCCACGTCAGCCTCCCAAAGTGCTGAGATTATAGGCATGAGCCACCTTGCCGGGCCTCAAGTTGGCTTTTTTTTTTTGGAGACAGAGTCTCACTCTGTCACTCAGGCTGGAGTGCAGTGGCATGATCTCAGCTCACTGCAACCTCTGCCTCATGAGTTCAAGTGATTCTTGTGCCTCAGCTTCCCAAGTAGCTGGGATTGCAGGCCCACACCACCACACCTGGCTAATTTTTGCATTTTTAGTAGAGACGGGGTTTCACCATGTTGGCCAGGCTGGTCTTAAACTCCTGACCTCAGGTGATTCACGCGCCTCAGCCTCCCAAAGTGCTGGGATTACAGGCGTGAGCCACCGTGCCCGGCAAGTTGTTTTTTTAAACCAATAAAATTGATAAATCTTTAGACAAACTGATTAACAGAAAGAGAAAACACAAATATCAATACAGAAATGAGAGATGTGAGATCACCACAGATTTTACAGATATTAAAAGGATAAAGGGAATATTATAAAAACTTTATTCCAATATATTCAACCACTTATATAAAATTGGCAAATTCCTTCAAAGACACAAATTATGAAAGCTCATTCGAGAAGACACAGACTATCTGAACAGTGGCCATATCTATTAAAGAAAATAAATTTGTAGTAAAAAACTCATTCTCCCCCAAAAAACCCAAGTCCAGATGGCTTCACTGGTAATTTCTACCAAAAAGTTAAAAAGGACATAATACCAATTGTACACAAAATCTTCAGAAAAAGAGATGACAGAAAACTTCTCAATTCATCCTATGCTGCCACCATTCTCCTGATAACAAAACCAGATAAATATATTATACAAAAAGAAAATTACAGATCAATATCTCTCAGGAACATACACATATAAAAATTAACACAATTTGGCTGGGCACAGTGGCTCACGCCTGTAATCCCAGCACTTTGGGAGGCCAAGGTGGGTGGATCATGAGGTCAGGAGTTCAAGACCAGCCTGGCCAACATGGTGAAACCCTATCTCTACTAAAAATACAAAAATTTGCCGGGTGTGGTGGCACGCGCCTATAGTCCCAGCTACTTAGGAGGCTGAGGCAGGAAAATCGCTTGAACCCAGGAAGCAGAGGCTGCAGTGAGCTGAGCCCATGCCATTGTACTCCAGCCTGGGTGACAGAGTGAGACTCTATCACAAAAAAAAAAAAAAAAAAAAAATTAACAAAATTTTAGCAAATGAAATCAAATAATATATAAAAAATAAACCATGATGACCAAATGAGGTTTATCCCAGGAATGCAAGGTTGGTTTAATATCTAAAAATCAGGGTGACAATAGCTAATAATAATGCAGTGTATATTTCAAGATAGCCAGAAGAGAGGATTTGAATGTTATCATCACAAAGATATGATAAATGTTTAAAGTGATGGATATGCTAATTACCTTGATTTGATCATTATACAATGTATACACATACATTGTATATGTACAATGAAACATCACACTGCACGTGCTAAGTATGTACAATTATTATCTGTCAATTATAAATTTAAAATAAATTTAAAAAGCCGCTCACAACACACACACACACACAAAAAACCACCAAAATTTGAAAATCAGTGCTATCCACCCTATTAACAAACATGTATGTGTAAACACCTCAACAGATGCAGAAACAGCATTTAGCAAAATTCTACATTCATTTCTAGTTTAAAATTTTTTCAAGCCTGGGCAATATAAGGAGACCACAACCCTACAAAAATTTTAAAAATCAGCCAAGGCCAGGCACAGTGGCTCACACCTGTAATTCCAGCACGTTGGGAGGCTGAGGTGGGCGGATCACGAGGTCAGGAGTTCAAGACCAGCCTGGCCAACATGGTGAAACCCCGTCTCTACTAAAATACAAAAATTAGCTGGGCGTGGTGGCGTGCGTCTGTAATCCCAGCTACTTGGGAGGCTGAGGCAGGAGAATTGCTTGAACCCAGGAGGCAGAGGTTGCAGTGAGTCGAGATTGTGCCACTGCACTCCAGCCTGGGTGACAGAGCGAGACTCTGTCTCAAAAAATAAAAATAAAAATCAGCCAAATGTGGTAGTGCAAGCCTGTAATTCCAGATCCCAGCTACTCAGGAGGCTGAGGAGGGAGTATCGCTTGAGCCCAGGAGATAGAGGGTGCAGTAAGCCAAGATCATGCCACTGAACTGCAACCTGGATGACAGAGTGAGACCCCCTCTCAAAAAAAAAAAAAAAAAAAAAAAATTTTTTTTTTACTCACAAACTAGGAATAGAAAGAAACTTCCTTAACCTGTTAAAAAGGCATCTATTAAAATACAACAAACAAACAAAAACCCTTCACCTAACATTATACTTAATGGCTGCTCTAATTCTAAACTCCCTCCCTGAGAAATTTCACACACTCCTAGGCATCAGCTATCAATTCTGTATGCCCAGCTTCCCTCAAATGCCAGAATGATGAACACTTTTTCTGGACAAAAGTCATTCAAGGGAAAAAATGCTAAACGCAAGTATTTTTTAAAAAGATATTATCTTTTTAAAAAATTCAGAAAATGCAACAGCTATGGCTCCACTCACTGTCGCTTTCATGGGTTCCCATCACTAGAGGATTTCTTTTTTTGGCTCAAATGCAGAGATCACAGAGCCAGCATGCACTTCGTACATAATACAATTCATGCTGTGCATCCATTCGGACAGAGTTTGTGTTAGATGAGCCCCAGTGGCACAGGGTAAGGGCTGGGGGAATTGGAGGGTAAAAATGCAAGTTGGCACCATTAGGAGATTCTTGGGGGCTGGGGCAGCAGGATCAGGAAGTGCAACATTTGGCGGGAGCCAGGGAAGTCAGGGGTAGGGGGAAGGCAGATGACAGAGCAGAAGGTATCAAGTCTGAGTAGGAAACAAAGAGGGACAGGTCAAGGGCAGTGATAATGGATGTGAAATGCTGTGTGAATTATGACTTTCCTTTTCCTTTCCCAACCTACAAAATAGTGGAAGGCATATTTTGACACCACGATTCCGGAAGAGGAGATGCAGAGAGCAGAGGTTTGCGGAGGGAAACTTTAACGTTTCTCCATCCCACAGAGGATCACATGCTGTGCCCACATCCCCTGCAACAGGCAGCCCAGCCTATGACTCAGGCCTGAGCTGGTGAAGTGGCTGCCCCAAGCTCAAGCCATCAGGGAGCGCTCAAGAATGAGACATGGAGTGCGCCAATTGTCAGCTTTACTGTTTTTTATTCTGTGTTTAACTCAAAATCAGGCAGCTCACATGCCAGAGAGCCACATCAGGGTTTGGATGAAAGGGGTTTGGCAGGCCGGGTGCGGTGGCTCACGCCTGTAATCCTAGCACTTTGGGAGGCCGAGGTGGGCGGATCACTTGAGGTCAGGAGTTCGAGACCAGCCTGGTCAACATGGTGAAACCCCGTCTCTACTAAAAGCACAAAAATTATCCGGAAATCACTTGAACCTGGGAGGCGGAGGTTGCAGTGAACCAAGATCCGTGCCACTGCACTCCAGCCTGGGCAATGGAGTGAGACTCGGTCTCAAAAAAAAAAAAAAAAGAAAAAGAAAAGAAAGGAGTTTGGCTGCCCATTAGAATGACCTTGGGACCTTATTAAAATGTCGGTACTGACAAAGATTCTTTGCTTGGCCAAACTTTAACTAGGCTTCTGAACCCCCCGTAGGCCCATCTGTGTGCTTGTAAAATCCGATTTCAGCAAAAGAACCCTGCTAAGGCCATTTACCCAGAACCCCCTACCCTTGATATCTGGTCAATCTGATAATCGTGGATATCTGATTGGGTTCCTCATCTGCCTGCCCCCGTCGCCCCTGTGATGTCCGATCACTCTGGCCGGTATTCAGCAAGAATCCTGTTAGGGGCCGGGCACAGTGGCTCACGCCTGTAATCCCAGCACTTTGGGAGGCCAAGGCGGACAGATCACCTGAGGTCGGGAGTTCGAGACCAGCCTGACCAACATGGAGAAACCCCATCTCTACTAAAAATACAAAATTAGCTGGGCGTCGTGGCGCATGCCTGTAATCCCAGCTACTCGGGAGGCTGAGGCAGAAGAATCACTTGAACCCGGAAGGCAGAGGTTGCAGTGAGCTGAGATCATGCCATTGCACTCCAACCTGGGCAACAAGAGTGAAACTCTGTCTCAAAAAAAAAAAAAAAAAGGAATCCTGTTAGGTCAGTCTAGCCAGAATCTCTTTACCCTTGATGTTTCCTCTTAGTAATTTTCTTTTTTTGTTTTTGAGACAGAATTCCACTCTGCTGCTCAGGCTGGAGCGCAGTGGCACAGTCTCAGCTCATTGCAACCTCTGCCTCCTGAGTTGAAGCAATTCTCCTGCCTCAGCCTCCTGTGTAGTGGGATTAGAGGCGTGCACCACCACATCTGGCTAATTTTTTGTACTTTTAGTAGAGGTGAGGTTTCACCATGTCAGCCAGGCTGGTCTTGAACTCCTGACCTCCAGTGATTGCCCACCTTGGCCTCCCAAAGTGCTAGGATTACAGGCGTGAGGCACTGCGCCTGGGCCATATTTTTTTTCTTTAACAGTGCCCAAGCCCCTGGTCTGGGGATTCTGATTCCACAGGTCTGGAGTGGGGCTTGATCACCCATATTTTGAACATATGTTCGAAGTGATGGTAGTACTGCCAGTGAATTCTGTCCAGAACAGTGTTAAATGCTCGCCTGCACATTAGAATCATTTGGGGGCTTTTGAAAAACCCCAATGCCAGCCAGGCATGGTGGCTCATGCCTGTAATCCCAGCACATTGGGAGACTGAGGTGGGTGGAATGCTTGAGCTCAGGAGTTCAAGACCAGCCTGGGCAACATGGTGAAACCCTGTCTCTACAAAATATACAAAAATTAGCTGGGTGTGGTGGCGCACACCTGTCATCCTAGCTACTTGGGACACTGCAGCACAAGAATTGCTTGAACCTGAGAGGTGGAGGTTGCAGTAAGCTGAGATCACACCACTGCACTCCAGCCTGGGTGACAGAGTGAGACTCTGTCTCAAAAAAAAAAAAAAAGTAATTTACAGAAGAATAAGAACGAAAAACCCCAGTGTCTAGCTTCCATATTGGACTCATTAAAACCAGACTCTCTGGGTGGAGCCTGGATGTCAGTGTTTGAGAAGCTCCAGATGACTCTAATGCTTGGTCAGGGTTGAAACTCCTGCTGCCTCATTAGATCTCTGTCCCGAGACCTTTTGTTCCAGTCTCTCCTGGGGAAGGGTCCACCCTGACCTCTGGCGTTTCATTCTTTCCCCTATCCCAGCCCTCTGTCCAAGCCCACAGCTCCTTGAGCTTCCTCAGCGTCCACGTTCACCCTTACATCCATTAAAGCCCCCTCATCCTAGGCTGGGCACAGTGGCTCACGCCTGTAATCCCAGCACTTTGGAAGGCTGAGGCGGGTGAATCACCTGAGGTTAGGAGTTCAAGACCAGCCTGGCCAACATGGTAAAACTCCGTCTCTGCTAAAAATACAAAATTAGCCAGGCATGGTGGTGCATGCCTGTAGTCCCAGCTACTTAGAAGGCTGAGGCAGGAGAACTGCTGGAACCCGGGAGGCAGAGGTTGCAGTGAGCCGAGATGGCACCACTGCACTCTAGCCTGGGCAACAGAGCAAGACTCCGTCTCACAAAAAAAATAAAAATAAAAAATAAAAAAAGCCCCCTTATCCTTCCAGGCCCGTATCAAGCCCCAGCTGTCTAAGGAAACTTCCAGGACATTCAGTGGCCTCCGCCTTCTCTGGGAGTTCTCCCAGCCCTCTCCCCTGGGAGCACATACTTTAGCCTGTTTTATAGCATAACCTGGCTGCTTCATATCTCAACTGGAGCAAGGACACACCTGATGCCTCTGTTCCTCAAGCAGCCCAGGAAAGAGTCTATTCAATTCCACTCCAGGTCTGTGCTGGGGGCTTGGCACTGGGGGTGACATGCACAGAGACAAAGAATAGCCCATGTTTGATGGTTTAGCTGCAGGCTGCAGTGAACAAGGGAGCCATCATACCCAGTGAAACCGCAGACAAACTTCCTCTAAGTGGGGAATGTCACAGAATCACAGATGTCAGCGCATTAGAAAGTGCTAAAGTTGAAGAGGGGAGCTGGGGCGGGGGGAGGAATAAAAGAAAAAAAAGAAAGCGCTAAAGTTCTTATCTAGTCCTGCTCTGCCTGCACCGCCCTACACATACCCATACACGCATAGTGCAGAAATCTCTTCTATAGCATCTCTTACCATCCTCTTCTTGAAGGCTTCCAGTGATGGGAAACTCACCACCTTACCAAACAGCCTCTTCTACACCTCTTAAAGCCTTTACTTTTCCCCACTCTGCCATAGTGTGGTGAGTTATGGACCTGCCCACCTCCACTACTACACTATAGGGTCCTGTAGGGCAGGAAGTGTATTTTGCCTCTGGATCTAGCTGGAACCTCATGCAGGTGCATAAAGAATGCATTTGATTAACTGGACCTGCTGGGCTCCAATTATTAGACTGGGGTGGCACCTAAGGGATAGCCCAGGATTTCAAAAGGCTGGGACAGGCTGGAGCAGCCCCAGGAGGCAGAGAGCAGGGGCTAGGGGTCCCAGACTGCCATGGGGCTGGGGGTGGAGAGGAGGCAAGTCCTGCTGGCTGTCCCATGGTCCTGACTTAGGCTGTCTTTGAGGACACACTGGGGGACCTCGGAGAAGAGGTCACCGTTACACACACCTTTAAGGAAAGACTTGACAGCCATCAGAGGGACAAAAATCCTGCCGGGGTCCAGTGGTACCTTTGCCTTCCTCAGACCCTGATTCCACTGACCCCCAATAGGTCTCTTCCCTTCACAGTCCCTGCTTGCCCCAGATGTGAAATGAAGCAGCACCTCCACTTCTCCTGGTGGAGGTAGGTGCCTACCCTTGAAACCAAACCGAATCTCCCAGCCTGGTACATGGCATTCTCAGAATCTGGGTCCAGAGGCCTCATTTGGGGATTCCAAATGGTTTTTCCCCTGATACCAAATAGGTCTCCTACCCTTCCCCAGGGTCCACCACTTCCTCCCTCCCCACCTCCTACCTCAGACAGGCCACCTAGACCCTCAGCCAAGGTCTTCCAGAGTTTGCAAAATAATCAAATGTGCCACTTGCATTTGAATTCAAATGGCTAGGACTGCCTTGCCCCCTCCCCAAGCCACTCCCACCCAAATAGCATCACACCACAGTCCTGTCTTGGGGACAGGCAGTTTCTAATCTGATTTCACCTCCAGTCTGGCTGAGGGCCTTCAGGAGCAGTGTGGTGGCCTCTGTCAGGAGGTCTGGCACAGCCGGGACAAGCCCTGACCCAAGAGTTCCTCCATGTGCAGCATGGGCACAGCCCACCCATCCTCCCGGCCAGCTTGGCAGCTGCCATCAGATCAGGTGCCTGGAGCCTGGCATAAGGCTGGCAGGACAGCAGGCTGGGGGAACTCCACCCTGGCACAAAGTGGTATCCAGAAACGTGGGTTTCTGTTCCCAGGCCACCACAGCCAGCCCTCGCCTGCCCACCCAGGAGGGTACCAGCCAGCCGTGCTGGCAGCCACCCTGCCACCTTCCCCTTTCAACACTCCTACTTTCCTTTCTTCCTCCTACTTCTGCTTCGTAGGTTCGTCTTCCTTCCAGTCTGCCCCAGCCAGCTTCTCACTTCCCTCTTACTTCTCTGGCTGCCCCACCCACCAGCCCCACCCCTGAGCTCCTTCCCCAGCCGGTGTGGAGGCGATGTCCCCCGACAGGGAGGGGCAGGCAGTTCTGGGAGGCCAGCAGGCCTGAAGCAGAAGAGCAGTCACTTGGGTGGGCAGTGGGTATGCCAGGCCATCTCCTCAGAGGGGCCCACAGGGAGGCTGGAGGTCCACACAGCCCCACCACAGTGGCCTTAGCCCGCTGCAGGTCACAGCCAAGGCAAATCAGGGAGGGCATCTCTGAGTCTGAGACCAGCAAGGAAAGCCATGTTCTTCATTCAGGGCCTGGGGCAGGCACTGCACAGCCCCCACTGCTGCTGGGTTAGTCACATTTCCTGGGCAGGGTCACTGGCTCCACATCACTTTTTCCTCCTCCCTCAGCTTGTCTTTCTCTTTGCCCCGAATGCAAGTATTTGATTTTTTTTAAGATCAGTTTTTTGGTTTGTTTTTTTTTTTCCTGAGACAGGGCTCACTGTCACACAAGCTGGAGTGCAGTGGTGTGATCACAGCTAACTGCAGCCTTGAACTCCTGGGCTCAAGCGATCCTCCTGCCTCGGCCTCCTGAGCAGCTGACACCACAGGCCTGCACCAACACGCCCGACTAATTTTTTTATTTTTTCTGGAGACAGAGTCTTGCTACTCAGGCTGGTCTAGAACTCCTGAGCTGAAGCAATCCTCCCACTTCAGCTTCCCAAAGTGCTGGGATTACAGGTGTGGGCTACTGCACCTGGCTAAGCTCAGTTCTCAGGGAATGGCTGAGGCCATAAAGCATTCTTTGCCATCTTCCGCATGCCATGCTGATGCTTCTCGGGTCTCTACCCTTTGGTCTGCTTCTCATTCACCAGATGTTTATCATCGTGACTTCTGGGCCCTGGGCCCTCTGAGAGACAGCCCATCCTGGGTTGACCCAGGGCAACTATCCTTCCTACATCACAGTCACTAGACCCTAGAGCATGTCTCCTCCAACTCGCTGGCTTTCTGGAGGACACCGAGGTCCTGAGAGCACAAGAGACTGCCCACAAACACACAGGGAGCAGAAGCCCCTGCAAGGGAGGCTCCCATTCCCTTCTGAATCCCTGGGGGAAGGATGAGCAGACTCGGTATGAGGCTCCAGGAGAAAGTGAGCACCCAGTTATGCAGCCACACAAGCGTGGCTCCTCTGCCCAGAACCTGGCCGGCCTGTCCTGGAAAGGTATTGGTCAGCAGGCTGGCTTGAGACAAGGCTTCAGGTTCAGGGTCAAGGCCTGGGGACCCTGGAGCAAAATCTGGAACAAGTCTTCCTAATTAGCAGACCTTCAAACAAAACCTCATTATTTGACTGCGTGGGAAAAGTCTGGAGAAAATACAGTACTGGATGGGCTGGGCATGGTGGCTGTCTCCGGTAATCCCAGCACTTTGGGAGACTGAGGCAGGCAGATTACCTGAGGTCAGGAGTTCAAGACCAGACTGGCCAACATGGTGAAACCCTGTCTCTACTACAAATACAAAAATTAGCCTGGCATGGTCATGGGTGCCTGTAATCCTAGCTACTGGAGCGACTGAGGCAGAAGAATCACTTGAACCCAGGAGGCAGAGGATGCAGAGAGCCGAGATGGCGCACTGCACTCCAGCCTGGGAGACAAAGCAAGACTCCATCTCAAAAAAAAAAACAATACTGGATGAATGTTTCTCATTGAAACGAAACTGATAAAATTTCACTAGAGCAAGACGGGAAGTTAAATGTTCTCCCCAAAGAACATGGCCTGTAGCTAGCATCCAAGTGTCTCCATGGCCAAACTGCCAGCCTTAAAAATAGGGTAATATGGGCCGGGCGCGGTGGCTCACGCCTGTAATCCCAGCACTTTGGGAGGCCAAGGCAGATGGATCACGAGGTCGGGAGTTCCAGACCAGCCTGGCCAGCATGGTTAAACCCCCATCTCTACTAAAGATACAAAAAATTAGCCGGGGGTGGTGGCACACGCCTGTAATCTCAGCTATTCAGGAGGCTGAGGCAGGAGAATCGCTTGAACCCGGGAGGTGGAGGTTGCAGTGAGCCGAGATTGCGCCATTGCACTCCAGCCTGGGTGACTGGGCAAGACTCAGTCTCAAAAAATAATAATAATAACAATAATAATAGGGTAGCTTGGTGGAGGGTGGGAGGAGGGAGAGAGTCAGGAAAATAACTAATGAGTACTAGGCTTAATACCGGGGAGACAAAATAATCTGTACAACAAAGCCCCATGACACGAGTTTACCTATGTAACAAACACGTACATGTACCCCTGAACTTAAAAGTTTAAAAAAGAAAAAAAAGGATAGTCTGGGTTAGAATCCCAGTAGGGCCTAGTCCCCACAAAACCAGAGGCTGGGCGGTTAACCTGGTAGAGTGAGAAGAGCTAGACAATTTGGCTCCTTACTAGCTGTGCAAGTGACTTAACCTCCTGGAGCCTCCCTGTGCCCCAATCTGTAACACGTGCATACAGTTAAATGTGAAGATGAAATGAGATCCTATGATTAATGAGCAAATAATACATGCTCGATAAACCCAGACTTCTTTCTCTTCCCTTTAGTTTGCAATGTGCCAGCAGCACGGGAGGTAGTAATGTGCCTGGCCCCTCCCCTAGCTCCCGGTTTCTCCACAGGAGGAAAGAAAGTTAAACCACAGAGCACTCTCCTATTTCCATCCCCAGCCCCAGCGCTGGAAAGCTTCATAGATTTTGGTCACAACAGCGCATACCTTGGGTGGCTCTTAAGTTCTGGACTCTGTGACCCACGGAGGGGACAAGGATCAATGGGAATCACTGTTCCTCACACTCAGCCTCTCTAGGCTAAAGCCTCTCCCATCACCACAGGAAAAAAGGGGAGAGGTTTACACATTAACAGCGAAACAATTGGCTGGGCGCAGTGGCTCACGCCTGTAATCCCAACCCTCTGGGAGGCCGTGGTGGGTGGATCACCTGAGGTCAGAAGTTCGAGACCAGCCTGACCAACGTGGCGAAACCCCATCTCTACTAATAATACAAAAATTAGCTGGGCGTGGTGGCGGGCGCCTATAATCTCAGCTACTCGGGAGGCTGAGGCAGGAGAATCGCTTGAACCCGGGAGGCGGAGGTTGCAGTGAGCCACTGCACTCCAGCCTGGGCAGTAAAAGCAAAACTCCGTCTCAAAAAACAAACAACAGCAGCGAAACAAAAGGGCGGGTCGCTCAGCCTAGGACTCTCGGGAGCGGCTACGAACTCAATGCACATGCTAATGAGTTATCTGGTAACGACGCTCTAGAACTAGTTTTTTTACCAGACGCACAGTGTTCCTACCCTTGTGGTCTCCCCTGAGCACTACTGCTTAGTTTGTCCCAAATGAAGTAAAATAAAGCATTTCTTTAGCACGGACCCACCATCTCCCGCCTCTTCCTACAGGAAGCCAGGAGACGGCGCGCCCCTAAGAGCGGCCCCCGGCTGTGGGAGAAGAGGAGGGAGCGGAGCGCCTTCGAACCGGCTAAGCCCGTTCGACCCCTACAGGGGGAGCCCAGGTCCCCGGCGACCGGACCCCGAAGCGCGCTACTTGCCTGCCAACGCCTTGCTCCGAGGCTCTGGGCGCTGTCTCAGCCGCCCCCCGCCCCCTGGAGGTGCGCGTCCAGGAGCCGCCCCCAGTGAGTCAGAGGGAGGGGCCCGGCCGCTCTGAGCTGGCGGGGCGCCCCTATGGGAAGCTGGGGCGCCCGAAAGGGTCCTAGAATTGGGGGTGGGAAGGAGGGTATAGGGGAAGCTAAGGACAAGCTTACTATGCTGTAAACTTTGGAGAGAATTGCAGTGTTCACTTCCATTCAATCATTAGGCCCCCGGCCTCAATCACCCTGTGAACAGCTACTGTTCTGTGAGAGCCTACTATGTGCTTGGTGCGTCCTCACATCTACTATCATTATTCCTGCTGGAAACATGAAGTCTTGGGGAGGCTCTGAAAGGGTAAGTAACTTGTCCAGAGTGTCACACTGCTAGTTCAGTAGCAGAACTAGGATTTTTTTTTTTTTTTTTGAGACAGGGTCTCACTCTGTCGCAGGACCTGGAGTGCGGTGGTGTGATCACAGGTCACTACAGCCTCAACCTCCCAGGCTCAAGCAATCCTCCAGCCTCAGTCTCCTGAGTAGCTGGGACTGCAGGCATGTGCCACCACGCCCAGCTAACTTTTTTTTTTTTTTTTTTTGGAGAGACTGTGTCTCACTCTGTTGCCCAGGCTGGTCTCAAACTCCTGGGCTCCAGCGATCCTCCCGCTTTGGCCTCCCAAAGTGCTGGCATTATAGGCATGAGCCTATAATCTGACCTGCAACACCTGACCCTTCTCTTCTTTATTTAGAGGAAAACAGGCCAGCAAGTGTCTGCACCAGGAAGCCAGGCCTTCTGGAAATGTGTTGGACAGCAATGGGTCCACACTTCCGCCTTGGCTCCTGAATGTGGCATAGCCAACCCATGAGAGATGTCAGTTGACAAAGAGCATGAGGATCAGGCCATGGCCTTGTGACACAGTGGTAAGATCCTTTTGTGGGAGGCAGCTTCGAAAATCCCAACCAGAATGAGTTTCTCTGAAGCCCACGGGTGGGGCCTGGGATAAGGAAACAATTTTTCTATCTGGGTGACCTCAGACTAGCACACTCCAGCAAGGAGTCCTCAGAAACCACCTCCCGCTGCCTACTATCTGCCTTCCTTTTACCAACTCTGCTCACTCTGCAGACTCAGCTTAAATATCCCTCCTCTGAAACTCCCTCTGCAGTGCTCCCCAGGTATTCTGGACATCAAGCCACTGGGCCACCTGCATCTACACCCCCATGGGAACACTTCTCAGGCACACCCGATAGCAAAAGTGGATTTGGATCCATGGGCAACCTGGCCTGCTTTCAGACAACTAGGCCTCTCCAAGGTTGTGCCCAGGCATAGTCCTCCCAGAGCATTCAGTTTTTGTTTTGTTTTGTTTAGGTCAAATTTATAGTGAAATGCACAAATCATGTGTACATTTAAATCAGTTTTGACAGATGCAACACCCATGTAACCCACATCCCTACCAAGATATAAAACACTTCTATCACACCAGAAAGTTCCCTCCCCACCATGTGCTTCCTCCACCACAATGTTAGCACCTCTAGCCAGGGACCGTGTCAAGTCATCCTTGCAACCCCAGCACCCTGCATAGCACCCAGCAGGTAATACGCACTCAAAAAAATTTTTACTGAATGCATTAACAGATTAGACAGCAAAACCCCCACATTCTAATACTGCCCAGATTCTGTTGCCTTGGGATAATCCCTTAAGACTTCCTAGCCACAGATTCCTCATCTGTGAAACGAGAACAGAAGCCCCAGTCCTCCTACCTTGGAAGGTTGTGAGGATTCAATGAGAGGCTGCTTTTTTTCTTTTTTCTTTTAAGAGACAGGGTCTCGCTCTGTCACCTAGGCTCTGGAGTGCAGTGGTATGATCATAGCTCACTGCAGCCTTGAACTCCTGAGCTCAAGTGATCCTCCTGCCTCAGCCTCCCAAAGTGCTGGGATTACAGGAGTGAGCCACTGTGCCCAGCCAGGAGGATCTGCAAAAAGAATGAAGTCCTGGACAATGCAAGGTACCATCGCCATTATTAATAAACTCCTACTTCTAGGATGAACATCTGGCTGAAGAAACCCAGGAGAGAGAAGCACTGGACACTGGCTTCTGGGCTTGGCTGCTTGGGCTCTGGCCAAGGTCTGGGGATGTCCAGGACAATCCGTTTTCTGCTTCTGTGTCCATAAACTCGGGGTATGGACTCATTTCCAGTGCTGAGAAGTTCTGAAATTGCAAAAGATTCTTCCTAGCAAGTTCCCGACCTGTCTTCTAACTACCCTGCCATGTGGCCCTCTCTGGGCCTCAGTTTCCCATCTGTGAATGAAAGCACTAGACTCGAAGGGTCCCTTCTGGCTCTTCTAACTCCAACCCAGAGGCACAGCTCAGGCTGAGCAGTTGCATTTCCTCATCACGGGGGACTGACAGGGATGTTTTGCAATGCTTAATTCCAACATCAAAATTCCCCCAAATATTCTTTTTTTTTTTTTTTCTTTTTTCAGACAGAGTCTCACTCTTGTCGCCCAAGCTGGAGTGCAATGGCACAATCTCAGCTCACTGCAACCTTCCCCTCCCCGGTTCAAGTGATTCTCCTGCCTCAGCCTCCCAAATAGCTGGGACTACAGGCGCACGCCACTATGCTGGCTAATTTTTTTGTATTTTTAGTAGAGACAGGGTTTCATCATTTTGGCCAGGCTAGTCTCGAACTCCTGACCTCAGGTGATCCGCCTGCCTCGGACTCCCAAAGTGTTAGGATTACAGGTGTGAGCCACCTCACCGGCCCTAAATATTCATTTGAAGACATTGATTCAGGATGCTTCTAGCCATTAAATTTGATTTGCAAATGAATTTTTCTGGATCACTTCACAGGCCCTGGGTAATGGCCAGGGGTCTGGGTGGCCATATTTTCCGAATAAAGCTCAAAACCAAAACTTCAGTTTTGCCTTTTCTTAAATCACTGCTAGGTGCTCAGGGGCAACCAGAACAGTGACATGCTGGAATTCCTTGTGACTTCTTGGGAAAGTGGGACTGTCCAGTACAGCATGAGTGGCCTGGGGAGGGCACCAGGTGCCTGGGATGGGGGGACTAGTCCCCCAGAAGACAGGTTTACCCCTGTACAGCCAGCGTCACACTGGGTACTCAACACCATAACAGCTAGCACTATTGCTTGCTGCCACTATATGCCAGGTGCTATCCTTGATATGATTTTCTCCTTTAATCCTCGCATTTACTCTCTAACATGGATCCTCTTATTATCCTCCTTTGACAGATGAGGAAACAGAGATAAAGAGAGATAAAGTAGGTCAAAATCACTTGTTTTAGGTCCCACTTAGTAAGCGGCAGAGGATAGGTGGGAGCCATGTAGTGGGAGTCCATGCCCTCCCCACTATCACCACATGCTAGTGCCAGCTGTGAGTCCTTTCACATGCAAACAGCTATCTCAGCTCTTTTTTTTTTTTGAGACAGAGTCTGGCTCTGTTGCCCAGGCTGGAGTGCAGTGGCACCATCTCGGCTCACTGCAAACTCCGCCTCCCGAGTTCAAGCAATTCTCCTGCCTCAGCCTCCCGAGTAGCTGGGATTACTGGCACGTGCCACCACGCCCGGGTAATTTTTTGTATTTTTAGTAGAGATGGGGTTTCGACATGTTGGCCAGGCTGGTCTTGAACCCCTGACCTCAGGTGATCTGCTTGCCTCAGCCTCCCAAAATGCTAGGATTACAGGCGTGAGCCACTGCGCCCGCCCATACCCTCCCTTTTAAGGTGAAGCTCTTGAAGGCCCAGACCTTTTCTCCAGTGCTTTGAGGTCTGATCCTGATGATAATAACACCTCACTCATACCCTGGACTTCACAGTTTACAAAACACCCCTCGTCCTCCCCCGCTCCCAGACTCGGTTTATTTTTGTCGTTAAAGCATAGTTGTAGGCCAGGGTGGACCATTGGTTTTCTTGGTCACGAGAGACTTCCTCCCTCCCTGGGCTCCCCTCTGTAGTGGTGCCAAATAAAAATTTGATCAGTCAAGCCCGTAAGGTAACTAGCGCTAATGTGTACGGCCAGTCCTGGGCAGGTCTGTTCATTATTTTGAAACACTACTGATTGCACACTCTCACACCGAAAGGGCCCAGGACCCTCGCCTGGCCCAGCCTTGCCTGCCAGGCCTGGGCTGGGTCTCCCAGCCCAAATTCTCACAAGAGGGCCGACTCCGGCCAGAGCGCGCCCCTCTTTGTGCCTCGGTTTGCCCACCTAGAGGTCAGTCCCGCAGGCGTGGCGGGTATATCTCAAGGTCGGCAGAAAGTGCCACCGGGAGCCCAGCCGGAGTTGCGGGCCTCGCGCCGGGCCCACTGTGCAGATCCAGGGCTCACGAGAAAAACGAGGACGCAGGAGAGCCGCACGCCAGGCGGCGTGTGAGGCCCCAACCTGGCCCCAGCCTGGGCCCTAGACCCCTACAAACTACAAATCCCAGCAGGCAGTGGGCCGCGGGGCGCGGTCTCGGAAGCTGCGGCCTGTGGTGCCTTTGCTGAGCCCAGGTCCGGAGGGCCCTTGGGGACGGGAGCATCACAACAGACCCCCGGACACACTTACATACACAGTCTCACAAACACACAGTCACACACACACACACACTCGCGCGCGCGCGCGTTTTGGCCTTTCCCCTATAGACTACAAATCCCGGCAGGCAGCGGGCCGTTGGGCGGGGCCTTGGGTGCTGATCCGGATACAAAGATTGCGCCAGCCAGGGTGGGATCCCGGTGGCTAGGTGGGGGCTCCCCTGCTGGAGAGGAGATGGCCTTCTCTCCTCGCAAACCCAGCTCCCCACCCCTGCACGCGCCCCTCTGCCTTGGAGTCGCTGGTCCGAGCCCTCCTTCTCTGCGAACCTGAGCCCCGCCCTGCCCTCCCTACGAGGTTGGGGCCGTGGGAGATGAAGATGGTGGGTGGGGGGTTGGGCCCACAGCCTGGTAAGGACGCAGAGTGGCCTCCTGAACCCTTCCTCCATCGCCTAGAGCAAACTCCCATTCCTGGAGGGAGGAGCCGCCCAGACCCTGAGACTGGACTAGGTCTGTTAGGGTCCTTGTGTGGCCTGCAGGACTCATGGTGAAGCCCAGGGAAGGCCTGGGTCCTCCAAGTCAGGGATGTAGGTCCCAGGGTGTTCAGGCCGCGGTATCTGACCATCGTCGGCGCCCTGCACCCCGGCATCAATTTTACATGGCAGAGTCAAGGTGAGGTTAGGAGGCTGCCAGAAGGCAATAACCAGGGCACTCGCATTCAGCATCCTCTCTCTCAAAGCACTCTCCTCACACCTCAGGGTCAAATGTCAGAACTCTTGTCCTAACTTCCCAGGTTGCCCAAGGAGCTTCTGAGGCGCTACAGAAGGGACTTACCCAGACCCTTCAGTGCAAGCCAGGAACTCAGGGTCCGGCCTGCTCGGTAGGATGAGCTGTGCTGAGGCCCTACTTCATCCACCCTTCTGGGCCAGGGCAGCCTCTTTCCAGAGGCCTCTTCTCAGCTGATTTCTGGCTCCCAAGCGGGAGACTCAGGTTACACCTGTATCGGGAGCAGTGACACCACAGTGGCCAGCAACACAGTTGGACTTTCTGTCTCCAGCTCCATTTTCAGCTTTTACACTTCCTGATCTGGGCATATACTGCTACATCCTGGATCGTCAAGGAAGGAGGAAAATACCTAGGCAATGAAGGTTTAGCCATGACCTTGTAAGTCAGTGAGATTTCATTCTCGTGTGGTTAGTTCGAGGCGAGCCACTTCCTAGAAATATTTCATTTGATCTCTAAACACCTAGAAACAGCTCCAAAAGGGGTATTCAATGTGGATTGCCCAGATTCTCTTGATAGCAGATGTGGAGTTCATATTAACTGGTCCCGTGGTCTCTAAGCATGCCCATTTCTGCCTGGGAAGTTCTCAAAGGTTTGGTTTTCTGAGTGTTTCTGTTAAAATAATCAGCCTTTTGTTGAGTAGCCCTTCTGCCCCTAGAGAGGAGAGATAGGTACCATAGAGACTTGGAGACAGCTATTGACTCAGTCCCTGGACTCTTTAATAAGAGCCCATTCTCTTTTTTTTTTTTTTCCTGAGACGGAGTCTCGCTCTGTCTCCCAGGCTGGAGTGCAGTGGCGCAATCTTGGTCCACTGCAACTTTTGCCTCCCGGACTTAAGCGGTTTTCCTGCCTCAGCCTGCCTCAGCCTCAGTAGCTGGGATTATGGGATTACAAGCGCACACTACCACGCCTGGCTAATTTTCGTATTTTTAGTAGAGACGGGGTTTCACCATGTTGGCCAGGCTGGTCTCGAACTCCTGACCTCAGGTCATCAGCCCACCTTGGCCTCCCAAAGTGCTGGGATTACAGGCATGAGCCACCATGCCCAAACTGAGCCCATTCTCTTATTATTAGAATCTTATTACCAGAATGTGATCTTCTGCATTCCAGGGCTTAGCACCAGACCCCCAAGTCAGTAATGACCCTTGGGACATGCAGTGTGCCAAAAGCTGTTTAATGCCCATTCCTGCTCCCTGAAGACCCAACAGCAATCAGCAGGGTGCAGTTAAAGTCACAGAGCAGTGTTGTTAGGTTATTACAGGGAATGTGGCTAAGGAAGGGCAAAGCCCAGCAAAATTTGTCATAACTTCCCACGTTCTTTCGCTCTACGGGCCTTGCCTTCATTTACCTTCCTGATAACTAAAGCCTGGGTCGGTGGTCCTCCAGGCCACGCCCCTTCCACCGTCAGCCTCCGGGCCCAGGAAATGAGCGACAGGCTGCCATGCCCCTCCTCACCACCAGGGGGCGCCCTCTCCCGTAGAACGACTGCTTAGGTCCCCACAGTGGCCCGGGACGGGGTGAGGGGACTGTGGCTTTGGCTCTGTGTACATCATATGGCCTTGGCCAGCATCCATTCTTCTCTGGCCTCGGCTTTTCTGTTGGTAAAAGGGAGGGAGGGTGATCTCAGGGCCCTCCAGGCCCATCAAGGAAGGAGGTGGGGTTGGAGACGTTGGGGAGCCACTGCGTCCAGTCTCTCCTAACGGGGAGGGTAGAAGACCGCCTGGGAACAGGAAAAGCTTGGCTCCCAGGCTCTGTGCTGAAGAAGGAAGCCTAAGCAGGGCCATGTTACATTTGGTGGAGGAGGGAGAGGGTAGGGGAGGAACAGACGCCGGCCGCTCCTGCTAAGGAAGGCAAATAGAGGAAAGGACCCACTGGGGTGGGGAAGGTCGGCCAGAGGTATCCAGAGAACCAGAGAAGGTGAGTGTGAGGGAGTCCTTGGTGATCCATCTGCACTGGCGAAAAAGGTTTTCAGCAGGTAAACACAGCCGGGACCTCGGGGGATTGTGCCTCAGCCTAGGCCTGGTAGTCGAAGACATATGGACAGGAAATGGGCAAGACACGGGCCTTTCAGAGAAGAGAGACCAAAGATGTTTGCAGAGAGGCAGGCTTTGCGCAACCTGTAAAGAATGAGTAAGGTTTGAATAGCAGCTACAACAAATATTGATTGAGAGCCTGCTGTGTGCCAGGCTGTGGGCCCAGCACTTGGAATTTGGCCGTGAACCTAGCAGACACAGTGGCTGCCCATTTACATAGCGTGCAGTCGAGTGTGGGAGTTTACAGTCTAGCTGTGAAATAAACCTGTAGGTTTAATTATGGTGGGAACTCAGAGAGCAGGGTAGGAGACTGCCCTGGTCTGGGACCTCTGCTGCTGGGGAAGGGTCACCTAAGCTGGAGACTGCAGGAGGAGGGAGGAAAGGGGCCAGGATGCTCCAGAGGAGGACTAGCAAGTGTACACTCCAGATAAGAAGGGCCCGGCGGAGATTAGAAAGGGTGGAAAGAAGCCATGTCACACTGTGTTTGCAACCACTCTCCCCCACACCCAGCCTCACCCGGGTATCCTGTGTACTTGGTCACCTCCTGGGCTCTCTTGGGGTCAGAATCTGGGCAGCGGGGGAATGGATCAAGCTGAAAGACAGCTAAAGAGACTGTGGCTGAGTGCAGGATAAAGAGCCAAGGTGGAGGGGAGAGGGCTGGGCTCTGGGAGACGGGGACATCTGTGAAGAGGATATTGCCATTTTGGGGGTAACATTTTTTGAAGTATGATATACATATAGAAGAGTCCTTTTTTCTTTCTTTCTTTCTTTTTTTCTTTTTACTGTTTTGCTGCATATTAAGAATGCCCTCTTGGCTGAGTGCAGTGGCTCACACCTGTGATCCCAACACTTTGGGAGGCTGAGGCGGGTGGATTGCTTGAGCCCAGAAGTTCAAGACCAGCCTGGACAACATAGTGAGACCCCATATCTGTTTTTAAATTTAAAAAATTAAAAAGAATGCTCTCTCTCTTTGTCATATTCTGTAAAGATTGAGTAAATATCTAGAAATTCCACTGAAATTTCCTTAAGTCAACAGGATGCAGAATGGTCTGCCTGGGCCTCAGTCACATTGGAAGAGCAGAGACAGAAGGTGAGTGTGAGGGAGTCCCTGGGAAACAATGGAGGGACTGGGGATGGGGACGTAGGAGGGGCCTGATCTTTCCAGGCATCAAGAAGCATTTGGTTTCTGTTCAAGGAGCCATGAGGAGTCACTCAAGGGTTTTAGGCAGAGCCGTGACACGACCAGAGCTACTATGAGCAAAGGTTCCGGAACAGGGCAGGGCAGGACAGGTGAGTGGGACAGAGGCACATCACCTGGGTGGGACAGAGGGAAGAGGGTGCTACTGTCTGGAACACTGCACCCTAGAGGCTGGGGAAAACCAACCTCAACTTTCAGTCCCCAGCCTAACCCTAGGAGAACCTGAGAAGAACTAGTGGAATGCCTTCCGGAAAAACAGAGACAAACTACACACCAGACTTTTGTTTGTTTGTTTTGTTTTGTTTTGAGATGGTGTTTCACTCTTGTCACCCAGGCTGGAGTGCAGTGGCACGATCTCGGCTCATTGCAACCTGTGCCTCCCAGGTTCAAGCAGTTCTCCTGCCTCAGCCTCCCTAGTAGCTAGGATTACAGGCGCGTGCCACCACATCTGGCTAATTTTTGTGTTTTTAGTAGAGACAGGGTTTCGCCATGTTGGCCAGGCTGGTCTCAAACTCCTGACCTCAGGTAATCCACCTGCCTTGGCCTCCCAAAGTGCTGGGACTACAAGCATGAGTCCCTGCACCCGGCCTGTTTTTTTTTGTTTTGTTTTGTTTTGTTTTGTGACGAAGTCTCACTCTGCTCACTCTGTCGCCCAGGCTGGAGTGCAGTGGCACAATCTTGGCTCACTGCAACCCCCATCTCCCAGGTTCAAGTGATTCTCCTGTCTCAGCCTCCCGTGTAACTGGGATTATAGGCGTGTGCTACCACGCCCGGTTAATTTTTTGTATTTTTAGTAGAGATGGGGTTTTACCATGTTGGCCGGGCTGGTCTTGAACTCCTGACCTCAACAGATCCACCCGCCTTGACCTCCCAAAGTGCTGGGGTTAGAGATGTGAGCCACTGCACCTGGCCAACAAACTACACACCAGACTTTCTACCCACTGCCAGGGGAGACAGAGGGATGGTCTCTCACAAAGCTCTGAAACTGTTGCAAGAAATGATTGTGCACCAGGGAGGGATGGGGCAGAGGCCTCTCCTAGGGAGCCATCTGTCCCTTGCTCTGTCAGCCCTTCATCACCCATCACAGCTGTCCCGAGTCAGCTGAGTCAGCAGACCTGTGACAGCAGCAGGCGAGGGAGGAAGAGGGGCCTCTGCTAGCTTGTGTGAAGCCAGCCCCATCATCCATTGGCCCAGGACAGCCCCTTCCCTCCCTACTGCAAACTGCTGTCACCTGGGATTGCCCCTGGCTTTAACTTGAACCCAACCACAGAGTTCCGTTGGCTGTAGGCCCTTCCACCAGGAACGTCTTGGGCCTCTAACCTGAGCACCTGCTCTGGCAAAAATGTCCTGAGGACTCAAGGCCCCTTACCCTCGTGGGGCCTTCTTCTCCACATGCAGCTCCCTGCCTTGTCCCCGTTTCCAGGCTGGTCTTGAGCTTCTGAGCTCCCCAGCTCCTGTCCCCCTATTTCCTCAGGGACAGACCTCTCCCCACGCACTTGGCCCTAACCTCATGTTCAGAAAGTTCTTTCCTTTCTACCCCACCTAAACTTCACTTGCCTTTGTGGGTTCCCACTCTGCTGGGAGAGGAATCCTTGTGCCATCAATACCTCTCTTCCACTCCCCTCAAGAAGGGAAACCTGGCTTTCCTGTGGTGGCCCCCACATAACCTCCTGCTGGCCTGGCCTCCCGCTCCCTGGCCCTGCCTTCCTCTAGTGCCTCTGTCTTCCTGTGCTTCCTTATATTTGAAGTCCAGGTCACATCTCCCTCCCTCTTTCCCTTCTTCCCTTCTTTTTCTTTCTTTCTATCTATATTGATTGTTTTTTTAATTATAAAAATAATTAATGGTTGGGCACAGTAGGTCTCACCTGTAATCCCAACACTTTGGGAGGCTGAGGCAGGAGGATCACTTGAGGCCAGGAGTTTCAGACCATCCTGGGCCACATAGCGAGACCTCATGTCTACAAAAAATGTTTAAAAATTAGCTGGGCCTGGTGGTGCGAGCATATAGTCCTAGCTACTTGGGAGGTTGAGGCTGGAGGATCACTTGAGTCCTAACCTAAGCTTGAGGCATGAGTTTGAGGCTGCAGTGGTCTATGGTCGTGCCACTGCGCTCTAGCCTGGGTGACAGGATGAGACCCTGTCTCTAAAAATAAATAGTCCTGGCCGGGCGTGTTGGCTTATGCCCGTAATCCCAGCACTTTGGGAGGCCAAGGCAGGTGGATCACAAGGTCAGGAGTTTGAGACCAGCCCGGCCAACATAGTGAAACCCCGTCTGTACTAAAAATACAAAAATTAGCCAGGCATGGTGATGTGCGCCTGTAGTCCCAGCTACTCGGGAGGCTGAAAAAGGAGAATCGCTTGAACCCGGGAGGCAGAGGTTGCAGTGAGCCGAGATCGTGCCACTGCACTCCAGCCTGGGTGACAGAGCGAGACTCCATCTCAAAATAAATAAATAAATAAATAGTCCCAAGACTATACAGGTATAATGCTATGACACTAGTTCTATCTGGTTCCACCTTCCCAGGAGACACCCATAGCTGGGTTCACTGTTTGAGTTTCTTGGCTTCCATTTGGTGATCCCACTGACTCTGAGGTTTCATCCCCAAATTAAAGTTCTTTTCTTTTCTTTCTTTCTTTTCTTTTCTTTTTCTTTTTTGAGACTGTGTTTCACTCTTACTGCCCAGGTTTGAGAGCAATGGCGCGATCTCGGCTCACAGCAACCTCCGCCTCCCGGGTTCAAGCTATTCTCCTGCCTCAACCTCCTGAGGGCTGGGATTACAGGTACTCACCACAATGCCCAGCTAATATTTTTGTATATTTTTAGTAGAGACAGGTTTTCACCATGTTGGCCAGGCTGGTCTCAAACTCCTGACTTTGTGATCCACCCACCTCAGCCTCCCAAAGTGTTGGGATTACAAGCGTGAGCCACCATGCCCGGCCAGATTAAAGTTCTTAACTGAAAGTAAGAGAAACAGACTCTAGCTAGTTTAAGCTGGAAAATAATTTATTAAAACTATTCTGTAGCTCGTAGCATCTCCAGCAGGGCCAGAAGCCAGAGAGTTAGCCAGGAATAATGTCCCAAAGGTCACAGCCAAGCCAGCCTGGCAGAGCCACCCTGGACACTGATACCACTGTTTGCCAATGCCACTGATTTGGGCCCTGGGTGGTGGCACTAAGGGCTCACCCCCCTAAGCCTCTGGAAACAGGATTTGGCCGTCACCACCCTCCCAGGGTGCATTCATCTTGGTGCCTGATGCAGGTTCAGAGTCTGGCACGGGGCCTCTGGCTGGCAGAGCCTGCACCTCAGCGGCAAGGGGAGGCTGGGAAGGCCTCACCTGGCTTCTGCAATTGGAAACAAGGATTCATGAGGTGGAGAACTCCCCAAATGTAGAGCATGTTTAGCAGCCAAAAAGGATGGCAGATGTCCCCTTCTGTTCTTGGTGAGCCCCGCCACCCACATCTCCACGGCTCTTCCTCCACGTTGCTGCGCTCTCCCACCTCTGAGACCTCTGATCACAGCCTGCTTACCTGTCCCCCTGCAGGTCCTCAGAGCCACCTCCATCCTCCTCCTTGCAATGAATCCCAGTCCACTCACACCACGGGTCCTGGCTACACTTCGCCATCTTCTCTGTCTGCTGGCAAAAATGACCTCAAGTATTTCTTCCATATGTAGGTTTTCGTCCACGGTTCCAGGCTCATAACTCCCACAGCCCTGTTTAGAGCCTTTGATTATGATGTTGGCTGTGTTAGGCCTCAGGAGCAGGCCTTGGGGAAACAGAATCTCTCTGGCCTTTTCCTGTCCTTCTTTCACCCGCCCAAGGCCGTACTCTTATCTTCCTCCACCTTTCTGATTGTGGGACCCTAATTCCAGAGAGGGTCCTGCCCCATACTCTGGGGGAAGGAATGCTGTGGTTATGAATCTTCTATAAAAACCCAAGAGGCTTTTTTCAGAGAGCTTCTCCATAGCTGACCATGTGGAGGCTCCTCGAGTGTGGTGTGCCCAGGGAGGGCATGGAGCCTCCACACACCCTTTCCCACTATTTCTGTCCTACACATCTCTTCATCTGTATCCTTTGCAATATCCTTCATAATAAACCAGTAAACACAAGTAAGTGTTTCACTGAGTTCTGTGAGCTGCTGCTCCAGCAAATTAATCAAACCCAAAGAGGAGGTTGTGGGAACCCCAGCTTGAAGCCAGTTGGTCAGAAGTTCTGGAGGCCCAGACTTGTGCCTGGTATCTGGGGTGGCAGGGCAGGCATCTTGGGGACTGAGCCCTCAACCTGTGGGATCTGACTCTGTCTCCAGGTAGGTAGTGTTGGAATTGGGTTGGAGGACACCCCACTGTGTCCGCTGCAGAACTGATTGCTCACTGGGTGGTGGGGAGAACTGCCCACCCTGCCACCACGTTTGGTCACAGAGGTCTGCTCTGTATTGACTGTTGTTGTGTGAGAGCAGGGGAAAAATCCATTTGAGTTTTATCTAAACACCACTGTGTGTTTTCTGAGGGTGGATTTAGACTACCTTGGGCCCATGGCCTGTTCTCAGTAGCTGAGACCTGAAAAATTTGGAGAATCACTTTGTGCTATGGAAGGACCATAAAACAGGCACTCAGGTGCTGCCGGACAATGGGGCATTATACATTCAAAATGTGAGTTTCTAGTAAGTTTGCTTCCAGGAATTCATCCCCAGGGAATATCTATGGTGTGCACAGAGCAATTCCATGCCAAAGATGGATAAAGAGAATGTCCCAATCTGCCTGTGTGACAACACGAGGCCACTGAGGCAGGCCTCTTTCCTTCCCCTTCTCCCAGATCTGCCCAGGCCAGTGCCCCCACCTACATGGCATGGACTCTGCCCTCTGCCTGGGGCCCTTTCACTCACCCAGGCCTTGGCATTTGCCTATGCAAAGCCCTGAGCAGAGCAGGGAGGTGGCTGGAGTGAGGGCAGCATGGACTGGGAAACTCGCTCAGGCTGAGGTTTACAGTGGGGTGGTGTCCAGAACATCCTACTGACCCTGATTCCAAACGAGGTCCCCTTGGGTGAGGGAAGTTGCCGCCTGCCTTATGGTTCAAATGTGGAAGAAAGGTCAGCTGAGAGTGGAGGACAAAGAATAGACCCAGTAGAACCAATTCTGGATGAGTATTTATTATTTTTGTTTTTTCAGTTTTTCCCTTTGTACTAAATGGGCTCCCTGTGAAGCTTTGTACCAAATGGGCTCCCAGTGACTCTTCTTGGTTTCTTGGATGCCCTTTTGCCTGCAGGTCCCAGGAATTTTCTGGTCTTCCTCTCCATCCCTGGGTGTCTCCCCAGTGCCCCCAGCCTGGTGGCCTCCAAAGATGCAAGCACATGGGCTTTATTTCTTCTTTGTGCCAACAGCCAGGATGCCACCGAAATAATAAGCACAAGAAAGCTCCAGGGCCTTAGAAGTTCTCATGTCATCATTCATGATCGTGGTCTGTTTCCTCATTCCCTGACTTAAACAGAGTCAGACGCTAGGCCCCAGCCCTCCTTTTTATTGCGACCCTTCTCAGAAAGTCAAAGTTCCTAAATTCACTCAGGTAACAGAGCCCCTGGAAGTCATGAGCTGCTTAAGGAAGGTCACAATTAGCACTGCTAATTCCATTGTAGGAAAGGAGGGTCCAGACCCAATCCTGGTGAGGTACAGGATGCTTAGCCTTTAGGGCACAGGCTCTGGGGCAGGCAGAGCTCAGGTTGAATCCCACCTCCAACATTTGCTCATTGCATGACCTCAGGAAAGCTATTCAACTTCTCAGAGCCTCAGTGTTAGGACTGAATTGTGTTCCCTTAAGATTCATATGCTAAAATCCTAACCCCCTATGTGACTATTTAGAGATAGGGTCTTTAGGGAGGTCATTAAGAATAAATGAGGTCATGGGGGTGGGGCCCTAATCTGATAGTGTGGGTGTCTTCATAAGAAGAAGAGTTACCAGAACCGCCTCTCTCTGCACAGACAAGAGGCCTTGTGAGGACACAGAGAAAGCAGCTGTTTACAAGCCACGAAGAGAGGCCGCATCACAAACCAACCCTTATGGCACCTTGATCTTAGACTTCTAGCTCCAGAACAGTGAGAAAATGACATTTCTGTTGCTTAAGCCACACAGTTTGTGGGTTTTGGTTATGGCAGCCTGAGCTGACTAATACACTCAGTTTCCTCATTTGAAAAGCAGGGATAAAACTAGTACTTGCGGCATGACGTTATTGTGAGAATCCAATGAGGAAACACACGTAATGCCTGCCTGCTTCGCTTTCCTACGGCATCTTCGGTGCCTAGAACCGCCTCTGGCAGATAGTGGATGTTCAATAAATACCCACTGAATGGATAAATACATCCATCAAAAAATGAAGCTGCCACACTAAATATGAGAACCTTTTTCTAAGCCCTTCCCTCGCCTTCATTTCCTTAATCGTTGGTCATCACTCACCAGCAAATGACAACAGTAGTAAAGAGTTTAAGAAAAGTGTCTGCAAGGCCAGCCTGCTGTTTTTAATTGGATCTGCCAAATAATGTAATGTTGTCTATGAGTTGAGAAAGGTGACACTGATCAGAGAGCTGAAGGAAGCCTGAGAACCCTGGTCCAGCTTAGCTCTTCCTCTTATCGTGCAGAGGGGCTGGAGACCACAGCTGGGGGAGGCCCGCCTAGGGGAGGCTCAGGGACCTGGGGCTGGGCCCTGGGAGTGTCCTGGATGACGTTGGTCCGGGGTTGGAGGCCACAGCAGATCTACCTTCCTGGTGTTTAGGAGATGCAAATGATGGGAACAATGGAGCCCTTGTCCCCAGGCCATTTGTGGCAGATCCTGGGCTCCAGGGAGGCAAAGCTCCTCTGCCTCTGCCATGGGTAAGATGTGGTCCCGGGACGGCCCCAGGCACGTAAATCTGCCCACCTGGGAGGCCCGGGACTCAGCCACAGGGTGGTTACACTGACCCCTCTTCTCCCCAACCTGGCTTTTTCCAAGACAAGCTCAGTGGGAGCAGGCCCCGGTGAGTACTGGGGCTCCTCTCTCTCCTGCCCTCCCCCCTTGTCTCTCTCTACCCCTCCTCTCCTGGGCACAGCCATCCCAGGAGCGGTGTGGGCTCTGCCTGGCCCCTCTCTGCCCAGGGAGACCATTCACGCGCCTCCACTTCCTGTCAGCACTAGGGCTCCCCGACTCCCGGCTTCCCCAGGGCACCAGCTCATGCAGTTATGCGCCCACGGGCACCAGCTCTGCCCCCAGCCTCCTTCTCTGCTGCCCTGGTACCAGGGCATCTGTCAGTCACACTGTCATGGATGTGAATGTCCCAGAACACAGCGTCTGTCTCACAGAAACTCCAGGGCCCCTTGGGCAGAGTTGACTAGAATGTGCTTGCAGGCTGGGGCCACCGCTCCCACCCCCCAGATGTGTGGGTAAGTGACACAGGGGGTCAGAGGGGCCCAACAGACTGGGATCCCTTGCAAGTCAGGTCCCCCCTGAGTGACTCTGCACACCTCCTGCCTCCCAGAGCCCAGCACTGCTGAGTCACAGGGGCCGAACTGTCCCAGCTGTCTTGGCCAGAATCAAGGGTGCAGGGGACAGGGGATGGGCATAGGTGGAAGGGCCCCTTGTTTCCAAACTGCCTACCTCAGTGGCCCCGCAGCAGTATTGGGAATGCCTGTGATGAGTGGTTCCTTTGAGTTGAAGCACTGGAGCTGTCAAGGGCGGGTGGTTTATTATACTGGGGAAAGATGGGCAGGGAGGAGGTGAGGCCAGCTTGTCTGTCCAGACTCCCCAGGTTGGAGAGAAGATGCTCCCAGCCCTTCCTTTCTGCCTGCCCCAGGGACTTGGAGACACAAGGTGAGTCTGCCTACTGAGGCTGGGGTGGGGAGGCAGCGGCCAGAGCCTGCTCTGAACACCCTCTCCCCTCCATTCCTGCTGTGCTGAGCATCCCTTCCTCCAGGCCCAGGAGGAGGAGGAGGAGGAAAATAAGTATGAGCTGCCCCCCTGTGAGGCTCTACCCCTCAGTCTAGCCCCTGCTCACCTTCCTGGCACTGAGGAGGACTCCTTGTACCTGGGTGAGGGCTGGGAGGTGGGAGGCAGGGAGACCAGGTGCTTGGGCAGGGCAGGAGGGTCCCCACAAGACAAGAGGGCATAGGCTTCGCCTCTCCTCCCCTGTCCGCACTGAGGCAGCAAAGGAGGCCTCAGCTGGCAGTCACCAGGGCCGCTTGGCTGGGCAGGGAGAGAGAGAGAGATGAAGGAATGGAGAGAGGGAGGGTGGGAGGGAGGAAGAAGAGTGGGAAGGGAAGAGGAGGGGTGGTGTAACCAAGGCAACAGCAGGGGCCTGGCATTCCCCTTCTGAGATCCCAACACTTCTTCAGGCCAAGGGCGGGGGTGCTGGGAGAGCCCTGGCTGCCGCTGGCATCCCACCCCCACTGCTCAGCTCCTCGGCCAGGTGGGGGCAGGGAAACTGCCCGCCTCCAGTTGCCATGGAGACTGGGCTGTCAGGAAGCCAATGAGCAAGGGGAGCGAGGGAAGGAGGAGGAAATGGAGGCTGGTGGGGGGGAGGCGGGAGGAAAATGGGAACCCACCTGGGAGGAACCCACCAACTCACAACACATGCGATCTTTTCCAGATCACTCTGGCCCCCTGGGTCCATCAAAGCCATCGCCACCCCTGCCTCAGCCCACCATGGTGAGAGGCCTCTCCAGAAGTCCCTCCTTCCCCACCCGCCCCATCCCAGGCTGCCATTTCCCAGTGAGTGAATCTTAGAGGCATCTCATTTGCAAGATTCCCCCACATTTGCATTCAAGAGGCCCCTGAAAAATCAGATGCCAGATGCATGAGAAGCCAGAGCCCTGCCGCTGTCAGTCACTCCTCCAACTCGCCTGGCCTGGTCCTTCCAGCCTCCCTTTCAGCTTCACCCACGGTGCCCTTCTCATCTCTCTGAGGGGGAGGGGAGGGGCTCAGCTGCCCTCCCTTGGATTCTGGGACCTGAGGACCCTCCCCACCTCCAGAGCAAAGAAATCCCTTCCTCAGCTGTCAGTCACTGCCAGCTCCCATTCCCACCTTTATCCCAGTGGGACTTTATGGATTTTGAAAGCTACTACCTTTATCATACATTTCACTAGAATTTTTGTGAAAAGCAGGGAGTCATTCACAACAAAGAAAGAGCCACAGGGTAGAAGCAAAGGGAAGAGTCATCCCTTTTGTACATTTTTTAAAGTTACACAGATACAAGTGGTCCCATCCCATCCTATCCCACCCCATCCTTGCCCTCCTGCTCTCACCATCCGCGCTCACCAGCCCCACTGTGCCCACAGCTGAAGGGAGCAGTGAGCCTGCCGGTGGCCGGGAAGCAGGGACCTATCTTCGGGAGGCGAGGTAATGGGGATGTCCTCTCTTTCTGTGGCTCCACCCTGGGACAGGGAGTCCTCCCGCCACGGGGTAGAGCTGTGCTTGCCTGACATGGGTCTCATACTCTGCCCCTTCATGGCACTCCCCTGGCTGTGCCCCTTTTTAACCTACCAGTCCTCTAAGGTAGGCAGGTAGGTGGCGTTGCCTCTAATGAAATGAATGAGGAGACTGAGGCCCAGAGATATGAAATGCTGTGCCTAAGATCACACAGAAGCAGAGTCTGCTCTTTTTTTTTTTTTTTTTTTGGTTCGGCTGCTCTGATTTTTTTTTTTTTTGAGTCGGAGTCTCACTCTGTTACCCAGGCTGGAGTGCAGTGGCACAATCTTGGCTCACTGCAACCTCTGCCTCCCGGGTTCAAGCGATTTCTGGCTAATTTTTGTATTTTTAGTAGAGACAAGATTTCACCTTGTTGGCCAGGCTGGCCTCGAACTCCTCACTTCAAGTGATCTGCCCACCTCGGCCTCCCAAAGTGCTGGGAATTACAGGCATGAGCCACTGTGCCCAGCTGCTATGATTTTTTGAACAGTCCAAAGTCATTTGGAGCCAGGCCTGGCAAGTCAGTTGGGAGGTCAGGAAAGGTGACACCATAGGGCTGTGCAGAGAACCATCAGGGGACGAGAAAAGCTTTCTCCTGGGGCTTCAAAGCTGGCTCTGAGATGCTCTCCTCGGAGGCGCCCTAAGGAGACTCTGCTCTTTCAGCCTCAGTCCCACTGAATTCCTTTCTGCTCCCTGCCGTGCATGACAGGTGGTTCTCTCCTTTTCCTTCCAGAGCAGGGTGCATCGTCCAGAGTGGTGAGCAGCCCCTCCATTTCCACCTCACTTTCCAGGCTTCTGGTTAAGAAACTGGCAGGGGTGGGTTGGGGGCTGGGGAGGGCCAGGAAATATCCCTGAAACCAAGGGAAAAGGCCCAGAGCAGGGCCCCTGCCCCTCAGCCACAGGCCCCTGGCAGGCAATGAGCCAGGGATCCTCCTCACACTCTCTGAGAGCTGGGGCCCATGGGCGCCTCTGAAGGGGAAGGTGCTCGTGGGATGCCCCCTCTGAGACAGAGGAGAAATTGTCATCATTCAAGCTAGCTCCCAGAAAGAGGGTCACCGTGCGAGGAGGGAGTGAGGTGCCTGCCACCCCTTCAAATCGATGGCTCCTCCCCCGAAACCCCTAGTCCTAAATGGAGTCTCAGGACTGGTCAAACCCATGGTCTCACACACCCCTCCCTACCTTAGGAGCCAGGCCCTCCAAAGAAACCTGATGAGGATCTTTACTTGGAATGTGAGCCCAATCCAGGTGAGCCCCTCCCTCAGCTCCAGACCCCTCCTGCCTGAGGCCCTCAGCTGCTCACAGCACAACACACTCTCCTGGCTCCATCTGCTTCCCTTGCTGCCTCTCACCACCCCCACCAACACGCATTTGCCTTCAGTCACCGCATGGACATCACACTCCTGCGTGTGGTCCAGGTTGACCCACACTGTGCCAGCAAGGGAGGTGCTCCCCTTAGAGCATGGGCTGGGTGGGGCTCCCCAGCTGCTGTGGCCAGGACAGCATCTGCCTCTGGTTGGAAGCACTCCCAGAAAGTCCAGGCTGCAGAGAAGCAGCAGGCCCTGCAGCTGTTCTCAGCCCCACCCTGGCCAGCATGGATTCCCTGCCTGGTGCCCAGCCGAGCCCAGCCTGCCCTCCCTGTTTCAGTCCTGGCTTTGACTCAGACTCTCAGCTTCCAAGTCCTGATGCCCTCAGGCCCTCTGCCCAGGACATCAATGGTGCCCGGGTAAGTGCCCCACCAGGTGTGCACCTGTGTGTACGTATGTGAGACACAGAGAGAGACAGCACCCCAGTTCAGGCTTCCCCAGCCCTGACCCTGGGATGGAATCTCCTTGCACTGTCCCACGGTTGTTGGCAGTGGTGGCAGGGGCAGCTTGGAATGCTGGGTTCACTGGCTCTTTCTCTTGAAAAACATAAAGACCCTGAGTTCTGTCCCCCAATTTGCTTCCTACAGGCCTACCACAGCCCCCCAGGAAACTCAGAATGTAAGAGGCTGATGGTCAGGGGAGAAGAGAGGGAAGCAGGGAGGGAGGCTCAGGGTGGGACCTGGGGCCCGGCCTCTTCTGATCAGACCTCCTATATGCCAGGGAGCAGCAGATGCCGCCTCTAAAGGTGAGTAAAGGCTGGTCCAAAGGTAGTGAGTTATCCCAACTGGTTGTTCACAGTCAGTTACAGATCAAACTCCTTGTTCTACCCTTTCCCCACTTCTCACTCCTGCACTTGACTAGACTTAAAAAAAAAAAAAAAAAGTAGGTGAATGCAGGCATCTTCAGCATGAATGCAGGTGGTTCTGCCAGGGCCTGCCCCAGCCCCAGCCCTGCAGGCCAGACTCCCTCAGGCCCCAAGTTACTGAGGATGTCCCTGAAGCTCTGACTCCAGCTGCGATCGGGCCTGAGGGGTCCCTCTTGGGCATTTTCCAGGGCCTGCACCAAATCAGGAAGCTCCTAGTCTGTGCCTCAAGATCACGCCTCATTTGGAGGTCACACGAGGCCTGGCTGGTGGGTCCTACCAGGGCACTGGATCTGGAGAGTGGAGGAAGCACTGGGTGCCGGGGTTTGGACTCGGGCCCATGTACACCTCCTCCTACCCCCCACCCCCGCAGCTGTCCCCTAGAAGCCGCCTTTGCCCACCCCCACCCCACCCCAGCTCAATAATCTGCTTCTTCTAGCAGGAAGGAAATCATCTCTTCCCTCTGTAGCCCCCACTGGGAGCACCTCAGCTGCTGAGGTGAGGAGGGGCTGGGAGCAGGCTGTAGGGAGAGGTTCCGGGAGCAGAGCCTGAGAGTCCTCACCCAGCAACCCTCTTGGGCTGAAGGGTGCACCACTGCAAGAACACATTGAACACACGTGTGCGGCACCCCACCGTGCCCCAGACCAGGGACACCTCTTTGTTCTGCCTGCGGGGGACTCAGTTGAGCAAAGGCTATGGGAACACAAATAACTGCACCCTGGGTCCTCGGCTCCCCATGCCTGATCGAGTGCCCTGGCATGTCTCTGAGTGACTGTGTGTATGCACAGGATGGTGATCTGCTGGCTCAGCCTTGGTACTCGGGGAACTGTGACCGCCATGCTGTTGAGAGTGCCCTGCTCCACTTACAAAAGGTGGGCAGCCACAGACCCCGGGTCTTCTCCAAAACCCCTTCTGCTCACAGGCTGTGGCTGGCCGAGCAGTGGGGAGCAGGAGAGCCAGGAGGGTTCTGGCCCCATCATGGGTCAGGGCGGTGGGAGGGCTATTGGAAGATGAGGTTGATGGCTGGGGTCTCTTCCACAGGATGGGGCCTATACCGTGCGCCCCAGCTCAGGGCCTCATGGCTCCCAGCCCTTCACCCTGGCAGTGCTTCTCCGAGGCCGGGTCTTCAACATTCCCATCTGGCGGCTGGATGGCGGACGCCACTATGCCCTGGGCCGGGAGGGCAGGAACCATGAGGAGGTGGGAGCTGGAGGAGGCAGGGGCCTAAGGAGGGACTGCAGAGCAGTACCCCAGGCCCAGCCAAGAGCATTTGCCTAGGGAAGAACCTTCATTTTGTATCTTTCTGGGGTGGGCAGAAATGACAGAGCCCAGAGCCCTGAACTCCTTCCCAGATGCCAGGCCCTCTGGTGGGGGAGGTGCCCCTCCTGCCATGGCTCAGTCCGCACAGGGTTGAGGTGGGGCCTTTGTGCCTTTAATGAACCCAGCTGGGAGGAGGGCCAGGGGTCCAGGATCTTCAGACTCTTGTCTACCTCCCCCGAGGACTCAACGTTGCACCCAGCATTTGCCAGGATGCAAACTAGAGACACCCATCACACAGCTCCCCATGCTGGAGGACCAGGGCAGAAGCGCACCCTAGAGTCAGTTTGATCTAGCCTTGGACATAAGAGTCTGGCCAGTGGCGTGCCCATAGGTGCAGCAGCAGGAAAGTTGCCTGAGGCCTGGAACAGGGCAGCAAAATGGCAGTGGAGCGGCATGGGGCAAACAGGAAGGAAGATATCTAGAAAAATGTCAAAAGTCCCCTTGTCAGAGTCCCACAGTTGCCTCAGGAAATTGCTCCCAGCATGAAGCTCACGGGACTCACGGATGCCCTGCCTCCCTGGCCAGCTCTTCTGCTCCGTGGCCGCCATGGTCCAGCACTTCATACGGCACCCTCTGCCCCTTGTGGACAGACACAGCGGCAGCCGGGAACTCACCTGCCTGCTCTTCCCTGCCAAGCCTTGAGGCCACAGCGAAGTACACACAGCCTTTGGCCCCAGTTTGCTTCTTGCCCCGCCCCACCTTGGGCTGTCTTCCTCTCTCCTTCCCCACCCCTCCTCGCCCTAGCCTTTCCCAGTGCCCGCAAGCAGCATTAATGGAGAAAGGCTGCCTGGAGGCCCAGGGAAGGGTCCTGGAGACCCCACCCCATGCTCACCTAGAGCCTCCCACTGCCCTCTCTGTTGCCTCTCCAAAGCTGACACCCTTTTCCTGGCCTCCAGGAATGCAGGTGTCCCCCAGTATACTAGGTCCTGGATGAAGGAACTGTGGTGGCCTAGACCAGTCAGGGGACAGCACAGGCACTGCCAGAACAGCAAAGGATCCTCTCACATCTACTTGTGGGCCTAGGGCACCCTAAGAAGGACTGGCCTGCCTTGCACAAGTTTGCTTTCAATAAACATTTGTTGAATGAATTATTGAATCTGCTAACTGAAGCAGAGGTGGCCTGCACGAGGGAGGCCCCACGGTTCTCAAGTGCCACAGGCAGACTAGCCTGCAGTTATGGAGATGCAGGAGCTAGGCCCAGGCAGAAAGGGCCATCCGTTTCTACCCCAGATTGGGGCTTTTACTTTTAGATGCTCTGTGCCGAGCGAGGCCAGGCTGAGTGGCTGATTTTTGTTTTGATTTGTGGGAGTTGGAGTGCGGAAGGGAGGGAGGCTCAGCGATGTCTCTGACACCCTATTAAATGAGGAGAATGGAGTCCATTACCTACTCCTCCAACACCTACTTACTGTACCGTGCTACCGGGGGAGTGATGAGCCTGATTTTGGGAGCTTGGTGTTGTCTAGAGGAGGGGAGACAGTGGGCCCCGAGAAACAACTAGATCTGATGCTCCAGTCTAGGGTCAAAGCTAGGGAAAGCTGAACAGTGGCGCTCAGACAAGACAGGACGGCGGGCGAGAGCTTGGGGGGCGGTGGGAGGTGGAGGGGCACTTCAGGTTCCCAGGCGGCCAGGCGGAGATGCGGGACAGTGCGCGGACCCCGAGGCCCAGGGAACTCCGGGTGGCCGGCGGCCTGCAGGCGGGCGAGGGCCTCTGGCGGCACAGGGCAGGCCAGGGGGCGGGGGCGTCTCGGGCCCTGGCGTGGCGCCCGGAACACCCCGTGCCAGAAGCTCCATGTGACCGTGACTCCGCAGAAGTCGCGAGCGCAGCCAAACAAAGGGCGGCTCTGCGGCCGCCTCGAGCTCAGGCTGGCACCGAGGGCCCGGACCCCCATCCCACTTCGCACCCCCGGGCCTCCCTGCCGTGCTTGCCCTCCGACCCCGGGCTCTGGCAGGGCCGGGAGGCGCAGGAACCCCGCGGGGGATGGGGCCCGCGGGCGGGCACTGAAGACACTGGGATGCAAGCGCGAGGCTGGGGGCGGGGGGCGGGGTGCGGGGCTGCAGGGCGTGGACAGTTTCCGTCACTGCCGGCTCCTGCGGATTACCGCCTCGGAACCTTCATTTCTTGCCTGTAATAAGGGGAAGATAATCGTCCCTACGTAATCGTCCTCTGGTTAGGAGGCTTAAGTGAGACATGCCACGTAAAGGGATGCCTGCGTAAAGGGGTGCCTGATGGGGAGAAGGAAACACCAAATTCCGGCCAATTAGCTGCCGCTGTCAAAATCGCTGGGAAGACGCAGTTATCGGCCAGGGCACCAGGAAGGGGCACGGGCTGGGGCAGCCGGCATAGGGGTGGGGGCGGGGGGCGGGGGGCGGGTGGACACCGGTGTGTGTATTTGAGGAAGGGACCAGCAGCGGAGGCCTCTAGCAGAAACAGGAGAATAGGAGACCCCCAACACACACCCTCAGCCCTACTGGCCCAGCCCTGGCTCCCTCCAGACCCTGGCCTCGGTCCTCCACACCCTCCCCAGCCTCATCCCGCAGGCCCGCAGGGGCTGTGGAGGCTGGGGAGCTTGGCACCTTGGGCTGGGACCCAGGGTACAGTCAGCCCCCTAGTATCCCCGCAACAGCTCTACAGGTTCCACTTCCCTAGAGGAGCTCTCCACTCTGTGGCCACAAAGGCCTCGGGACTCAGGGGCCTGTTGTTACTGAGCCCCGCAGCCATGAGGCCTTTGGTGGGGGAGTAGAAGTTACAGCCCAGAGCTCCTGAAGTTAATGGCCCAACAGGGACTCTGATTTTTCCCAGCTTAGGGACTAACTTCAAGGAACCAGCCTCCATTCCTCCCCTCCCTGGGGAGAAAGAGAGGAGGAGCAGCTAGGCAGTGGGACAGTCTGTAACCCTTGAGGGCAAAAAGGAACCTGTTGCCTGCCCAGTGCCGCCTCAGCTTGCAGGCCTGAGCAGATGGCCCCTTGTCCAGGGAGCCTTCACCACTCCCCCAGCCTGGGCCCAGGTACTTAGGCCATCGTCTCTTCACTCCCAGGACAGACAAGCTGCTACTGCCCACTATTGGGTATTCTGGGCCTGGAATACAGCAGGTGGCGCATATTTATTGAAAGAGTGATCAAATAGGTCAAGTCTATTCTGGATTCCTCTAAAGCTGATAACATTCTTTTATCAGGGCCTCCTTTGTTAAGTGAAAAGTCCAATCCAGTGCTGTCCAATAGAACTTTCTGTGATGATAGAAACGTTCTGTATCTGCATTGTCGAGTACAGTAGCCACCAGCCACTGGGGGGTCATTGAGCACTTGGAATGTGACTAGTGTAACTGAGGAACTGAATTGTTCATTAACGATTTAATTACTTTTAAGTAGCCACATACCGCCAGGGTTCCAAGTCTCATGCCTTCGCAAGTGTGAGGGGCAGTGGGGAAAGCTGGAGATTTCGGCAGGGGCTAAGTCTGGAGGAGCCTGGGAGGCCTCCGTAAGGCAGTGGGGAGCCATGGAGGCTCTGAGCAGGGGTGGATGCAGGAGGGATGATGGTATTCTAGGAGCATCACTCTCATTGTGTAGTGCTGAATGGGCCAGAGGGGCTGCACAGAGGCCGGGGGAACATTTAGGGGCTACAGGTATTCTGATCATTCGGGTGAGAGATGACTCCCCTTGATTTTTCACCATGCCAGCATCCCTCCAAGCACCCCATCCCCATTTCCTCCCACCCAGCAGGCCAGACTCTAGAAAATTCTAGGCAGGGTCACCGACTAGGGGATTAAGTCTTTGAGAAGTGCCGTTTGGAGGCCGGGTGAGGTGGCTCACACCTATAATCCCAGCCTGCTGAGGCGGGCAGATCACTTGAGGTCAGGAGTTCGAGACCAGCCTGGGCAACGTGGTGAAACCCTGTCTCTACTAAAAATACAAAAATTACCCAGGCCCTGGTGGCACATGCCTGTAATCCCAGCTACTCAGGAGGCTGAGGCAGGAGAATTGCTTGAGCCCGGGAGGTGGAGGTTGCAGTGAGCTGACATCGCGCCACTGCACTCCAGCCCAAGAGACAGAGCAAGACTCTCTCAAAAAGAAAAAAAAAAAGTGCCTTTTGGTGAAGAAGCCCGTGTGTTACAAACAGACAGTGGGTTACCTGTCTCCAGAGGCCGGGGAGGGTCTGTAGCACAGGTGAGCTGAAGGAGTGTGCAGCTGAGAAGGGCATGAAAGCCTCAGCAAAACCACACCTGCTGGGGCTCAGAGCATGGTCTAAGCAATCTTCTGCCAGGCTTTCAGCTTTGGTTTCTGAAGAGGCAGCCTGATCTTTGGTGAAAACACGGACAGAAGGACCCAAGTTTCATTCTGGCTCAGCCACTCACTTCCTGCGTAACCTTAGCCTCAGTCTCTCCACTTTTATGTTTTTGAAACTGAGTATTACTCTGTCACCCAGGCTGGAGTGCAGTGGCATAATCTTGGCTCACTGCAACCTCCACCTCCCGGGTTCAAGCAATACTCCAGCCTCAGCCTCCTGAGTAGCTGGAATTACAGGTGCCCGCCACCAAGCCCAGATAATTTTTGTATTTTTTTAGTAGAGACGGGTTTCACCATGTTGGCCAGGCTGGTCTCGAACTCCTGACCTCAAGTGATCCACCTGCCTTGGCCTCCCAAAGTACTGGGATTACAGGCATGAGCCACTGTGCCCGGCCAGTCTCTCCGCTTTTAAAATGGGGCTAACAATACATATGTCTCAGGATTGTTGTGAGGATGAGAAATGATGTAAATAACATGTATAGGCTGGGCGCAGTGGCTCACACCTGTAATCCCAGCACTTCAGGGGACCAGGGTGGAAGGATCACTTGAGCTCAGGAGTTCGAGAATAACCTGGCCAATAAAAAAAATCCCATCACTACAAAAAAATAAAAAAATTAGCTGGGTGTGGTGGTGTGTGCTTGTAGTCTCAGCTACTTGAGTCTTCGAGGCTGAGGCTGCAGTGAGCCATGATCACGTCACTGCACCCTAGACTGAGCAACAGAGCAAGATCCTATCTCAAAAAACAAAACATGGATTTAACATATACTTTGCAGCCATAGAAAAAGAATGAGATCATGCCCTTTGCAGAGAGATGGATGGAGCTGGGGGCTGTTATCCTTAGCAAACTAACACGGGAACAGAAAACCAAATACCGCATGTTCTCACCTGTAGGTGCCCGTGCTAAGTGATGAGAACACATGGATGTGTGGAGAGAAACAACACGCACTGGGGCCTATCGAAGAGGGGAGGGTGGGAGGAGGGAGAAGATCAGAAAAAATAGCCAATGGGTACAAGGCTTAATACCTGGGTGATGAAATAATCTGTACAACAAACCCCTATGACACAAGTTTACCTATGTAACAAACCTGCATATGTGCCCCTGAACTTAAAAGTTAAAAAGATCCATATACTGGCTGAGTGCGGTGGCTCACGCCCGTAATCCCAGCACTTTGGGAGGCCGAGGCGGGCAGATCACGAGGTCAGGAGATCGAGACCATTCTGGCCAACATGGTGAAACTCCGTCTCTACTAAAAATACAAAAAAAAAAAAAAAGTTAGCTGGGCGTGGTGGCGGGCACCTGTAGTCCAGCTACTCGGGAGGCTGAGGCAGGAGAATCGCTTGAACCTGGGAGGCAGAGCCTGCAGTGAGCCAAGATCACGCCACTGCACTCCAGCCTGGGTGACAGAGTGAGACTCTGTCTCAAAAAACAAAAACAAAACAAAACAAAACAAAAACCCCGTATACTTAGCCTAATACAGAGCTTGACATGTAATAAGAGCCATCTGATTGGTACCTAATAATATTAATAACTGTGATTTGGCAAAGCTTGGTTCAGGTCACTTTTGTGCCGCATTTTTAAGGACTCAGTCTTTCCCAGTATACACACATACTTATGACGTCTTTAGGCACTGTAGGTACTGTAATAATTATTGTTGTTGTTTTTTAAAAAAATTTTTTTTTCAGGGGGCTTTCTGGTAAAAACTGGAAAGCCTGCTAGACGAATACTAAAAGAGCTGTAACATTAATAATTATTGTTTTGTCTGCCCACCAGGCTTTCCTGTTCCCCTTCTGGTAGCACAATCCACTTCCCCCACTATAGATCAGGCATGTGACCTAGGTCTGACTGGGACCAAACAGGGCCCATGAAAACCTCTTGATGTTGAGAGAGAGAATCCAGCCCTCTTTCCAAATCTGAGCTGCAAATGGCCACCTTCCCTGCCATGTGGATAGAGCAGAAGTGAAGCAAAGACAAAGAAAAAGAGTCTTGGAGACTTTGGGTCCTTCCCCAAAGCCGCAGTATTTGCCTTAGTGCCCCTCCCAGTTATGTGAGCTAGAAATTTCTTTTTTGGTTTAAGCTAGTGGGAATATGGCTTCTGATCTTTGTAAAGAAGAGTCCAGGCCAGGTGCAGTGGCTCACACCTGTAATCCTAGTGCTTTGGGAGGCCAAAGAGGAAGGATTGCTTGAGCTCAGGAGTTTGAGACCATCTTGGGCAACATAGTGAGACCCCTGTCTCTACAAAAAAATAAAAAGAAAAATATTAGCAGAGGTAGTGATGTGTGCCTGTAATCCTAATTACTTGGGAGGCTGAGACAAGAGGATTGCTTGAGCCTGGGAGTTCTGGGCTGTAGTGTGCTATGCTGTTCTGGAGTCTGAACTTAGTGGCATCAATATGGTGACCTCCCAAGAGTGGGTGATCACCAGATTGCCTAATCAGGGGTGAACCTGCCCAGGTAGGAAACAGAGCAGGTTAAAACTCTTGTGCTGATCGATAGTGGGATCATACCTGTGAATAGCCATTTGTGCTACAGCCTGGGCAACATAGTTAAGACCCCATCTTTAAAAAGAGAAGAAGAGGAAGACTCCTGCCCAGTAGAGGCACTCATGTCCTTGAAGTTCAGGGAGGTCAGAAGATTCATCTGAAGCACAGAGCAGTTAGTGGTAGAACGATTAATAGAACTTAGACTTGTCTGGTCATCTCTGAATTTACCATAAACTATACCATACATTCCACTGTTCACTCACAAATAATAATTGAGTGCTTACTATGTGCCAGGCACCAAACCAGCATCTCATTTTTCCTCTACATCTGCTGAAAGATTATCCCTCCCCAGCTTCACTACCAGTCTCTAGGAACCCTTGAGTCAGGGGAAGACTCAGCCAAGTAGAGAAACAGCCTTTCTCTACCAGGATAGGGTCCAGCACACTCACTGTCTTCCCAGAATCAATATTCCCAGAACTCCTAAGTGCTAAGGATGCAAGAGGAGCCAGTGAGCTACCCACCCACCTACCCTCGTACTTACCTGCCTACCTACATTCTGTAGGTTCTGCCCAGCATGGAGTAAGTCCTAGCCCTGGCCCAGGGACCCCAGCTGGGCCCCTGCCTGCACACCTCTCTGAACAACTGTGCTTCTGTTGCCCTCATGTCTGCAGTGATCATTTTGGGGAATACTGAAGTTGTTTTCAAAGTGCTTTTGGGCTGGGCACAGTGGCTCACGCCTGTAATCCCAGCACTTTGAGAGGCTGAGGTGGGCAGATCACTCAAGCTCAGGAGTTCAGGATCTGCCTGGGCAACATAGTGAGACCCTGTCTCTGTAAATAAATAAAAGTACTTTTGATCTAAATTCTCCTGAGTGTTCCCTTTCTTTACTTTGCAAAGCTGGTTGAAGAGAAAGAAAGGTGGCAGCAGCAGAAGGATGTCAGGACAGTAGTTTCCAAATCTGGTCCTCAGAACACCCATGGACCATGATGATGATCACCATGTCATCACTGGTGACAAAAAAAAA